>NC_081413.1:420087636-420687636 GCF_030272615.1 Cryptomeria japonica | reverse complement strand
TGTAGCCCTCCTGGTGGGTATGGCTTCGATCCATTTAGTAAAATAGTCTATTGCTACTATAATCCACCTGTGGCCTCTTCCTGATCTTTCAACAATTTCTCCAATAAAATCAATGCCCCACTAGACAAAAGGGGCTTCCACTGTGACCGGATTTAAAGGTAAAGCTCCTTCATATTTTAGCTTGGATGAAAACCTTTGGCATGGGTCACATTTCCTAACATGTTCATGAGCACCTTTAAATAAGGTAGGCCAATAATACCCAGCCCAAACTATCTTTCCAGAAGTTGTCTTAGCAGAGTAATGACCTCCACATACCCATCATGCATTTGAATCAAAACTTTCTTGGCCTGGAATTCATCCAAACACATTAGTAATGCCCCATCTCTATTTCTCAAAAAAATGTCACCCTGAATGAGAACATATTTTTGAGACTTAAGTTTTAGTGTCCTTTTCTGATTTTGGGTCGTCCCTTCTGAAAATGTAGCATCTCTCAAGAAATGTACTACTTCTGAATACCAGGGTTGCTTTTCAATGCTGGTGACTACAATGTTTTCAACTTCAACATTGTTTATTTCAACATCAAGAAGATTGGATTCAACCATAAGCTTGGCCAGGCCTAAGCCTCTCACCAATTTGGTGATCTTTATTTCCAAATCAAATTCTTGGATTTTGTTAATCCATCTGCACCTTTTGCCTGTGACCTCAGATTGGGATAAAATGTCCTTGACTGCAACATGTGGAACATAAGCGACTACTTGTGCATTTACAAGATATGGCCTAAAAGCCTTGACAACTTTAACCAAAGCATATGCCTATTTTTCCATGATCTCATACCTTAATTCTGCTACTTGTAAAGACTTGCTATAGAAAGCTATGGGATGTTCAAATCCCTCATTCTCATTTTGCAACAACACTACGGCTACTGTATGATATGAAGAAAAAGAGAACAAAGAAAAGGGCTTACTATAATCTGGGGATTTCAACACAGGTGCTTCCTGAATAGCTCTTTTAATCTCAGCAAAAGCCTTTGAAGCTTCTTGATCCCAACAAAATTTTGTATCCTTCTTGAGTAGTCTAACAATGGGCTTTACCATCTCTGCAAATTTTGCAATGAATCTTCTAACAAAATTAACTTTGCCTAAAAAAAACTGAATACCTTTAACACTCTTTGGTTCAGGCACATTGTTTATTACTTCAATTCTTTCAGGGTCTATCCTTCCCCCTTCCTTGGAGATAATATGCCCCAACAACTTCCCTTCAGTAACAGCAAAATGACACTTCTTGGGGTTTAATGACACACCAAATTCCAAAGCCTTACTGAACACTTGTTCCAAATGTCCACAGTGGTCATCAGCCTTTTTGGAGAAACATGTTAAATCTTCTTGGTACACAACCATGATGATGTTGATAAATTCTTTGAAGGCTACATCTATTGCTCTCTGAAATGTAGCTCCAACATTTTTTAATCCAAATGGCATCCTTACATAAATATATGTTCCCCAAGGGGTGGTGAAAGCGGTTTTGAATTGCTCAGATTCCTTCACCAGCACCTAATTATACCATGAGAAACCATCCATCATTGAAAAAAGATCACAGCTAGTTACTCTCTGCAGCATGGCTTCCATATTGGGAGAAGAATAATTATCCTTTTAGGGAAGCAACATTTAGATTTCTAAAATCAACACACAATCTTATGTCCCCATTTTTCTTTCTAACTGGGACCAAATTGGAGACCCATGAAGAATGTCTTATAGGTTTAATAATCCCCCCTTCTCTTGGCTTAGTCAATTCTTGCTGCATCTTGGTTTTTAGCAGGGGATTAATAGGTCTCTGCTTTTGTCTGAAAGGCTTAGCATTTGGAAGTAAAGGAACTTCATGCTGAAAAAGGTCTTGTCTCTACGCCTTTAGGTCTTCATAGGACCAAGCAAACACATTCTTATATCTTTTCAATAAATTAATAAGATTAGTTTTGACATGAGGAGGCAAGTTTTTTCCAATGTATACCAACTTAGGGGACAATTCTGTCCCCAAGTTTACTTCCTCCAATTCTTCTAATTTGGTAGTAGATTGCTGGTGCAGGTGACTGTCATTATAGCTAAACATGCCCTCAAGCTCTACCAACCCTTTTGGTATCTCATTTGTTTCCAACTGAACCAAGTCATTACCTAATTTTGTCTCTCTGTTGTCAATCACCTCTACTAATGCATTGCAGTCAATTTTCTGTCCATCATAATCATCAATGCATTGTATGAACCTAAGAATATCTTCATCATCGACAAAAACTTGCCAATTATACACATTATCAGGGATGGTAGGCCTAGACTTTATTTCCACAGTGGATATGCCGGTTAGTGTTGCATCATTATTTTTCAATGCAACATTGGCTAAAAAATCTGCCATGATATTCTTTGATCTCTCTATCCAATTAATAGAAAAAGCACTAAAATGCTCAATGACATCCCAAACTGCATGCTTATATCTTTTCAATCTATCATTTTTTGATGCATATTTGGATCTTACCTGAGAGACAACCAATTCTGAATCTCCTAAAACTTTCAATAGTTGTATCCCATGCCTCTTTGCAACTTCAAGCCCCAATAACAGAGCTTCATATTTTGCAGTGTTGTTTGTGCACTGAAAGGCTAATAAAAAAGAATATTTAAAAGCTATATTTTGATGGGGATACAAAAAGAACTCCTGCTCCAGACCCTTCTTTGGAGCAAGCTCCATCAAAATACATTTGCCATAGACCATGCCATTGTGATTCTAATTCAATCACAATGGAGTCAGTATTCTTTAACTGAGGTAAAATTGGTTGTACTCTAAAGTTGTCAAGATCCACATCAATCATACAATTGAGCATGCTAGGATCTACATTTTCAATTACTCTAGGAGCACATGGTTCTCTGTATAACTTGACTTGATTCCCATTGATTGGGATGGTAGCATAAGATAAATCCAATTGGACATTTCCGCCTACTGCTGCTGTCCACTGCCTGGATAATAACATGCCATAATGAGGCTTAGTGTCAGTGACAATAACATCCATCTTATAGGTTGCTTCAGGGAATGCTTCTATCTTCACTTCAATATCTCTCATTGTACCTATCACAGGCACTTCTCTGTTATCCATAGCATAACATTTCCCATAGACTATAGTCATTGATAATCCTAATTCTTTCATAACACCATAAGGCATTACATTAGCAGCTGCACCTGAATCTATCATACAATTTTTTATCAACCGGTTATTCACTAACAAAGTGACATAAAAAGGATCTACTTGTGAAGGCTCTTGAGTAATAGTTGTTCCAACATAAACCTTTGGGGTGTGGAACTCCTGATCCTTTCCATTTTTAATTGAACCGGTGGGTAGGACTATGCTACTGTCAGATATATTAGAAAACAAAGACAAGGAAACTTCTCTATGTTCTTTTATTTTTAGTAACTCTATTAATGGGACAGTAACTTTCATTTGTGTAAGAGCCTGAGCCATGTCAAATGTGGAATTGCTGCTCAACTCAACATTAGCTTTAACTCTTTCTGCCTTAGGCTGGCTCGCCTTCTTTGTTGTGGTAGCTCCTTGTGTATCATTTGTATTTTTATCATCTATACTCTTGGGTACATCTTTAATTTGATCTTTCTTTTCTTGACCCATTTGAGGGGTAGTAGCACTACTTGTTGCCCTTTTCTGAAAAACCTCTTTTATAAACATAAAACTAGGTTCACCCTGATCACTATCCTTTTTGGTGCTCCTTAGGTTATAATTGTGCTTTGCCTTAGCTATAGCAACCTTGGTGAGATTTTTCACTGCTTCCTCACTAGGCCTTCTAAGATGAACTTCTTCATCTTCAATGGTTACCACATTCAGAGTAGGATGCCAATCAAGTGTTACTTGTCCTTGAAAGTACCTTTTTCCAGTCCAACACATCACTAAATTCACTTTGTACAGATTCCTCATCACTTTCTACAATGGTTTCAAACATATTAATATCAGGCTTGGCCTCTTGTCTCATGGACTCTTTTAGGGCTTGAGAAACTGCACACTGATGAGGAGAATGTGGCCCGTCACAAGCAATACACCAAGGAGTGTTCTCTATGTTGTAAAATTTTTTTCCTTTTAAGGGATCAGGGGTGTCTTGGCTTTGAACATTCTTAGGCTTCTCATTCTGAGGTTTACCATCCTTCCAGTTGGTATTATAAGGCATATCATGCAATCTAGGAGGTCTATCTTGCCAATTATAGTGAGGCTTATCATTTTTATTTACCTTAGCAGTTAGATCCTTCATAGCAGTGACTAACTTTTCTATCTTATCTTCCTCCTTAGCAACTTTGTTTGGTTGCTATTTTGTTTCCTGCCATAGCCTACCATCAGTTCTTCTTCCTAATTTTCTAGATGCTTTCCTATTGCTCTCCACATTGATAGCAATTCTGAAAGCATCTCTCAGGCTATGTGGATTCTTATCCCTTAAAATATAAGCCATTTTGGAATCAAATGCATTGTAATAAGTGTTTAGGCACATGTTATCATCCAATCTCATCACCTGATATAACCTATGCATGGCTTTCTGAAATCTAGCATTGAAATCGGTGACCATTTCATTATCAGATTTTCTAATATTATTGAATTCATTTAACATGAAACTCACATTTGTTTTGTCACCATATTGTTCTTGAAAGCAATTCTTGAAATCCTCCCAAGACCCAATGCTATTAACAGGGAGACCCCTATACCAATCTCTTGCATCATCTATTCGGGACTGGACAAATAATTTCATTATGACATCCTCATCTACTATCTCATAATCATTTATCAAATCACCATAAGATTTTAAATGCTCCTCTGCACTAATTGCATTATTTCTAGCAAATTTATGGAGTCTATCTCTTGACTCAGTAGGAACATGGTTGGGATATCCTGGGATTCCATCAAAAAATAAATGTCTATACTATTCTAAGTTGATAGGTCTCATTTGGAAAGGGTTAATGACATTGTTATTACCCATGTTCATTTTTACAGTAGGGATTTGAGTCTGAGAGATTTGATTATTCTGGTTAATTACAGGGGCTTGACTGGCTATTGCTGTATTGATAGTCAAAGTGGGCTGAATTTTAACAAGGGGGAGGGAAACTTGCCGAGGAACAAGCTTATTGAGATCTTCTGATGGGAAGATGATAGGGGGAGCTTTTAGATAACCAATTTTTCTTTTAACTTCTTGGTTAGCTGCCTTTAACTCATCTTTCTCTAACTCCATTTGTATATCTTCTTTCTCTTTCCTTATTCTTTCCATCTCCCTCTCATGTGCTGATAATCTATGTGAGATCTCCACTGTAGTCTTTGATCCTGACCCGCCTTCCATGCATTTTTGCTTCCCTTTATCAACCTCATTTCTAACAAGTTGTGGGTCACTAAAAACCTCCTTATTTGGTTGGATTACTGACTTATATGTTGGTTTGGCTTTGGGAACTAGAATCTCCCTGATCACAGGACCTTCATCATCACTCTTTTCCTTTTCTTGGGCCAATAATTCAAGATCAACAATCTGCCTAAGAAGCCTATCTCTTTCCATCAGTTTTGCTTTGACTTCCTCCTCTTTATTTGCTTCCTTTTGGGCTCTTAAAGAGATTAAGTGATGAACCTTTCTATTTAGGTCCTCTATTTCTAGGGACACTTTATCTTCATCAGGGAAGATCTCCTCAGAGTCAGATAGGTTAACTTGGTCTATATCAATCAAGCTGATGTTTCCATCAACTGTTCTAGGCGCAAAATGTCTGACTACATTAGAACTACTTCTGTCTCTACTGGAAAAGCTAACATGAGATATATCTTGATTTAAAGCATGAACATCATCTATATTTCCAAATAATCTAGAATGGAAACCTAATACATAATGTTCAGATTCTCTGGAAGAAGAATTTGATTTTGTATAGACAGGTCTATCAGATATCTTACCAGTATTGTTACTTTTCTGCACCCAGGCAACATCTGATGGCTCATGTAATATTGTTCTCTTCTGACCTCTTCGTGACTGTTCAGGTAATCCCTCCTGCAATGTCTCACGAAGATTCTTTTTCATGAAGGATCTGGTGTTTTTTCCTCCTTGCATTGTGCTTGTTTCCTTTTAAGAATCGTATTTATTTCACAAGGACTGGTTATGACAAACAGAGTCACCACCCACAAAACTATGGGAAAAATGAAAACAAGCTTGAACAAAATATTGCAAATCTTCAGACCAAAATCACATATCAAATATCGTGAAAATTTCTAAATAAAGATATCCGGACAACATTGATATTTCATTGAAGCACCGATCTATACCATAGACACACCATGATCATTCCGAACTAATCCAAGCACCAATCTGCACCTGGGTTCACACAGTGACTCTCCCCAGCAGAGTCACCACTTTTGTTGTTCTCAAATTCTGATTCCCCCTAAAATCCCTTGTAATAAAATAATAAACTCTATCTACAAAAGAGAAATCAAGGAGAAGGAAACTTCAGAGCAACATATGACAAGGTTTGATGAACCTTCTACACTTTGAACTTATCCAAAGTTTAGGCAGGTTTACCTTATGTGAATTGACTTCACACTTTTAAAAGATAGATCCATAGTAAACTAGTGTGAAAACGAATGAATCTTATCGCCTCAAAACTAACTGAAATAAAGAAAGAAAGCTTATGCTCATGTTCAGTATCGACCTACAAGATATGTAAAAGATAACCATAATAGATACCAGTGCCTCATCCAGGCCACAAAGTCATTTAAGTTTAAACAATAATCTCACAATTAAACATCTCCATACATCCCATCACCTTGGCTTTTATAAGCCCCACATATGCCTGACATACATAAGAATTTACCCTCATCAAACTAGATAGCATTCATCAAATTCAAAGTCTCCCACAAGGAATTTACTGATAGAAATGATTCCTGCATATTTAATTTCCCTCCTGAAGAGAAAAGCTAAGAAACACATCTATTTAAGATTGCCTTACAACCCATACTCAAATGAATAACCCTAGATTACTCAAATTGAAAACAATAAATATTTACAAGCACACTTGAAGACAACACAGATTCTAGGCTCAAAGTTGATGGTTTCTGTATTGATATTAATTCAGAAAATATTACAAAAACACTTGAATGTTCTCCATAAGACTTAGAAAAAGCTCAGATAAATTTCTGCAGCATTTCTTTACAATTTCTTGCGATCCTCTTTGCTACAGTCCCGGTATCCATTTATAACAACATGGATGCATACAAAGCTTTGGACTTCCCTAGGAAAATTTGTTACAACTATACTTTGTTTCAAAAAGTAGTTACACGTCTCTTTCTATCTCAGTGGCCTTTTCAGTTGGTAACTCTTCTGCAATATCCTCTAACTATCCTGGAGCATCTTCCAACTATTCTGGAGCATCTTCTTCTTGCACCGCATATTTTTTGGACCACTCTTGAAAAACATCATCGATAGGCCATGAGTAGCCATTAATCTTTTTCTTCAACTTTAATAGCCTTTTCCAAGAGTTCCTTATTTTCCTCACTTCTGACTCCAAGAATCCATAATGTGATTTGATCTTTTCTATTTCCTCAATTGTTTTAACAAATAGTGAGGTGTTATCTTTATTGATTATTTCATTTACCCTTAGAGACAGATTAGCTCCTAACTCATCCAACCATACCTGTTTGTCCTTTATCTGATTTTGGTTGACAAAACCTCCAGGAAACAGTTCAAATTTGTGCTCAGTATACTCTTTTCTATATAAATTAGCCTTCCTTTCCACATTGGCTTTCCCTTCTACCAGCTTTGTCAAACCTTTGGTTAATTCACATGTGGATTTAATAGTGGCATCGGATCCGGCTTCATCATAAGATACACACAAGAATTCTAAATCTACTTCCCTCGGGATTCACTTATTTAGAATAGGCTCTAGAATGGCCTTGTCCTCATTTAACTCACAAAGAATGTCAAAAATTCTCTTCATATTGATATGTACCATGGGGGCATCAATGGTATTAGCAAAACTCAAAATTGTAGCCTTTATTTTCTCCTCATACTTATTTGCAAATAAGGCCCGAGCCTGTTTCAACTTTTCCAATTCATGTTGATAAGTCTCAGCTGGTTGAAACCCAGAAGGCATAGGAGAAGGAGGGAATTCTATGATGGGACTAGCAGGTGGGGGCCTTGCTGGAGAAGAAGAAATTGCCAAGGTAGAGGACTCACCTCCTTGGTATTGTCCCATCAGCTGACCTTGAAGTTTGGCAATGATAGTGTCCTTGCTGGCTACCTCTTTTTTTGCTTCATTATAAGCCTTTAGAACTATCTCCAATTTGTTTTGAAGATCAACCCTTTCTTTTGCTTCCTTCTCTACTACTGCTACATTGAACTTAGCAGTCTCCAAAATAGTACTAGCTGCTTCAACCACCCCTGTGTCCTGGAATCTCCTGACTATCATTCCTGCTAAGAGATTAGACTCTGAGGTGTCCTTCTTCTACCCTCATCTCTTTTAATGGACCACATTAGAAGAGAGGCATCATCTTTGCTAAATACCACTCCTTTCATTGGCTTGGTTTCCTTTCTGACCGCTTCTAGGACCAATGCATCAGCTATATCCCATTCAGGGAGAATTAGCACACCAGCTTTTGAAACCATTTCCCTTCCAGCCTTAGGAGTGATGGCTTTGAATTCAACCATCATTTCTTGTTTGACCTGTTCTTCTATTGAATTTGTATCTTTATGAGGCTGTTCACTTATTCTTTTTGCACATCTAATCTTGAACTGATCAATATTCTGTTTCCATAGAAACTGCATGAAAGCACCTGATGCAACAAAATTGCTGTTAGCTAGGAATTCTTCACTAGCTTGCTTGACAGTCATGTCCAACTCTTTTCCTTGTAGCTCACCATCAGTTATGTCCATTTCAGCACTGGGTGGCTCCTGTGGCATTCCTTCTTGAGTCTCACTGTAGGTGTATGCAATTTCACCTAGACTCCCTAATTGTAATAATTGCTCTGCCACAGCTTGCTCATCTCCTATATGAATTGGGGATTGAGAGGGAGAGTACTGAGGGTCATCGGTTTAAATTTCTTTTCTTACCCTCTGCCTTTTTGGTGAATCTCGAATCTCTGTAATATCTTCAATGGCCCTCTTCCCTTTGGAAGTAGAAGGTTCACCTGACACTGGCATCATCACAGTGTATTTAGATTTTTTTCTGCATTATATAGTTACTTGGTGGAACAACCTTAGCAAAGGCAGGCTTGGATAGGACCAATTTATCCCTATCAGGATCATTCTGCATTATGGCTCTCTCTTCTCCTTCAGGGTTTGCATTAAATCCTCAAAATAAAGAATCAATAATTTAATATTTTCCTCACTTCTCCTTCCTTAGCTCCTGCTCATCTAGACTGAATTCATTCCTGATTAGATCTTTGGGGAACTGGAATTGGTGAGGCCCGATCTTACAAACTGCCCTCTTCCTGAACATGCCGTTGAAAAAATCTTCAGGGTCTGCACACTTGGATACTGCAGTTGATAACATGTACGGCTTGAAGAATTATTCAAAGCACTTCCATCCACCTTTGGTTATCACAAAGTGATGAGCCTTTGTGATGGTTGGGAAAATTTTCCCTTTACCCCTATTAGTTAAATCAACCTCTTGCACTCCACCAATCCACCTCAGTACTTTTGCAATTCCTATTTTTAATGGCACTTGATAGGGAAGTAAATAAGGGGTTCCTCTGAAACCATATACTCTCAAAATAGTAGAGACTGGATACAAATACATATCTCCCCAGTTATGAACTATCTTGATGTCCTTTGCAAACTCTTTGGGCCTAAGGAATTCCAAGAGAGCCTTGGGAATCCTAGGGTTTTCTGCACATAACAACACTCTAATCTTAGATGCAAAGCATCTATCAAACTTCAGATAACTCACATCCTTTCTATCCCAAGATAGAACAATACTCCACAATTGCACTAGCATCTCCTCTTTATCCATGACCTTAACTGGGTCCATCTCTTTTGCAAAATAATCTGCCCCTTTGAAAAGAAACATATACATCAACAAGAAATACCATCCAAATGGCTTGTCTACCTTACCATTTTTAATTCCTACTAGGCCCGCATGGATAACATCAATGAGGAAAGGAGCAAAGTCAAATGTTATGGCCAGGGAAGGGTTCAAAATTTGGGCGATCATTAACATAAAATGGACTAGCATGTTTTTCTTAGCATCTTCTCCAAAAATTTGACACAATGTCTAGTACATACCTTTAGGTCTCAAGTTAAATAAATTCAAGGAAAACGATTCCATTGTGCTAGGGCCTACAACTGTTAATCCCCCTATTTTGACAAAAAGTTCTCTCAATGGGCCACTCCTAAGATGATCTCTTTGGGCATTGTAAACTTGGGTTAATGCCTCAAAATCAATAGGCTCAAGATAGCTGGAAGCTTCACTAAGCTTGAAGACATTCCTAAATTCATCATCTTTGATTTTGACAAGGGCTCATCCCTTTATATTTCTGATGCATCTGGCAGTAGGGTCATAACTTTGTGCGATTAAGGTCAACAAATCAACGCCGATGAACACACTAGGGACGACAAGTTTTCCCACATCTAAATCCTAGATACTATTCATAGGGGAAGAGGCATGTCTATGACCAAAACCCACTTTAAACAAACTGAGACCGGATATCCCTATTTCAGGGTCCCTCAACCAATTTCCTTTATCATATAAACCATCCCCAATTTTCAAACGTGGGTTTTTTGGCACTAACTCCTTGGCCCTAGCCCTGACATTGGTCGACATGGTTAATTGGTCAAGAAAGTCATCACAAATATTTCGGTCCTGGTAATTTACCTTCCCTATTAATTCTCTTCTGGGTCCCATTTTAAAAGTATGCGATTGAGCCAATTATCAGTCAAAACAATGTTCTAACAACACAAGACCACAATTCAACAATCTTTAAGCAAAGGGTAAAAAAAGAACAAGGGAACCTGATTTTAGCTCAAAGCAACTGTGTTCTGCACCAGCGCTTTCTGCAACTACTTCTATGGAATGATACCCTCATTCAATTGATGCAGGAACATATACGATAATTTGGCTCCTTAACTGCAACATTAAAACTGCATGCTTCGGTCGTCCCTTCAGAATTGAATTCATGCAAGAATTCAAAAATTTGGCTCCAACGGGTCAGAATAGCTCTGAGTATTTTTTCCTTTTCTTCTTTCGCTATTTCATAGAGCGTAAAGCGCTTGCAGGTTCATCTAACGAAATCACGCCGACCGTCTGATCAACTGAAACTTGATCGACTTTTAGCTTTTGACTTTTCCTCATTTGGCAATGGACTGAAAAACCTTTTCGCTATTTCGTGATAGGTAACCATCTTGCATCTTGTCCTCGCGAAACTGCGCTAGCCATCCAATCAAGTGAAACTTGATCGGTCTTTACTCTGTCTTAACCTAGCGGTTTATATTACTAATCATGCTCAAATCGGTTACCGCTAACCATTTTTGCCATTTCACAAATGGTAACAAGCTCACATCTTTGGGTTGCAAAATAACGCCCGCCGTCAGATCTTTCTTGAGATGCTCGCCCCTTATCAAACTGTTAGAACCTGCAGACATGGGCCCTCTGAATCAGTGCCATTCACTTTAGCATTTGATTCCTCTTGAAACTGACGTGTCAACTTCCTACTCGCTAAAAGACTTCAGCGGGATCAACTTCGGAAATACCACCTGTGCCTGACATATATCCTCTTTGTCTTCAGTTTACATCATTCTATTTGTTGGGCCTACCACTTGGTCACCAATTTTGTTCTTTGATTTATGTGATCTAGAGGACACGTGTAACCTTTTGATTCGTGATGCCTACCTCCTGGACTGCTCACTTGGAATGCCATGTCATTTCGCCATTTCATGAAAACTAACTCTCGAGCATCTTTAGGTTGCGAATCAACGCAGGCCATTGATTATTCTCTGAACCACTCACTCTTTACTCATCAGAAAACCCACCAGCTTCTGGGACCTGCCACAGCCTTTTGCCATTTCACAATAGTTAAAACACGTGCACTTTGATCTCATGAAATAACGAGGGCCATCTGATCATATAGAACATGATCGGTGTTTAATCTGCAGACGAAACTTGGATGTTGGGCCCACCAAACTCTTTCGCTATTTCGCGAAGGGTAAAACTCGGTTATCTTTATCTCACGAAACAACGCGGGCCATCCGATCTCAGAGACTTGCACTGTTGTTACTCTTTCTGCTAACCACTTCACCTGGGCCCACCATCTTTTCGCCATTTCGCAACTTGTAAACCATGAGCATCTTTAGGTTGTGAATCAACGTGAGCTATTGATCTCTTTGCAAACTGATCGCCTTTTAGCCAAGGGAGAAGTCCTTATTGCTGGGTCCTGCCAAACCTTTTCTCTATTTCGTGATAGGTAACTTTCGGGCATGTTAGGTTCGTGAATCCATGCAGGCCGTCCGATTGACTGAGAGTTGATCGAATTTTACAAGGCCCGACGAACATTTTAAAAGGTAGATTTAAAGGCGAATAAAATTTAAAACATTTAAAGGGACTGCCTAGGTAAATAGTAACGGGGGAAACACTTTGCACGATAAAAGGACCCATCACTTAAGTGAATAAAGTAACGCAGGATTAGAAACCAAAGGTTTTTTCTCAAATATTGAAGCGACTTAAAACCTAAAACCTTGAACTCCTTTGGACTTAAAATAATTTTGAAGCAACTAGGGCATACCAGACTCAACATTTTCAAAAACCTAGCCAATTATGGACTGAGAACATCCATTTTTTAAAACAGTGATAACAATTACATCAAGAGGTGCGAACACCAGAGCAAATTTAATGCAAAATGTGATGAGGGAATATTCCTAGGGTATTCCACCAAGAGAAAATCTCTCAAGTGTTTCAATAATAGGACTCAGAGAATTATGGAAAGCATCAATGTAAGAGTTGATGAAACCTCTGAGAAAACTGAGGAAACCGGCAGTGAGCAAGCGGTAAAAGAATCGGTTGTAACCTTTTGGGAACCGGTTGTCAGTCAACCAAGTACCAGTAACAGTGTTCCTACACTAGTAGATGTAGATGTTGATACTGATGGAGATGAGGATGAAGAAGAAAAGCAAGAGGAATCTATCAAGACCAATCCTTGGCATGTCGAATCATGATCCTAAGTAGATCATAGGAGATAAGGATGTAGGAATCCTTACAAGAAGAAAGGTCAGAGAAAACTCATGTATGATCTCTGAAATTGAGCCTAAATCATTCAAAGAGGCACATAAAGATGAAGATTGGATCAAGGCAATGGAAGAGGAACTTGACTAGATAGAGAAAAATGGTACATGGTCTTTGGTACCTAGACCGGAGCATAAAAATGTCATTGGTACCAAATGGGTTTTGAGAAATAAGCTGAATGAGGATGGCATAGTGATTAGAAACAAAGCAAACTGGTGTGCAAAGGATATGCCCAAGAAGAAGGAGAAGACTATGGAGAAACCTTTGCTCCTGTAGCCAGATTGGAAGGAGTTCATATGCTTCTTGCATATGCAACTTTTAAAGGATTCAAAGTATATCAAATGGATGTAAAATCTGCATTCCTAAATGGTGTACTTGAAGAGGAGGTGTATATAGAGCAACCAGATGGGTTTTCCCTATCTAAAGACAGTGACATGGTGTGTAGGCTACATAAAGCCTTATATGGTCTAAAGAAGGCACCTAGAGCATGGTATGAACGCCTGCACTCCCATCTTGTGAAGATTGGCTTTGAGAGAACAAGTGAAGATAGCAATATCTACTTGAAGTCTGAAGGAGATCAGATCCTGATCTGTGAGGTATTTGTTGATGATATTATCTTTGGTGGAGATGACAAGATGAGTCATGAGTTTGTAGATGAGATGAAGAAAGAGTTTGAGATGTCACTCATAGGGGAGATTAAGTTCTTCATTGGACTGCAGATCCAACAGATGAAAGGTGGTATCTTTATCACTCAGTCCAAGTATGTCATAGAGGTGTTGAAGACCTTTGGCATGGAAGATAGCAAACCGGTTGGTACATCGATGGTGACCGGTTGTAAATTATCCAAAGAGGATGACTCAGCATTTGTTGATGAGAAGGAATACCGATCAATGATTGGTAAGTTGCATTATGTAGTGCATAGCAGACCAGATATTGCACGTGCAGTTGGCATTACTACAAGGTTCTAGAAAATCCCAAGAGAATCCCACTTGGTTGCAGTCAAGCGGATTCTTAGGTATCTGAAGGGAACTATTGACTATGGGTTATGGTATCCATACTGTAGTCACATAAATCTGTCCACTTAATTAAATGAATACTTAGTATTTATTTGATTATTTAACCATCAATTAATAATTAATTAAATTAATATTTAATTAATTCATCTTAACCCTCTTCTCCTATTAATTAAATAAATTATTCAATTTATTTGATTTAATTCACTTAACCAAATTCAGACCATTCATTAAATAAATAAATCATATTTATTTAATCAAATATTCTCTCACATTTAAATAAATTAATATTTATTTAAATCCCCCAAAATCCCACCTCTCACATTTAAATAAATTAACATTTATTTAAATCACCTTTATCCTCTACCCACTTGCATTTTCCTACAAAAGCAAGTTGCACAATTATTTTAAATAAATAATTTATTTAAATCACCTTTATCCTCTACCCACTTGCATTTTCCTACAAAAGCAAGTTGCACAATTATTTTAAATAAATAATTTATTTAAATCACCTTTATCCTCCACCCACTTGTATTTTCCTACAAAAGCAAGTTGCACAACTATTTTAAATAAATTATTTATTTAAAATCCTATTTATCCTCACCCACTTGAAACCTTTAATGGTTTCCCTTAAAGTAGTCAAACTTGATGGCTTTAAAGTCTTCAAACTTGATGGCTTCCTTCTATAGTCTTCTTAAGACTTTAATGGTTTTCCTTAAAGTCTTCAAGCCTTTAATGGTTTCCCTCAAAGTCTTCAAGCATTTTAAATGCTTTATCTTCATTTTTCTCATTTAAATAAATTAATATTTATTTGAATATTTATCCAAATTCAACTTACACCATTTAATTGAAATAAATGATTTTATTTTAATTGAAAATACCAAAATTTCTCCCACTTGCATTTTCCTACAAAATCCACTTGCATGCCTAAACCCCTTCTAAATTCTTCTAAACCCTTCCTAATTAGCCTAATCCATCCCCTAAATATTGTCACATTCCTAAGCAAATTGGAGTCACTTCTCAAAGACTCCAAAGTCTTTGAAAAGCAATTAATGCTTTGTGTGTTCAACAAATTAACCCTCAAAGTCTTGGATAACCTTTGAAAGCTTTCAACCTTCAACCACTTAATCCCCAAAGTCTCCAATAACCATTAATGGTTAATTCAACCCTCCCACATGGTTAAAACATTTGTTTTGACTCAACCTCTACCCAACCCAAAGGTCTCATCAGGCCATTAATGCTTTGACCATG
This sequence comes from Cryptomeria japonica, assembly GCF_030272615.1. Lineage (NCBI taxonomy): Eukaryota > Viridiplantae > Streptophyta > Pinopsida > Cupressales > Cupressaceae > Cryptomeria > Cryptomeria japonica. The sequence goes on along the minus strand of NC_081413.1, from coordinate 420,672,112 downwards.
ATTATCTCTTAAACATTTGCACAAAGGTTTATCCTTGGATTAACTCTTAATCCAATGGGTAATCTTAATTTAGACTTGACCCTTACCTTCTAGATAACCATGAGGTCTTCTCAGGCCTTTAATGCCTCCAACCTCTTCTCTCAACCCAATCCTATGTTGACACTTGTCACCATTTTATTGGTGCCAATTGTGCACATGGATCCCCAACTTTCAAACTTGGCCCTTGATTAAACCATTCAATCTTAACCCTTCATTTCCCCATTTCTTCTATAAATAGAACCCTTCTCCTCAAGCAAAAGGAGAAGCATTTTAGAGTATTGTTGTTATACTGGCATTAGCATAGAGCTTTTTCATAGCATCACTATCTACTCTAGCATAGTATTTTGCTTTTCATTTCATATTTGAAGCTTAGTATTAAATCTCAATCCTCCATAAGCATCCATAGTGCAAAAAGCTGCTGAGAGCTACACTCATTTGGGACTTGGAGAGGAGAGGAACAAGGGAGGAGCAACTATGAGCATCTTGATTAGCTATTTCATTTTATGTTTATATGCTTTCTATTTCATGCTTAATATCTCTCTTGATATGCCTGTTTAGGATAATCGTTTGTTGCTAACACTAACGTTTGTTTCTTGTGCTCTTGTGTGTGTTGCCATCAAACAGATTTTCTAATCCTTTTTGCAGAGCATCATTTGGTGAACCCGACGTGAATCCAAACACCAAAAAGATCATTTTTTTTTTTTTAACCAATAACATGTTTGAATGTTGAAAATGTCACACAGGTTGCGATTTTGACACTGTTTTGGTGCGTTTGGCATTATTTTAGTGCTATTCCCCCTGTTTCAGTGCTTTTCCCTTCTCTGTCTTTCCCTTTCTTTTAATACGTTTGTGTTAAATAGTGCCTCTGTTCAAACGCAGACTAGCGCTATTGTAACAAAACGTTGTACAAATCACCTTGTAACCAACAAAAAAAAAAATTAGGCTTGTAGAAGCCCACCAAATAGGCGGATTTTACTAACTATTTTTCTCTTTTGTGCAGATTTAAATTAGATTAAAAAGTATATTTATATTTTTTTACTAACTTGTTTTTTGAAGTTGGTTTTAAAAATGAATTCACTTTTTATTTTGGTTTAAAATTAACTTCACATTTCAACTTTGGGCTTAAAAAAAAAAGAATCACCTATTTGTTTGGGGCTCTTAAAAAGAATTTCATTGTTCCAAGGTAAAAAGAACCACAAACTTATACAAAAACAACTTTATTTTTTTTGCAAGTTAGGAAATAAACTTCGTTTTGGTGCTTAAAATAAACAAGGCAAAATTTATTTCTTGCATCAAAATAAAACTCACAATCCACACTTCCATTTTTGGTGCAAATAAAATTCACAATCAACTTGTCTCATTTTTAAAGCAATTTTACTTCATGCAAACGTGTTTTTCATTAAGTTGACCAGGATTTTCAAATTCTAGTTTACTCCAACAATTGCCTTTGAAAATTAAAAAGAACACCATGATTGTTGGAGCAACATCTCCAAATAGATAGAAAATCATTGCGATGACAAATTAAAAGGAACAAGTGAATTTTGTGTTTGGCACACTTGTGCAAAAGAGTTGGTCGAGTGGTCCTACCTCTAACACACACTATCCTCTCCCTTGGCTCTCGTGGTCCTAGGTGCAAGAGAAAAGTGTTAGTAACGCTCAAATTTTATCTTTTTAAGAGAGGCCTGCCAAGGGATCGATACTCTTGGGAACGACCTCGAGCGGTAAATCCTTCGAGCCGCTATAGAAATCAGGTGAGAGCGAAAGCTGTAGCCTTGGGTATAGCTGTTCCTACAGTGTAACTGGCCGAAAGGACAAATGGGCCCCACCACCAGTTACAAGGCTCTTAAGTGAGTCACTGCAGAATGAACTTATGTCCAAAAATATCGAACATGACTAAACACCTTTAAGTAGTAGCCCACCTGTTCTATTGATTGAGGATATTTGAGGTATAATTTAGTGCAAGAGCATAGATGGTTTTGCTCCCAAGATACTCACCATACATATTTCCTTGAGTAGAAACATAGCTTTTTGAAAAGTCACTTGTGACTTGATAAAAGTGGTGACTCCCCCATCATAGGGATCATCTATTTGTTATGCTCGTGCAAGACTTAGTATATCACATCCTTACCTGCCACGGCGGGATTCATAAGGTATGTAGTACCAAAGTCGAAGAAATATCAAGATGTGGGCTAAATTTATCACAACTGGCCATTTGACCATAGGGATAAAGAGTGTTTGAAGTGTGTTCGTTTTACAGACCTAGAGCAAATTGAGCCGACTTCAGGCTTTGGAAATACACCTTAAAATACATCTAAAGGAAGGGTCAAAAACAAGTCCAAGAATTGGGTTGATCTAGACCCATACTCATTTGTGCCTTTGAGGCTACAATCTTGTGTTTGTGTGCTTGCTTTGTTTTCTTGTCAAAGAAAAATCAGAAAATCAATCCCAAAAACAAAGTATTCATCCAACATCTGTCAACACAACCAAAAATACCAAAAACAAAGTGCAAACAAACAAAGAGTCAAAAATTTATGACCATCCTTCACATCTTGCGAAAGAAGAAGTGTCATCAGAGTATCACCTTGAAAAGGAGACCACTAAGCTCAAAGGCTTTAATCAAAAGGAGGAAATTCTTCTATATCAATCGACAAATCTTTGTCTCCCATAGAGTCTTTCTACATCGCATGCGTCTATACCTTCAAGGTAAAACAAACGAGTTTGATTCAGAATCATTGAACCGCAGAGCTTTTATGCAATATAGAGCTCTGAGTTATCACAAAAATCAAGGAGGAAAGATTAATCCCAACTTCTTCCCAAACATCTGTATCACCTACAACACAGCTCGAGAAGTGCCACCAACGCCTGAAAGGGAAGAAGTAGAGTTTGTTCCATTTGTAACACAAAGTTTTTATTGAAGTTGAAAACAAAACATCCATCATCTCATTCATACATCATTATTCCATCATCAATCCATCCCAAAACTCTCAAAACATTAAGAGGTTCTTGTCCCACGATTCCTTTTTAGATATTGCTTGAAATCAAACACATCACATCACTTTTTAGATTGTTTCTACATCTAGGATAAGCTCATCCTAAGAGACACATCTACGCAGGTTAAAACTAGTTCATGAGTGAATCCTCTCATTGCTAGGTAGTCAAAATCTGTAACACATCTCAGATTTCTCTACACCTTATCACATCAAATCTTATCAAAACAAACAAGCAATTCAAAGAAGGAATTTCGGTTGCATCTACCTTAAAGTGCTAGAGATCTACATACCACCAATCCACTAAAATCATCAATCCTTCATCAAACAACTCATCATCATCTTCAATCAACTTCAACACAAACTTGCAAACAAAATGGCTCAAACTCGATCACGGTCAAGGCAACGAGAAATTGAAATTGAAGGGCATGACCCAAAAACAACCAATAATGATCATCAGATGTTCAAGAATCCACTTCCATCACAAGATCAAAGGGGTCCTTCCACGTCCAGACGAGGTCCTGATACCACTGATTATACGCAAGCTGCGTATAATTACACTGTCAATCACCTGTATGATGCCAGTGAACAAATTGCAACTATCACCTTCAAAAATCCCACCTCAAATTGCAATGTTGTTACACGTCGTGGCAAGGTCACCATAAAGGCAGCTCCACAAGGCACCACCTCCATCCCAAAGCAGTACAATCTTATGGAACAATTAGACAAAACCCCTGTGCTTATATCCATCTTGGAGCTTTTGCGTCTGTCACCCTCTCATAAAACAATCTTGGATCAAGCACTCCAAGAGGCGTCAGTCCCTGCAAACCTGAATACGGACCAATTTCAAGCCATGGTTGGAAATCTAAAGTCATCACCTTGTCTCACTTTTTCCGAAAGTGACAACTCTTCCTTCCAACAACCTCATAACGCCTCACTCCACATTGAAGGCTTTGTCAACCAACACAGGATCAAGCGAGTCTTGATAGATAATGGAGCAGGCCTAAACATCTGTACACTATAGTTGGTCACAGCATTGGGATATGCAATAGAATCAGTGGATCCTCGCAAGAAGATCACCATCAAGGCCTATGATGATGCAGAGCGTTCATCCAAAGGAGCTGTGGTACTACCAATCCGAGTGGGCCCTGTGGTAAAGCACATCATCTGTCAAGTTCTGGACCTTCCTCTGCCATATAATCTATTATTAGGGAGACCTTGGATACATGCCATGCAAGTCGTTCCATCTACCTACCATCAATGTATCAAGTTCCCACATAACGGGGTCGAGATCACAATCCTGGGCGATGCAAATCCCTTTGCATTTTGCCATAATATCAACCATCAACCAGAGATTACCGTTCCTAATAATAGAGAAGCCATTTCCTCCACATCATATATAAACCCCGCCTCTCTTGCCAGTTCAAACACCCCTATGCCCAAGCAAGAAAAGCTAAAGATGAAAGTAGCAGAGGAAGGTCCTGGAGAATATAACTTGAGTCAGCTCTTTTGTGTGGGACAAATGCCCACTTCTCCTAGAACACATGGTAAACCACAGCAGTTGCTCCAGCAACCACTAATCACGCCTCCATGTGCCTTAACGCCTTTCATTCTTGGAAAGAGTCAAGAGGAAGAAACACAAGATGAGGACCTAGCGGACTGGATCTATAAAGATCCCATCACCACTGACAAACCGCAAGTTACACTTCCTACGGAACAATATGGCAAAGGCCTCCTCATTATGCAAAGAATGGGATATGATGGTCAGAGTGCTTTGGGATACTGCAAACAAGGACGACACGAACCTCTACTACCAGAATTCAAGCCCAAAGGTAATACAGGCCTTGGCTTTGAAAAAGAGATCCTTCCTAAACTCAGATTCAAAGGAAAACCCAGCAAACCATTTTGCCCACCTACTGCAAAGAGGATACCTTTCATAATCAAAGCACCATCAAGCACTATCCCCACTGCCCCCTCAAGGCTCACAACTCCACCATCACCAATGTCACTCATCCCATCAAACGAACCAATAATCCTATCAGCAACACCATTTGTAGCAGCAACTATATTGGAACCCGCAGCATCATCTATGGCACCAGTAGTTCCAGCAGAAGCCACTGAGTCACCATTACCGATACTTCCAGTGACAAATCCATTAAACCCCATCACAATTCCTGCAACACCGATCACTACAAGGATACATAAACCAATCACACCTGCCGTGTTTAACTCCAAAGACATCCCAGTATGGTATAGCAATCGGATGCTGGAGAGTGATTCAGAGACCGACTCACATGAGTGGGAATTCGATTCAGTGCAACTTAACACTTCAGATGAGGAAGACACATCACCACCTCCACCCCGCAAAGACATCCCTGTTTACGGAGAAGCACAGATAAAGACCACTTGGGTACCTGAGCTGGAAACATCTTCCACAGACCCTATGTCTCATCCTACGCCTGATTCTGACAGGGAGAGTACCATCAACGACCTTCACCACACTATCTTAACCCTCACTGATACATCTCCTGCACTTAACTTAATCGATGAAGTAATGCCCATTATCCACCCTGAACTCATTGAATGGAACCAACCAAATCCCCCATGTCTTGACCTCTTCCAGAACGATGAGGCTGTCATTGACTTTTTAGAATTAAGGGATAATCTACCAAGCGGGGATCACAAAGCTGGATTCGCCATTGAACTTAATAGCGCAGCATACTTCGGGGCGGATGCCAAACCCTTTAGCTGCAAAAATATAACAATAAAACATGGATCTTCCAGTGAAAACCACACTGTGGCACTGTTTGATCCGACAAAAGTAAAAAGAAAGAGCGTATCCAATGGTGAAAACCTCTCTGAGGCGCCTGAGGATGAAGGGTTTGACATCCTCCCTGCTAGTACACAACAGGAACGATCAACGATTCTTATCGAGGAAACCAAAGAATACAATGTGGGGACTCCTGAAAACCCTCATATCATACATCTGGCATCTCTTCTCACTCCAGAGGAACAGCCTAAATTTATAGAGTTCTTCCAGAAGCGTCAGATCAACTTTGCATGGTCATATGCAGACATGCCTGGGCTTGATCCTGATTTAGTCATGCATCATCTCACAGTAGCAAAAGGAGCCAAACCTGTCAAGCAGAAGCTTCGTAAGATGCATCCTCAGATTGTCGTGCTAGTCAAAACAGAACTCAAGAAACTCCTGGATGTTGGTTTCATTAGACCAATTGATTATGCAGAATGGATCTCCAACATTGTGCCAGTCGGCAAACCAAAAGGGGGCATCCGCATTTGTACAGACTTCAGAGATCTAAATAAAGCATGTCCTAAGGATGACTTCCCTCTACCAAATATCGACATCATAGTAGATTTGACAGCAGGACATGCCATGCTTTCACTCATGGATGGCTTTTCGGGATACAATCAAATAAAGATCGCACCAGAGGACCAACATAAGACAGCCTTCACATGTCCATGGGGCACATACTGCTGGAATGTAATGCCTTTTGGTCTAAAGAATGCAGGAGCGACCTATCAAAGAGCAATGACCACCATCTTCCATGACATGATGCATACTATAATGGAAGATTATGTGGATGATTTACTAGCAAAATCACTTACTAGAGAAGGACATCTTCACATCTTAGATAAAATCTTTGATAGACTGGAACAATACCATGTTCGACTCAACCCAAAGAAATGTGTCTTCGGAGTGACCTCCGGGAAGCTTCTAGGATACATTGTCTCAAGCAAAGGCATTGAGGTCGATCCAGCAAAGGTTAAAGCAATCATGGACATGCCACCTCCAAAGAATATCAGTCAGCTAAGAACACTACAAGGACGGCTTCAATCTATCCGCAGATTCATTGCACAATTGGCTGATAAGTGTCACCCATTCACACACCTGCTACACAAGAACATCCGCTTTCAGTGGGATGACAAATGCCAGCAAGCATTTCAGGCACTTAAAAACTATCTCATGAATCCACCATTGCTGATGCCACCAGATCCAAGTAGACCGTTGTTACTTTATATCTCAGCGACAAGTACAGCACTGGGTGTGCTACTGGCACAACATAATGCAGAAGGAAAAGAGTGTGCTATTTACTATATCTCTCGCACACTGGTGGGCTATGAACTCAATTACACGCCTATTGAGCGAGCTTGCCTAGCAGTAATCTTAGCAGCCACTAAACTGAGGCACTATCTGTTAACACACAAGGTGCAACTCATTGCAAAGATTGATCCACTCAAGTATTTACTTAACAAAGCAGCATTGACAGGTCGCTTAGCTAAATGGGTAATGATTCTAAGTGAATTCGACATCGAGTATGTGGACCGTAAAGCTATCAAAGGTCAAGTTATTGCAGATCAGTTGGCTGATGCACCTCTCATAGGCGATCATCCTCTCATTTCCAATTTTCCAGATGAAGAGATATTCATGATTACAGAAGCACAGTCATGGAAATTATACTTTGATGGTTCATACACTAGGCACGGCTCGGGGGCAGGCATTCTGTTTATCACACCTCAAGGTGATAGCATCCCGAAGTCTTACAGGCTCACATTTCCATGCACAAACAACATAGCAGAGTATGAGGCCTTGATCACAGGACTCAGATTAGCCATACAATGGAAATTAAAAGAATTGCAAGTATATGGCGATTCCCAACTAGTCATTCGACAAGCAACAGATGAATATCAGACCAAGGATGATAAACTCATGCCATATAAGCAAATGGTGGACAATCTAAAGACATCATTTACTACTATCACTTTTGAGCAGATACCAAGAGATCAGAATCGAGCTGCTGACGCTATGGCTACCATCGCATCTCTACTAGATCTTCCACAGAATTCAACACGCTACGAGTTCTTGGTAGAACAACTTTGGATCCCCGCTTATGATATCCCCGAATCTGAAATGATATGTTGCCTTGTTGGTTCTGAATCCCCATGGTACGGTGAGTTCTACACCTATCTCCGCGATCACACCCTTCCTCCCAACCAATCAAATAACCAACGTAAAACCTTCATTCGCCAAACTGCTCGATATACCATTATTGCCGAAACCCTATACCGACGCAGTCTTGATGGTACTCTCCTTCGATGTCTAGAACAAGGTGAGATAACAAAGGCTTTGGAAGAGGTACATGAAGGAATTTGCGGGACTCACTCAAGTGGTCCGTCACTAGCCAAGAAACTCATGCGAGCTGGATACTATTGGCCATCTATGGAAAAGGATTCCTACTACTTTGTTAGGAAGTGCAAAAAATGTCAAGTTCATGGCGACCTAATACATGCACCAGCTCAAGAACTGCAACCAATCACAACACCATGGCCTTTTTGTCAATGGGGTCTTGATCTTGTGGGTAAAATCCATCCATCTTCATCCAATGGCCATAAATTCATTATTACCGCCACCGAATATTTCACCAAGTGGATCGAAGCTGTTCCACTTACCCAAGTCACCGGCAAGCAGATCGCCTCATTCATCCTCAATTACATCATCTGCCGGTATGGTGTGCCCATGTCCATTGTCACAGATAACGGTCTTCCTTTCAAAAATCAGGATGTCCATGAGCTTTGTGATAAATTTCATATCCAACACCGCTTTTCCACTCCCTATTACCCACAAGGCAATGGTCAGGCCGAAGCATCCAATAAAAACATATTGAGGATCCTAAAGAAGACAGTCAATGATGCCGGCCGTGATTGGCATGTTCAATTGAATCCAGCGCTATGGGCATATCGAACTAGCATTCGAACCCCTACAGGTGCAACTCCTTATTCATTGGTCTATGGTGTTGAAGCTATCTTACCTATTGAGGTCGAGATACCATCATTAAGGGTTTCCTTGCACAATCTCATTGATGATGACGCATACAGAGTCTCACGCCTTCAGGACTTGGAGCTACTTGATGAGAAGCGACAAGCTGCATACAATCACCTCAAAGCCTATCAGCAGCGCATGAGTAGAAGCTACAATCACCGAGTTAGATCTCGTACATTTGAGGTAGGTGATCTTGTTCTTCGAGAAAATCCTCGCAACCAACCAAACAGAGAACATCAAGGCAAGTTTGAATCAAACTGGTTGGGCCCATATGTTGTCACTGCTGTATTCGGGTCCGGGGCATATCAGTTGGCTACATCAGATGGAGAACCGCTCGCAGATCCAATCAATAGCATGCACCTCAAACGGTTTTATACCTAAGGTATACATATCAGAAAATATCAAAAACATTCAGAAAATGTCCTAAAGAAAATACAAAACCATTCAAAACAAAAAAAAAGTAAAGAAAAATCATGCATCCAAACGGTGAACAACCACTCCGGTGGCACCTTGGGTAAGAACGATGGTGAAAACCTGGCAAACAGGCGCCACTCGTAAAGGCTATGGCTCCATTATCTTTCAGACTTGTGGCGATCACATCTACTTCATACATACATCCATCCATCCATCAACCATGGCTTGTTATTCCTCTGCAATTATGATAGTACTCCATACATCTTGCATCCCGCTTTTTCATAGTCATGTCTAAAACTGGGGGCAATACCCTTACCCTCGTGAAGGAAGTGGATTCTACATTGTCTCATATGATTCATTACGCTCTTCATTCAGGCAATCATAAGAAAATATCAAAAACATTAAAAAATGACTCTCAAAATACCAAAAACATTCAAAATTGTTTCACAAAATCCAAAAAACATCGGAAAACCCATCAAAAATCACACAAAAACATGGCAACACATTGTACATATTCATCAATCAGATACAAAATAAACATTGACAAAATACTCACACAATGACCACTTACCAAACGACCACACAATCCACATCAACAAATCAGAAACTGTCTTTAAAAACAAGGATGCATCCTTCCTTATCAAAAACAAAGACAAGATGACGTTTTCTTTGACAAGAAAATTATGTTAAGCTATCAAATACTTGGTTGATTTGTGAGTAATTCATTTGTTTATCTGTATCGGGATCTTTTCAACATTGTTTTGTATCGTTTGTGCATTATTTCCGATGAAGTTCTGGGACATGTACTAATGGTGTCTACGTGGGAAGTTCACCAAGCTACGTGATCTTATGCAAAATGCAGTCATAGATCACTACGGCTTGCTGACTACAGCGTATACCTCGACCATATGAGCATGAACCATTACCAAGGATCCATATTCTTTATTCTTTATGTATATATTGTTTGTTTGCAGGTACAATTCTCTTTCTTTGGTTCCTCCTACCTCATCCAAACTGGATAAAGGTTTTATCTCTTATTACGGTATGCACTTGTCTCAGGATATGATCAGCCTAAGATCAAGGAGGACGATCCAAGTCATGCATGAACGGTGATAATCCTTGTCTGTTCCGCAAGCAATACTCAGGTCAACTTGATCCATTATATCAAGTTGCTTGTATTAACTTGCTATATAAAAATCCATGTAAGAAATACTCTGGTCATCTTGAATCTTTATGTCAAGTTGCTTGTATTTTCTTACAACATTTTAAAGCTCAATGATGAAAAATAAAGCACCATGGATCGTCATTCCATCTCATTTGTATATATTGCATTTCGTTGCATTCCACCCATCCATACATTCATAATAGCTGCATATCATGCATACGTAGTCATAATAATGCATACTCTATTTTACTCATCTTCTTCCATAGGACTCGGTCCTAGTCCTCCATATCTTCTATCTAACATCAAATCCCCCCTCACCCTCCCTATCTTGATCATCAACATCATCCTAATCCCTTCATCGCTTCCCATCCTCACTCATCCACAAAATTAAGCCAGTTACTCTATCTACACAGATACATCGACTCCCACACACCTAGTCTATCAACAAATACTCTGATCAAGTATCTTCGGGTCTCAACAGGTAATCGATTATGGTAATCCTAGACTACATCAGGCATTTATGACAATGACCTAGTCTCAAGGGGGTTGCCATGATTCCCCACAATCATCCATCACACGCACATACTATCAATTGATTAGCCAATCAAACACAATCCAACGGACAATTACATCAATTGTCTACGTCTCAACGAGTATTTTTCTTCATATACCTTGACTTCATCGGGCAATTACATCAATTGTCTAAGTCACCATCAGGTCACTTTGATTCACTTACTCAGACTTTATCATGTTCAAGCGACCAACTGACATCAACTGTCACGCTTTGACTTGACCGGGGCAATTCAACCGATTGCACCAGATTGTCCAACCAATTTTGATCAATTGTATAGCATCAATCAAAACCCCACACTACATCTGCTATGTATCTCTTGCATGACCTCAGGGTACTCGCTGGCTTGTTGTTTCTTCATATTCACTCCATTTTCTCCCATTCTTTCATCATTAGTTCTAATTTCTTCTATTCTACCTCCCCTCCACTTTTCATTTTTTTTCGAGAGATCGCCCAATTTTTCAAAAAAATTTGGCCCATCTCTCGAGGGGGCATACCACCCATTAAATTTACATTTTATGGGGCATTTCTTCACACCTATTTTTCTTTCTTTGAAACGATGCGATAAACTGCACCGTCTCAAAGAGGGGCAAATGTAGTCACATAAATCTGTCCACTTAATTAAATGAATACTTAGTATTTATTTGATTATTTAACCATCAATTAATAATTAATTAAATTAATATTTAATTAATTCATCTTAACCCTCTTCTCCTATTAATTAAATAAATTATTCAATTTATTTGATTTAATTCACTTAACCAAATTCAGACCATTCATTAAATAAATAAATCATATTTATTTAATCAAATATTCTCTCACATTTAAATAAATTAATATTTATTTAAATCCCCCAAAATCCCACCTCTCACATTTAAATAAATTAACATTTATTTAAATCACCTTTATCCTCTACCCACTTGCATTTTCCTACAAAAGCAAGTTGCACAATTATTTTAAATAAATAATTTATTTAAATCACCTTTATCCTCTACCCACTTGCATTTTCCTACAAAAGCAAGTTGCACAATTATTTTAAATAAATAATTTATTTAAATCACCTTTATCCTCCACCCACTTGTATTTTCCTACAAAAGCAAGTTGCACAACTATTTTAAATAAATTATTTATTTAAAATCCTATTTATCCTCACCCACTTGAAACCTTTAATGGTTTCCCTTAAAGTAGTCAAACTTGATGGCTTTAAAGTCTTCAAACTTGATGGCTTCCTTCTATAGTCTTCTTAAGACTTTAATGGGTTTCCTTAAAGTCTTCAAGCCTTTAATGGTTTCTCTCAAAGTCTTCAAGCATTTTAAATGCTTTATCTTCATTTTTCTCATTTAAATAAATTAATATTTATTTGAATATTTATCCAAATTCAACTTACACCATTTAATTGAAATAAATGATTTTATTTTAATTGAAAATACCAAAATTTCTCCCACTTGCATTTTCCTACAAAATCCACTTGCATGCCTAAACCCCTTCTAAATTCTTCTAAACCCTTCCTAATTAGCCTAATCCATCCCCTAAATATTGTCACATTCCTAAGCAAATTGGAGTCACTTCTCAAAGACTCCAAAGTCTTTGAAAAGCAATTAATGCTTTGTGTGTTCAACAAATTAACCCTCAAAGTCTTGGATAACCTTTGAAAGCTTTCAACCTTCAACCACTTAATCCCCAAAGTCTCCAATAACCATTAATGGTTAATTCAACCCTCCCACATGGTTAAAACATTTGTTTTGACTCAACCTCTACCCAACCCAAAGGTCTCATCAGGCCATTAATGCTTTGACCATGATTATCTCTTAAACATTTGCACAAAGGTTTATCCTTGGATTAACTCTTAATCCAATGGGTAATCTTAATTTAGACTTGACCCTTACCTTCTAGATAACCATGAGGTCTTCTCAGGCCTTTAATGCCTCCAACCTCTTCTCTCAACCCAATCCTATGTTGACACTTGTCACCATTTTATTGGTGCCAATTGTGCACATGGATCCCCAACTTTCAAACTTGGCCCTTGATTAAACCATTCAATCTTAACCCTTCATTTCCCCATTTCTTCTATAAATAGAACCCTTCTCCTCAAGCAAAAGGAGAAGCATTTTAGAGTATTGTTGTTATACTGGCATTAGCATAGAGCTTTTTCATAGCATCACTATCTACTCTAGCATAGTATTTTGCTTTTCATTTCATATTTGAAGCTTAGTATTAAATCTCAATCCTCCATAAGCATCCATAGTGCAAAAAGCTGCTGAGAGCTACACTCATTTGGGACTTGGAGAGGAGAGGAACAAGGGAGGAGCAACTATGAGCATCTTGATTAGCTATTTCATTTTATGTTTATATGCTTTCTATTTCATGCTTAATATCTCTCTTGATATGCCTGTTTAGGATAATCGTTTGTTGCTAACACTAACGTTTGTTTCTTGTGCTCTTGTGTGTGTTGCCATCAAACAGATTTTCTAATCCTTTTTGCAGAGCATCACATACAATAATGATTTTAACCTGAAAGTGTTCACAGATGCTGATTGGGCTGGTAATATAGATGACCGGAAGAGCACAATCGGTGGTGCATTCTTTCTCGATGGTAGACTGGTCTCATGGATGAGTAAAAAGCAGAGTTGTATCTCTCAATCTACAGCGGAAGCAAAATATGTTGTAGCTTTCATGAACTACACTCAAACAATTTGGATGAAGCATGTATTGAATGACTTCAAAGTTCCTGTATCTGAACTAGTAAGTATATATTTGTGACAATACTAGTGCAATGAACATCTCCAAGAATCCGGTTTTACATTCAAGAACCAAGCACTTTGAGCTTAAGTATCATTTTTTGAGGGAAAAGGTTCAGAACAAAGAAATTGCATTGGAACATGTCTCTAGTAAGGAGCAGTTAGCAAACATATTCACCAAGCCTCTCCCAAAGGCTACGTTTATGTACTTAAGAGGTGAATTAGGGGTGTTGCCCCTTCAGGAAGTAAACTAAAGGTATATTCTCCACATCAGTCAATTATTGCATAGTCAAATTTTGCTTCAGGATTGATGTGTTGAAGGAGGCTACTCCTCAGGGGGAGCAACATAATGGAACAGGGAAGCTTGTGCCTCCACTTTGGCATTGTTGTCAAAGGGGGAGAAGAAGAGAAGTGGAGAAGATATTTATAGATATCTGCAGAAATTGGGGGAGAAGATGTGAAGTGGAGAGATATCTTTGTATATTGCCATCAATGCCAAAGGGGGAGATTGTTGGCATTATGTGAACCGGTATGAGGACATGATGACATTGTATGTTGTCATTGATGTCAATATGCTGAAGAGGTGAGAACTAGTATATGTGAGAACCGATATAACACTATGAACCGACATTTGTACCAAAGTGAAGCGATGTGTTTGTTCAAGGTGAACCGGCATGTGGTTATGGGAATCGATACATGGAAGCTTTATATGACTACCGATTGGTAGTCTCAACTTCAGGGTTTTTGGTTGAAGTGCTTCAAGCCCGTGTGGCTCAATCGGTGACTTTGTGTGATGAGTTAGCATTGTAACGAAGAACAGATTGTGTTGCCACATCAACCTTGTGCGCGTGAAGGATCTTGCATGAAGGAGATTGTTCCCATTTACCTCGGGAATGTGCGAAGTCTGTAAAGGGTGATAACGCGTGATGGGTTATCAACCGACATGAAATCGGTGGAAAACGAACAATGGAGAACGTCTTGAGATTGGATCAATACTGTCGCATTTAATGCAATGTGCTCAATGGTCAGGATTGAACCATTTGAATTCCTTAACCTAACAGGTTTAGGGTTTATGCTACCGACCTATCTGTTTTCCTATAAGGTCGATGTTGTGTTTCTTTCTGAGGTTGTTAGCAAAAGTTGTGTGTGTGTATCCAAGAGAAGAGATACGTGATTCTTTTCAGACCAGAGGAGAGAAGTGATACTTGCAGAGTGTAAGTGCAAAAGGTGAAGAGGAGCTAAAGCGGATCTGCATTGGCATTGAGTGCTGTTACCAGATCATTGTAATACCTGTTGATCTCTAACCACCTCAACAATTGGGAAATCCCTTAATAGGGTAGCTTTAACCGGCTTGCTGTAAATCCTTTAACAGGGTGACTCAAAACCATTGAGTTCTTGAATTCCTTTAACAAGGTAACCTTTAACAGGGTTTAACTCTTAACCGGGTATTCTAGCCATCCCTTAACTGGGTGATCCCTAACAGGATCGGTTCCTAGCAGGATGTATTGTATCAGTCTTTAACCGGACAAGGCTCCTAATAGAGTGGACTTCTAAAGAGTTCAAAACAACTTGTGGGTATTCATCCCCACTGTGGTTTTTCCCAGTTGGGTTTCTACGTGAAAAATTTGTGTGTTATGTGTGGTGATATTCTTGTGATGGTTTGAGTGATTTGTGTTTGAAGGTAAATCATGTTGATCTAGCTGCTTATATATCTTTTGATGATAGATTACCTGTTCATGCACTAGGGTGAAATGGAAATGAAGTATTAGAATGTATGAAAAGATAAGTGTCAACTGGTTTATGCTTGTCTCAGTTATTCTGGGTTTTGCCAGTTGTACTTTGTTTAGGACCGGTGTTACTGATTGTCTGTCAAAACATAGTGTCTGCTGACAAAACGGTTTTAGGATTGTGTTTTTGTCTGTACTGATTCACCCCCCCTCTTAGTACCGGTTTGGTACTATTCGTTCATCATTGAGTTATCACCTCTCAGTTGTCTAGGATATTCAATAATTGGTATCAGAGCTTTGGTTCCTAGAAAGTGAGACTAATCGCTTGAGGAGATTCGATGGCACATAAATTGACTATTCCTACCTTTGAAGGATTTGACTATAGTTTTCGGAAAGTAAAGATGCGAGGATATTTGATTTCTCTGAGTTACAAAACCTAGAAAACTATGGAGACTAAGTATTCACTACTGGAAAATGGACCTACTACATCATATGAGATTGAAACCTATGAAGAAAATGAGCGAGAAAGGTATGTTATCTTTAGTACTTTATCTAAAACTAAATTGGCGAAGGTTGTTGTATTAGATACTACTTCTGAATTTTGAGAAAGATTGAAAAGTATCTATGAAGGAAACGAAATAGTCAAGCTATCTAAGATGCAGACTGCTAAGGGAACGAAGGGCACATATGAGAATTTGAGAATGGAAGAATGTGAAGGATTAGCAAGCTATTTTCAGAAGGTTGATAGTTTTATAAATGAGATCAAAGATCTTGGTGGTGTCTTGGATGAGAAAGATGTGATACAAAAGATCACGAGAACTTTACTGGAGAGTTATAGTGAAAAGATTTCAGCTATTGAGGAAACCTATGATCCATTAAAATTTACTAGAGAATAGTTGTTTGACACCTTGACAACATTTAAGATGAGAAAGTTTGGCAGAGATAAATAAAAATCATAATTAACCGTTAAAGACTCGAAAGTTGTAGATGATATGGAGAGCCTGGATGAAATGGAAGCAAACTTTGTGAGAAAGTTGAAGAGAGGAACTAACAAATATATAGGTATGATACCCCTTAAATGTTTTAAATGTGCAAATACTGGTCATTATGCATCTAGATGTCTGGAAAGAGGATCAAAATATAAATTTAAGGAAAACAAGGGAAAATTCAATAAGAAGCCCTACTATGTTAGAGATGATGTTGGTATTTCAGATGATGAGTCAAATTATGAGGATGGTGATTGTTTATTCATGGTAAAGAAAGATGGACCTAAACCTAATAATCCTAATATTATTGAGACTGTTGCTTCAACATTACATGTTAGGAGAGATATACATGAATGGTTGATTGATAGTGTATGTTCAAATCATATGACTGGTGACAAAAGTAAGTTTGTAAAGCTTGAAAAATATGATGGTGGTTTTGTTAGATTTGGACACCATCAGATTGCTCAAATTATTAGAATTGGTTCTATTACCTTTGACGAAAAACACAACATTGACAATGTTTACTATGTGAGAAGATTACATCATAATCTCTTGTGTTGAACAGATGTGCGAAAATGGTTATGATGTTGTCTTTTAGGATGGTGGCTATGAGATCCAAAAGAGATCCATAACTATTATTGCGGCGGGGAAAAAGACAGGTGGAAACATGTATCAATTGGAATCTACTATAGGACATTTATTATTATCAAAAATCAATGAGAGTTGGCTATGGCACTGGAGGATGTGTCATATCAATTTTGACAATTTAATGAAGATTAATATGATAAAAGTTGTGAGAGATTTACCAAGACTAACTAAGTCGGATAACAATATTTGCAAAGAATGTCAAGTGGGAAAGAAGACAAAAGGAACTTTTAGAGGAAAGAAATAATTGCTTACCAAATTGCTAGATTTGATACACTCAAACCTATGCGGTCTGACCAAAACAAGGAGTTTGCAACTTGTGAGAGGTATTTCATGCTCTCAATTGCTGATCATTATAGAATGACTTGGGTTGAATTTCTAAGAGAGAAGTCAAAAGCATTAGAAAAATTCAAGATATTTAAAGAAAGAGCTGAGAATGAAGCAAACATAAGAATTAAGTGTGTGAGATGTGATAGAGGAGGATAATTTAGTTTTGATGAATTTAATACTTTTTGTGAGAAATGTGGAATTAAAAGACATTTGTCAACTCCTAAAGAACCTCAACATAATGACGTAGTTGAAAGGATGGATAGGACTATTCAAGAAGCGAAATAACTATGATCAAGGAAGCAAACATATGAGTAGTCTATTGGAGAGAAGCTATGCACATAGGTGTGTATACCCTTAACAAAGTTCTATTTAGGAAAAAATATGGGAAGACATCATATGAGCTATGGTATGGAAGGATTCTATTTGTGAAATATTTCAAAGTTTTTGGAAGTACATGCTATATCCCGAAGAGATGAAGGAAATCTTAGAAAGTTTGATAGTAGAGTAGATGAAGGTATATTTCTTGGTTATTCTACAAAGAGAAAGGCTTACAGATGTTATAACAAGAGGTTGAACAAAATCATTGAAAGTGCAAATATGAAGGTTGATGAGAACATTTCAAAAGAAACTAGTATTCAAGCAAGGTATGCATCTGATGAAGGAGAAGAAAAGAACAAAGATGAAGTCAAGCAGAAAGAAACCCAGGTTGCTTTGACAACTATATCCAAAACCCTGAGGTATGTGTAGAAAAATCATTCCGAGAATCAAAATATAGGAGACAAAAATAGAGGAGTTATTACAAGAAGCAAAGTTGCTGAAAAACAAGTTCTTTTATGTTTATTCTTTGAGTTCAAACCTAAGATAGTTGAAGAAGCCTGCATAGATCATAATTGGATGAAAGTGTTGAAGGAAGAGTTGGATCAAATTGAGAAAAATTAGACTTGAAAACTGGTATCTAGATTAGTAGATAAGAATGTTATTGGAATAAAGTGGGTGTTCTGGAATAAGCTAGATGAAGATGGTCAAGTTGTAAGAAACAAAGCAAGATTGGTATGCAAAGGATACACACAAGTTGAAGGAATTGATTTTAAAGAAACTTACGCTCTTGTTGCTAGAATGGAGGCTATTAGGATGTTCTTGGATTTGCAGCATATAAGGATTTTAAAGTTTATCAAATGGATGTGAAGTTAGCATTTCTAAATGGAGAGCTAAAAGAAGAAGTCTACATCGAATAACCAGAAGGATTCAAGTTATCAGATGATTCAAATGTTGTTTGTAGATCGAAGAAGACAACGTATGGATTAAAACAATCTCCTAAAGCTTGGTATGGAAAGTTAGATAAGTATCTACTAAATCAAGGTATTCAAAAAGGGTCCGTTGACAATAATCTTTACTTAAAAATTGAATCAAGTAAGATCTTAATTGTTGTTGTATATGTGGATGATATAATTTTTGGAGGCAATGATGATATGTGCAAGAAGTTTGCTAGTTAAATGCAAAAGGAATTTGAAATGTCTATGATTGGTGAGTTAAATTTCTTTCTTGGAAATAGTAAAGGCATTTTTATTTCTCAATCAAAGTATGTTAGAGAATTGTTGAAGAAGTTTTGATTGGAGAATTCCAAACCGGTATGTACTCCCATGACTACTGGATGCATATTGACTAATGACAATAAATCTTCTAAGACTGATGCAAGAAAATACAGATCAATGATTGGAGGATTGTTATATCTGAATACTACAAGACCATATATCATGTATGTTGTTTGTCATGTAGCCAGATTTCAACAAGAACCGAAAGAGTCACATGTTGTTGCAGTGAAGAGGATATTCAAATACTTGAAAGGAACAAAATATTTTGGATTGTGATATCCTAGAGGATCAAAATTTACTTTAAAAGCTTATATTGATGTAGATTGGGCAAGAAGTGTTGATGACAGGAAGAGTACAAGTGGTGGAGCATTTTTCCTTGGCTCTTGGTTAGTTGTATCGTCAAGTAAGAAGAGGCTTCTCTCCTAGCAATAACATTTTGTTGGTAGAGTACTACTTGTAAATGTGAATATCCAACACTAGTGCTTTGATGGGTATTTTGAATTACCAGTGCTTTCTTTGTGTACCATGGTATGGTGAAGAACATAATCATCCATGGTGTTCATGTTTTTTTTTATGGGTATGGGAAAACCATACCATATAATATTTCATTTTCTTGATTGTTACCTCTTGAGTATCAACCCACGGGTTGTTGTTAGGTCACCTTATGAAGGGATAGTAGTAGTAACAAGTTCTTTGGGTTGCACAAAGCGGTGTATGAGTAATGTTGGCACAGAGTGACCTTAGCTTCCATATTTCGAGGAAAGTACTCACTACTTCCTTTTATGATGGACCCCTTTACATGGTTTGTATGTTCTTAGCCCATTTCCCCCTTAGTTTGAGTGCAGAGTGAGCAAATATCTGTGTTATGAGGATTTGAGTGTATTTTTAGATGTGGTGTATTCCTTCTCATCGGAGAGATTTTTAGAGATGATGTTTCCTCCTTCCTCGTTTGGTGGCTATTTTTAGTTACACAGTGATGCAATGTGTAATTGATGATGATTTATTTTTTATTTGTTTTCTTGGACCAACAACTTTGTTTATCTTTGTTCATGATGGTTTAATAATTTGTGATTATTTTACAAATATTTGTGTGCTTACTTTGATTTAGTATTCACAATTCCTGGGTTTTTCTTATCTTATTATTGAAATTGATAGTTTATTTTCTCTTCTCTCTCATTTATGAACTTTAGTGGCTAAACCAGTTTATCTTTTCCATTTTTGAATGCTAGACTACTATTGTAATGTGATTCCTCTCTAAGGACATATGAGGCAGACTTGGTTGAGTGCATATGAGGAATCAAACACAGGGAACTTTGAGAATGGGGGTATGTGAGGTTGTTGTGCACCTAGGGTTCACTACCCACCTATGTGTGGTGACTATCTCTTGGACACTAACCACCTTACATAAACAAGGGGTAGACATTGTGGCCCTGTATGGATGGTTTCACCATGTATGTGTGTGGCCTAACACCATCAAGCCACTAAGTGAGAGTTATAGATTATGGATCTCAGACTTTAGGCGATGGTTTTGTATGCTCTTGGTGACCAAGTGTGAGTTTGTGTCCAGAGAGATTTGTCCACTTTTGTAGCCTTGTGATGTGTACTTCTCTATGATGTGGATGAGTATCTATGTGTATATTATTTATATGAAATGCATTGGTAATTTGCTAGATTACATGTAATGTTGGATAGAAGTGTGTTTGGCTTAAAGAAGTTGGAATTATATTGTATGGTTAAGAGTTAATGAGCTCCAGATTTCCTATTTTAATAAGTGCTTATGTATGTACATGTTTCATGTATAACTAGTTCGTAAGGATGCCTATGAATGATATTCTGAGTGAAGACTGCATCGAGTGTTTGTATCAGGTAGTAAGATTCACTCCTCCTCTTTAGTTAAGGTTGTGTTGTGACTGCAGATAAAATATACATCTTTTGTTGTGTTTATGATCAAGGCATTGATAGAAACATGTTGAAATCAGTCCGAAAGAGACCTAGAGTCGTGTAGAGGTGATGGAGTGATCACAGATGAGAAAAATTGAAAACTCAATATTTTTGATATTTTTCTATGTTTCAATATTTTGCATTTTCAAAGGCCTTCAGAGTGAAATTTGGGGTCAAAATTGTCATCATTCCTTTAACTTGATAGCCAAAGGCATAGTGTTAAGGGACTGAAATTAGATCTTCAAAAGATCTTTCCAATGGTGTAAGTAGTTTCAAATTTCGAGCACCAAGCGAAAAGTTATGATTTTGCCAAGTTGAGATCGATTTGTTGTTGTCAGAGGAGGGTAGGTACGGGCGTGCCACATGTTAACATGGTGCAGTTTCTAGCATGTCTATGAATTCTTATCCTCTTAAAGGCCCATGAGAGTACCACGTGTTGGCACCTCGGGCTTTTCAAAGGCAGATGGAAAGGAAGGCTCTAAAAGTTTTGTCAGCATGCCACACATCGACAAAGCATAGGCCCATAGATGTTTTGAGCTTGGGGAGATCTCAAAAGTGTGACATTATTTCTTTTGAAGGCAGAAAGCCGTAGGAGGTACCATGTGGCAAAACTAGGAAGCGCGAATGGAAATAGAGTGAGAAGTTTGCGTGATCGAGTAGTTGCAACAAAAAAGGGAATTTCCAAGTGGCATCCATGTTGCGCACATTGAAGGGGAATAATCACACAAAGATCATTATGATCTGGATAACTACAACAACCTCCATGATGGTTGTGGACACACGGCAAGTATGCATAAATTTGTTTGGTTACAAATTTCATTTTAGATTAGAGAGGTTTTCTCTATATAAGCCAGAGGGTACATTGTAAATGGGGTTCCCGATTGTTTACCAATTTTGAGAAGAACACTTAGAAAAATATCTATGAATTCAGTTCAGACCTTAGCATTGTAGTTGAATCAATTGATAGAAATAAAAACATATCAAATTGTGCCTAGTTTGCCTCTGTTGTATGTTTGTTTCAGTTTTATGAGTGAATTTGTAGCTCTGTGTCATTTCAAATGAATGTAGCTGTTAATTGTTATGGTTTTCGGTTTTTATAATTTCATCACAAATGCATGAGTCGTTGAATCTGTTGGACATTGCTACTGCTAGGATATGTTGTTGTCATTGATGTCAATTGTTGGCATTATGGATGAATTGATTATGTGTTGCATTGATGTTTTTTCATTGATGTCAACACTAGCTGTTATGATTGGTTACCGATAGACAGGTTTTGGTTACTAGTAGAAGATCTAGTGTTATCAATAGAAGAGACTATTTGTTGGACACTTTCGACATGTTTGGATCTATGGAATGTGATTGCTTACATGTGGTACGTGCTTCTAGAGCATGTCTTGGTTAGATGGTATTGACTTGGTAATCGGATGCTATCAGACACTCTGGTGAACCCTTACCGACACTAGTTTAAGGCTTTACCAACAGAGCTCTCACTGAGGAATCTTGACAAGATGCATAATTGGTGTTGGTGCAACTTCTACATGGATTTCAAGATGCTGAAGATGTTCTTTGATCGTGATTTAAGTGCTTGAAGACATTGCTTTGGCATGGTGGACCCAGAATAGGTCCTGTACCTATCTAGGTTATGGACCGATATCATGTTAACGTGTACTCTACACATTACCAGGATGTTTCAGGATGTTTTATGGATTTTTTATTGTTGTTTTGGTCTTAAGCCGACATGGCATATCATTGTAATATGAATTTATGTAATGAGCTTATTGTAATATCTTTTAGGTGGCCGACCTAATTAGTTTAGGCCTTAGGGTTTGTATAAAATGATGTAAGATCTCATTGTAGATCATGTTATGGAATGGAATAAGTGTTTGTGGTCTTGGAATGCAATATCATACGCGAAGGAGATTTGGTCAATCATAGGTGATCGAATTGGGATTAAGGAAGAGGTCAAAGGCCACCAGTATTGAGCTTGATCGGGACTGTAATCAGGCATGGTAGATGCTATCTCTGGTAGTTCACTCTATTTGATTGTTGTCCATTTATCTTGACTTGGTTGTAGCCTCTTTGTAGTCAGTGAGACTCTTTTGTAATGAGCAGTATGCTCTAGGCAGTGTGCCTTCCCCTTATAGTATCACATACTTTCTGTAGAAATATCATCTGACTGTGGGTAGGCTTCCCACTGTGGTTTTTCCCTTTCTAGGTTTTCCACGTAAAAATCATGGTGTTATGTGGTATGGTTGTTTTGCATTGATTATCTATTTAATTGTTAAGTTGTATTGTTTACCGGTATCTATTTTTTCTCTACCAGTACTTAATCTGATTAAAGGTTATTAAGTGGATTAAATGTTATAATCTATTAACAATTAATTCACCCCCCCTCTCAGTTGTTCACCAGTTATCCTAACAATTGGTATCAAAGCTTTGGTCCTCTTTTGCAGAAGCTTAACCACTTGAGATAGACCCTATGACAACTACCACTTCTAATCCATCGACAATTATTTTTAGAAGAGAAATCCCTAAGCTTGATCGAAAAAATTATGGGATATGGAAAATTTGAATGGAGACTCATATTAGATGTCTTGGCAAGGATATTTGGGAGATCATTAAGAAAGGATACACACCTTATGATCTGACATCTATCCTGCTCCTGCAGACTTGGACAAGAATATTGAAAATGACTGCAGAGCTAGAGAAGCCCTTTAGTCTGCACTTACTAATCAGCAGATCATGGGATTGACTAATAAATCATCGGCAGAGGTTATGTGGGACAAATTGAAAACTCTGAATGAAGGTGATACTATTGTCAAATTTTCTAAACTTGATGGTTACTGGGTAAGATATGAAAACTTGAAGATGGAAGATAATGAAAGAATTGCTATGTTTATGGAAAGAGTAAATGAGATTGTTATGGGAATTCAATGTTGTGGAGGATTTCTGAGTGAAGATGAAATAGTTTCCAAAGTCTTGAGAGCCCTTCCACTAGCTTACAAGATGAAGGCAACTGCAATTAATGATTTGAGAACAATGGCAAACTCTTCAGTTAACAGAGACATTTTGATTGGGAAATTATCTGCTTTTGAGCTTGAAGAATTTGGATCTTCTGGAGCTGTAAAGTCTGAACCTATTTTTCATGCATCATCATCATCATCTATCGACAAAAATGATTGGAAATTTTTATATGCAAAAGAATTGGAAGACATGAGGAAAGAAGATGAAGAATTTGAGCAACTTGAAGCCTTATTTGCTAGAAGAGTACCTAAAGGTCCGACAGGAAGTAAGTATGAATGAAGAGCACCTTTTAAATGTTTTGCATGTAATAAGATTGGTCATTTTGCATCTAGATGTCCTGAAAGGAATGCAAAGTTTGAGGAAAGAGTTAAGAAATCATTTAAGCCTAATCAGAATAGATATAGATTCAAGAAAAGTAAACAATGTTACATAGTAGATGAGGAAGGAGTAACTGATGACTCTAGAGATGAACCGACATAAGACCCTGCTAGTGGATCCAACAATGGAAAGGAATGGGTGTTCTATACTTTAAAGGAAGATGAACCGAAACCAGCTTACACTTGTCGGTTTACTTACTTCAACATACCGGTTCACACTTCATCATACCCGTTCACTTGCGAGTTTACTTACTTCAACATACCCGTTCACACTTTAGTATATTGACATCAATGACAACATACATTATTATCATGTCATCAAACTCTGCACATATGCCAATAGGCTCATATTCTTGCTTCTCGTGAATGTAAAAAATTAAGAAAGGGCCTTGGCAGAAAAAGTTGAAGACAAGGATGAATGGGTAATTGATAGTGGATGCTCACATCATATGACTGGAGATAAAGGGAAATTTCTGTCCCTGCAAGAATACAATGGCAGTCAAGTCAGATTTGGAGATGACAAAGCATGTATGATCAGAGGTAGAGGTATTATTTCTTTGGATGGCAAGCACAACACTGATAATGTCTATTATGTAGAAGGTTTAAAGTATAATCTTTTGAGTGTTGGTCAATTGGTGGACAAGGGTTTCCAACTTCAGTTTAAAGATAGAAAATACAAAATCATTAACAAGACTAGATTGGAGATTGCAGCTGGTATTCAGACTGGAGGTAATATCTTTCACTTGAACACTGGTAATAAGACATGTTTGATTGCTCATATTGATGAGAGTTGGTTAGGGCATAAGAGGTTGTGTCATGTTAATTTTGATTGTATTGTTAAGATCAGTTAAACTAAGGAAATTAGAGATATACCTAAGATTATGAAGCCTCATAATTCCGTATGTAAGGAATGTCAAATGGGAAAACAAGTTAGAACTTCTTTTAAGAGCATATATGATAAATATAATGATGTACTTTATTTGATTCACACTGACTTATGTGTCCAGCAAGGACTAGAAGCTTTCAAGGTGATAGGTATTTCATGTTGATTATTGTTGACTATTCTAGGATGATGTGGGTGACTTTTTTTAAGGAGAAGTCTGAAGCTTTTGAGAAATTCAAGATCTTTAGAGCAAAGGTTGAAACAAAAACTGGACTAAAAATCAAATATCTAAGATCAGATCATGGCGGTGAGTTCACTTCTCATGAATTTAACAGTTATTGTGAGACAAATGGAATCAGGAGATAATTATATGTACCTAGGACTCCTCAGTAGAATGGAGTGGTGGAAAGAAAGAACAGAGCCATTTTGGATCAACAAGATCTATGATGATGGAAGCCAAATTTCCTCATATCTACTGGAGAGAAGTAGTGATTACAACAATATACACATTCAACAGAGTTCACATCAAAGGTGAAACCGGTAAGACCCCTTATGAATTATGGTTTGGACATACACCTACTATTAAATATTTTAGAATTTTTGGAAGTAAATGCTATATCAAAAGGGATGATTCAATTGGGAAGTTTGATCCTAGATGTGATGAAGGGGTATTTCTTGGTTATTCAATTCAAAGAAAAGCATATAGATGTTATAACAAAAGATTGCAGAAAATTGTGGAGAGTGCTAATGTGAAAGCGGACGAGAAGTACATAAATCATTCTATATCATATGATAGGGAACTGATAGTGAAAATGATCATAACTGAATTGACAATGCTTCAATTGGTACAAGAAATTGAGACAGTTATACTGGCACAATCAAAAAATTCAACTGTGACTGATGATCAGAGTAGTGAACCTGAAGTTAAGAAGACACCAAGGTATGTAAGATTAAATCATTCTGAAGATCAAATAATTGAAGATAGGAACAAGGGATTTATGACAAGAAGAAGACTGGAAAATGAAGAGGCATGTCTTATTTCTCAAGTTGAACTGACATCTATTATTGAAGCTTGTAAGGATGAACATTGGTTAAAAACTATGGAAGATGAATTAGATCAGATAGAGAAGAATGAGACTTGGTCTTTAGTTCCCTGACCTAAAAATAAGAATGTTATTGGAACTAAATGGGTTTTTAGGAATAAACTGAATGAAGATGGTCAAGTTGCAAGAAACAAGGCTAGATTGGTTTGTAAAGGATATTCTCAAATAGAGGGAATTGATTATGGTGAGACATTTGCACCTGTAGCTAGAATTGAAGCTGTTATACTATTTCTTGCCTATGCAGCTTATAAGAACTATAAGATTTATCAAATGGATGTTAAATGTGCATTTTTGAATGGTGAACTTGAAGAAGAAGTATACATTGAGCAATCTGATGGATTTTCATTGACAAATGATAAAGACATGGTTTGCAGATTGAAGAAAGCTTTATATGGATTGAAACGGGATCCTAGAGCTTGGTATGCAAGGTTGGATAAATATCTTTTGAAGCTTGGTTTTACTAAAGGCAGTGTTGATAGTAATTTATATTATGAGATAACTGATAATGATATTCTGATTATTGAAGTATTTGTTGATGATATCATTTTTGGAGGAGAAGATAAATTGTGCATGGAATTTGCTAACAATATGAAGAATGAATTTGAAATGTCCATGATTGGTGAGATCTAATTTTTCTTAGGTTTGTAGATTACTCAAACTGATAAAGGCATTTTTATCTATCGAACTAAGTAATTGAGGGAATTGTTGAAGAAGTTTGGTATGGATAATTCCAAACTGGTAAGTACTCCTATGGTGACAAGTGAGAAATTATCTATCAAGGATACTTCTACACCGGTAAATCCGACAAGGTATAAGTCTATGATTGGTGGTTTGTTATATTTAACTCAGACTAGACTGAATATTATGAATGCAATAAGTATTGTTTCAAGATACCAAAGTAATCCTAAAGAATATCATGAATGTGCAGTAAAGAGGATATTCTGGTATTTGCAAGGAACAACAGAATATAGTTTATGGTATTCTAAAAATGATGATTTCACTTTATGTGCACATATTGACTCAGATTGGGCAGGAGATACTGATGACATGAAGAGCACTTCTAGTGGATATTTCTTTCTTGGAAAGAAACTGGTTTCATGGATCAGCAGAAACAATCATGCATTTCTTTATCTATTGCAGAAACTTAGTATGTTGCAATAACAACTTATTGCACTCAAGTCTTGTGGATGAATCAAATGTTGAAGGATATCAGGGTAAATTGTAGTGAACCAGTAGTTATCTACTGTGATAACTCTGCAGCTATTTACATGTCTAAGAATCTTTTATTTCACTCTAAGACTAAGCATATATCAATAAAGTATAACTTTCTGAAGGACAAGGTAGAAGAAAAGGAAGTCAAATTGGTTTATGTGAACATTAAAGAACAAATTGTAGATATATTCACTAAACCACTGTCTAAGGAATCATTTGAGTATTTGAGAGACAGGCTAGGGGTTTCTGCCCCTCTAACAGAGACTTGATTGATGCAGTTTGTCATCAGTTCGACATGCATTATCAGAGATATTATTCATTGTAGCACTGATGAGTGGTGCTACTACTTAGGGAGGGTAGTCAGCTTTGAGATTCAGAGGTTTACATTATTGCTTTGATATTTTTGTCAGATTTCTGGCATTGATGTCAAAGGGGGAGAGATATTGATGTGAAAAATAAGAAAAGGAGTTGTATGCATTAGGGGGAGAGTTATTGATATTCAGGAGATTCTTGGTTGTCTTCCATAGGGGGAGACTTGTTTGGCATTTCTTGGTACTTAGATGTTTTTCACATCTAGTGTTGCCATCAATGCCAAAGGGGGATATTGTTGGCATTATGGATGAATTGATTATGTGTTGCATTAATGTTTTGTCATTGATGTCTACACTAGCTGTTATGGTTGGTTACTGACAAACATATTTTGGTTACCGGTAGAAGATCTAGTGTTACTGGCAGAAGAGACTATCTGTTGGACACTTCCGATGTGTTTGGATCTATGGAATGTGATTGGTTACATGTGGTACGTGCTTTTGGAGCATGTCTTGGTCAGATGGTATTGACTTGGTAATCAAATGCTATCATGCACTCTGGTAAACCCTTACCGACACTAGTTTAAGGCTTTACCGACATAGCTCTCACTGAGGAATCTTGACAAGATGCATAATTGGTGTTGGTGCAACTTCTACATGGATTTCAGGATGCTGAAGATGTTCTTTGATCGTGGTTTAACTACTTGAAGACATTGCTTTGGCAAGGTGGACCCATAATAGGTTCGGTACCTATCTAGGTTATGGACCGGTATCACGTGAACGTGTACTCTACACATTACCGAGATGTTTCAGGATGTTTTATAGATTTTTTATTGTTGTTTTGGTCTTAAGACAACATGGCATATCATTGTAATATGGATTTATGTAATGATCTTATTGTAATACCTTTTAGGTGGCCAACCTAATTGGTTTAAGCCTTAGGGTTTGTATAAAATGATGTAAGATCTCATTGTAGATAATGGTATGGAATGGAATAAGTGTTCGTGGTCTTAGAATGCAATATCATATGCGAAGGAGATTTGGTCGATCATAGGTGATCGGATTGGGATTAAGGAATAGGTCAAAGGCCTTTGGTATAGATGCTATCTCTGGCAGTTCACTCTATTGGATTGTTATCCATTTATCTTGAGATGGTTGTAGCCTCTCTGTAGTCAGTGAGAATCTTTTGTAATAAGCAGTACGCTCTAGGTAGTGTGCCTTCCCGCATGTGCAGGCCCCTCATTGTATAACATACTTTTTGCAGAAGTACCATTTGACTGTGGTTAGGCTTCCCACCGTGCTTTTTCTCTTTCCGAGTTTTCAACATACAAATCATGGTGCTATGTGGTATGGTTGTTTTGCATTGATTATCTGTTTAATTATTAAGTTGTATTGTTTATTGGTATCCGTTTTTTCTCTACCGGTACTTAATTTGGTCAAAGGTAATTAAGTGGATTAAATGTTATAATCTGTTAACAACTGATTCACCCCCCCTCTCAGTTATTCACCGATTATCCTAATAGTCAACATATTCCTACACTGGTGATTGCAGATTGGTTTATTGGGTTCATGGTTTGGTGTATGGAGTATTTCTTGTATCACTATATTCTTCTGTATTGATGTTGGTATTCCAAGAAGCTTAATTGATCATATCATATGATCCGGTTTTGCAGTTTATTTTTCTGATCAATGCTTTGCAGAGTTAAGTATTCCCTCCGGTATATTCCAGTGTGATCAGATCTTGAGTTGATATTTTGGGATATTGTTTGGGATGGTCTTGTGTATCTTCATTTGAGATGGTTTGTGATTTGGTGCTCCACAGGTTATCTTTCTTCATGACAGTTGCTGTTGTTTGAGTGTTCTTGAGTTTCAGACATTGACAGATGAAGATTTGATAAGTGGTGTTGGTGAAACTATTACTGATGATTCTAATGTTCTTGCTGGTGTTTCCTAATCATGTCCTATTTGTTCTAATGATCCGCATTGATCATTGTGCAACTTTTTGGTGATTTTGCTGAACCGGTGATGTTCTTCGTGTTATGCAGTTTTCCTAGTGATGTAGCATGTTGCGGTTGATCTTGGTGTAATTTTTGGTTGTGTTACGCATTTCAAAATTTGAATTAGGTCCATGTTATGTCATGTATATCATTATATTGATCCAGTTATTGATCTTTGTATCGTGTGATGTAAGTTTATAATTGTGAGTTGAGGGTTTAGCCAACCTTGTTATCAAGGTTGATGAATTGTATAAATAGGTGATACAGTCATGTAAATTAGGTATCAAAAGTTGTTTCTGCATTATCAAAGAGTGGTGTATGTGCAATCAAGGATTCATATTTTGGTGTTGTGATTGAGGAGAGATTGGTGTTGCAGAGTAGACAATTGTGCTTAACCAAAACTATAATCAGGCATTTGGAGATGCTATTCTTTTATTTTATTTATTTCGGATTGTAGTTCAATTCTTGTTGTAAGTCAGTGATACTTCCCTGAGGGTTGTAGCCTTCCAGGCCATTATCTTTTGAGCAGTGAGCTCTAGGCAGTGTGCCTGAATGCATGTGCATTCCCCATTGTAATATTTTCACATACTATTGCAGAGTATCATCTTATTGTGGGTAGGTTCCCACCATGTTTTTTCCCTTAACCGGGTTTTCCATGTTAAAATCTTGGTGTTGTGTGTTGTGCTGTCAATTTTCTTATCTCTGTTATTGCTGCAGTTTATCAGATCTGTTTTGTGGTTAAGTTTGCAAATTCGGTGAAAACTAATTCACCTCCCTCTCAGTTTTCCTCCATTATTGCTGCTAACAGAATCATGTTTTACTCTTTAAATCATTTGTAGTAATTTTTCATTTGGAGTTATGCTATAACTTCTGGTAAGAAAAATCCATGGGAATAATAGTAATAGCAAGATAATAGGAAGAGTCTGTGGCATTCGGTGCTCATCTTTGAGGGTCGCATGTTTCTGTTATTTCTAAAGGGGATTTAAAGTGTTGTAAAAGCTTTGGTGCATTGCCTTAGATTAGGTTTGCTTATGTTTATTTCCTCTTTCCATTTCCATCCCCTTTGAATTTCGAAGAGCTGGCTTCTAAAATCTGAGAGGTTGTTTCATAGGCCACTTTCAGGTCCCACGTCTATGAAACTTCTAGACTACCCTTCAAAGTTGGTGAGACCCAATTTTGGGGACCAACAGTGACTCATGTTGAAACTTTTATTGGGAGTTTGAGAGGTTTTCTTTCCATTAATCTTGTTTTCTACTATGAGTATGAACTATAAAATTTGGTTAATGGGTGACATCTTAATTATATTTGACTTTGAGGAAACTTGTTATGAGAATCTTTTCCACTTGTAATAGATGCATGTTGTGACTTCTATAGTAATATAGGGGAGTGTCTATGGTAAAGTGTGGTGTAAAATGTATATTTGTCTTCTTACTTGTGTTTATACAGATGTTAAAAGGCGTTGTTATGCTTGAAAATGTGAGTTACTGTGATTTGTGTTTACTATTTTGGTGATGAGAATAATGATTGAAAAATTATGCCCTGCAAGAATATTGTTAGTGATGGTCTCTGGAGGAGATTTGATTCAAGTAGTGCGCTTATTGTAGTTAGTGAGAAGTGAAATATCTTGTTTTAAACTCTTAATAGTGTACCAATTTGAATAATTAGAGGAAGTAAAGGAAAATTTTTGTTGTTATTATCTTACTTTGAGTTAGAAAATGTTTGGACTAATATATTTTTATTGGTTAATGAATCCTTTTATGAGGAGATTAGTTGAGTTGTTTGTATTTAACTTGGAGGGAAGGTGTAATTTGGTAATATTCAAATAAAGTGTCAAGACTAATGTGTCCATGTTTTATCTCAACTTTGCGACTTCTAGGAGTAAGTTGAGTCCTAAGGAGGGAGGATGTAGTGCCCCTCCCCGATTCCTCCTTTGTAATTGGATGTGTATGATATTTATGAGTTTGTTTTTCTTTTGATACTCCATGCGTCTTGTTTTATTTTTTATCTTGATATTCTCTTTGACATTGGTAGATTCATTATGATTACTTTGATGATGTTGATTCTATGTTTTGGAATAATTTTGGAGTTAGGTTATGTGTGACACCTCTTCCATGTTTACTACTTGTGAGGTGATATCAGGTGCTAACCCTAATTCTAGTGGTCTTGTTAGGTATGGATGATGGTTTATCCTTATGAGACTTTGTTATGATGTTAAAGTTGATATATGTCATGTTAATGTTTATGTTGCAATGGATTTTGATTATGTTCCTTTATGAATAAGCAACGAATAGGTGATGCATATTGTTTTATGGATACTAACCCATGCTCTAACGGATTTAGTTAGATATCGAGATGTGATTTATTATGATAGTTGAAATTCATTGAGATTAAATTCATATATTAAGTGTGTGTTTTTGATTGTGGTGCGAGGGGATGATGTCTTATCACTCTCTGAGGGGAGACATATTATGTCACGATTTCCCTTCACCGATGTGTGTGTATAGATTGCATATGTTATATTTGTATATGTGTGCATTTGTGATGTAGGGTTGTAGGTACAGGGCATCGAATCCATCTAGTTTCACAGGTCAAAGCATGCCTAAATAATCTCGATGGTGGTTGTGGGAGATTGCGTATTGGCCCAATTAACCCAACCTATAACCTTTTATCTATAGAAGGGAAATAACCCTTGTCATGTGGTTACCTAATCGGAATGCCATTAAGGCAATATCTGATAACCCTAGTTATGTTTGTATGTGGGTATGCAAGTGATTATTTATCTTTGTCATTTGTACTAATTATTGTTTATAAATATTAATTATATGGTTTGTATTTTTTTAATAAGTATTAATAATATATGCCTAAATAATCCCGATGGTGTTTGTAGGAGATAGTGTATTGGCCCAATTAACCCAACCTATAACCTTTGCTCTACAAAAGAGAAATAACCCTTGTCATGTGGTTACGTAATTGAAATGCCATTAAGACAATATCCAACAGCCCTAATTATGTTTGTATGTGGGTGTAATTATATGATTTGTATTTTATTAATGTATTAATAATATGTGTGTGTGTGTGTGTGTGCGGACACACATATACATACATATATGTATGTGTGTGTGTGTGTGAGCACACGTATATATGTGTGTGTGTGTGTGTGTGTGTGTGTGTGTGTGTGTGTGTGTGTGTGTACATATTTAGATATGTACATATGTACATATTTAGATATGTACATATGTACATATATATAGATTTACATATATATATTTAGATATGTACATATGCACATATACATACATATACATATACATATACATACATACATACATATGTACACACACACACACACACACACACACACACACACACACACACAGATATATATATATATATATATATATATATATATATATATATATATATATATATATATATATGTATGTATGTATGTATGTATGTATGTATGTATGTATGTATGCATCCATACATACATACATACATACATACATACATACATATATGTGTGTGTGTGTACACATATACATACATACATTCATACATATACATATACATATACAAGGGTGCATATTTTACGATGGCTATTTTTTAAGAGGTGAATTTATATTAGCAATTACATTTTTTAAGTTTGAATTTGTTTTGATGAGAAACCCTAATTCCACCAAATTTAAACTTTGGATTAGTGTTTTATGTGTTAAAATATTGAGTTTTGATAGGTTGTGTGGGAGTTAAGGTTGATTAATTTTAATTAATCATTTTGGAGGTTAAGAGTTGGTTTTTCCCATGAATTGGTTGAGAGGGAATTATTGTTCTTTGTTTTTTATTTTATTTTGGGGAATATTGATTGCTCATGAATGGTGGTTTTTCTGAATTGAGAGTCTTGGATTGTGGTGTGAAAAGAGAGAGTTTTGTTGGAATTTTCTTTGCTTTATTCTTATGCAATTGAAAGGGGTTTTTGTGGGAGATTAATTGAGATTGTTTAAGGAGGTATTGCTGGTTCTTAGATGCTACATGTTGTGGCTCGGTGATGGTTGGATTGATTTGATTGAGCATGGCTTTCATTCAAGCTTCTTCTCTCATCAAAACTCCTTCAGTTTGTGTTGTCTCTGTAGGACTCGAGGTAGGGTTTTGAGACCCAAATGTACGAGAATGATTATGTTCTTTTAAAAAAAAAAAAATAATGTGTTTTTCAATTCTTTTGTTATTATTTTAATTTATTTTAATTGTTGGGCAAGTATTGTGGTAAGAGGGCTTTGAATTCATTCCCATTCCTTGAGTTTTAGAGGTCATTTTTTAAGAAATCTTTGTGTTGTTTTCAATGATCTTCAAGTATAGTTGTTTTGATTTCTTGTCGAGTAGGATTTTGTTGACATGTTTAATAATTATTCTACTCTTATTATGGTTATAATCTTATTTATATACTGTTATTTCCATTTGTTATTCGAATAGAATCAGTTTGTGATGATTTGGGTGAACCGAGTAGTGTAGTTTTATCATGGTTTTGTGAGTTTGGTAGAGATATTGGAAATAAAATATATATCATTTGCTTCTATGTGAAGTCATGTTTCAGACCTTCTATTTTTTTTTAAATATCAGAAAATATATTTCCATGGTGTCCTACAATATTATATTCAATTGGGTATTCCTTTGTGCAAGTCTAGTTGACCAGTTTTGTTGTTTTCGATTGATTTAGCAAAGATTAATTGTGAATCTATTTTCAAATTTGAAATAAATTATTAATATATTTTTGAGGGAATATTAGGATCTGAAATAAATCCTTAATAATTTTGGGGACATTTCAGTTTGAGTCACGTACTTGTTGTTTGACTCTATTCATCAGTTTTGGTGCCTCCTAGGGGCTCCAAAGGCTAGGTATGAGGTTTATGCTCTATTTTTCAGTCAAATTTGGATCAGATTATCTAAAGTGGATCAATTTTTGGATGTATGTGGTTTCTTAATTATCTTATGGTGTTTTATCTATGTATTTATGTGTTGGTTTGAGCCCTATGTGCTCCTATGTTGAGATATTGATTATAATGTTATATGGATGCAATGATGTTCAGATCTCTGCTATGAGACTTAATAAAATTATATTATATTGTTAATTTGATGATTACTCATGTGTCATCTTATGCTTTGATTTGGGATTAAGCAAGCATAGTGTCATAAGGGAGAGTGGCTCTCCATGGGGGCAGAGATCCTAAGTGATTGCTAGGACATACCATTGGGAGAGTTGTTCTAATAAGTGATAACCTTAATTAATTAACATAGGGGCATTTGGGTAGTATTACACATTAAACAAGATAATGGTGATGCCTCACTCATGGCTTGGAGTGTTTGTTTAGGCTCAGGATGAGATTGGGAAGGTCTAGAATGACAAGATCAAACACCTTGTCTTCACGAAAGGTATTTTGTTTCCACATGAGTCTTGTATGGGGGTAGGGGGTTGGGAGAGACTACCAGGACAACCCAGGATGGGGGACAGGGTCTATGGAGACCTACTAAGACAACCCATACCAAGCTATGTGATGACACTCTCCCCTTGTGTGCACTAGTGTCCTACTCTTGTGTTGTAATTTGTAAGTCCTCTGGAGTTGTCTTGTGGAGTTATCTCTGTTATGTTGATCATATTTATGTTCCTTTTTTGTTATTCTTATCCTATGATTGTAGGTAGTGACCTTGTTTACCTTTATCCCTTGCTTGTGTGAATGTGGGCCATATATCTATCTCCTAGCATGGGGGGTGGTCCTTCAGGGTCCACATGGTTGGGTGGTAGTTGACTACTTCCATCAGGTGTTTTGGACTAGTTTGTTGCATGGATTGACTTTTCTTCTCTCTCAAGTGGCTTCTCTTGGACATAGTTTACTTTGTAGATTAGAGGTAAATTCATACATTCTTATATTAAATTGTTTTGTTATATATCAAATGTAATTGCAACTATAAGTGGGAGACACCTACAAGGTGGATGATGTAAACAATGTTGTAACAATGATGTAATTATGATGCTATTTAAGTAAAGTGAGGATAGGATTCATGATGGTTAGTTGTAATGATTTTACTATACATGTATGGATAAATTATGCATGTTATTTATTTATTATTCAAGTCATTATAGGAGCATTTGGATTTGGGTCCTAAAATGAACCTAGACTTAAGGTTAAATGAATGCATTTTGTCTCTTATCATTATGTAATCAAATGGGAATGAATCTTTTAGGAAGTGTTAACTTTGTCATTAATACCTGTCTCATAATGTATGGTTAATTGGTAATTATGTTAGATATAGTTCCTTTTATGTTTTTGTGAGTTGTTTAGTAACAACGTTAAGGAACCTTAGAATCTATGGTGTGGTTTTTATTTCTTTTCGCTTGTGCATTTGAGTTCATTAAGTTAACTCTTATTGAGAATTGCATTAGGATTCTCATTAAGATATTTTTTTTTAATTTCTCTTCTTAGTTGAGTTAGTTAGGTTAGATCCTCTAGGGTTCCTTGGTAGGGTGTTGCAATTAACAAGTCACAATATTATAGAGAAAATTTCCTTTGATAAGGAATGCATCCTTATTTCCCCAATGAAAGATCATAATTCCTATTCTAATTCCCCTATTTTAGGTTCAAGTGCTTTCATTTGTAATGAAACCACTAGTGTTAGTTTTGATTATTCTAATTAATATGTAGTCCACTAAAGAAGAATATTTTTTTTAGACCATATAGAAAACATAGAGAATGAAAGTCTTTTAGTTCATTATTCTATCGACAATGTTGAGGGAGTAGCTTACATTAATTATGATTCTAAATGGGTAGAGATGAATGAGAACTTGAATACCATATTTTTAAGGGTGTCTACTTAAGGAAATATGTGATGACATGTTCGACAATTAGTACTGTTCTCTTACATTTTGAACTTCAAAAGAGAATGAAGTCAACAAAGAAGAAGTCAGAACACTAACAAAAAAGAAGAATACATTTGAATCTAGTATTGGAGATATTAAAGAATAAGCTACTAAATTGAATTTTCTTTTAAAAGAATGCGAGGGTTTGATAAATCTTCATAATTTGGGATTTGTAGCTAAATAGTTATGGTTTCTTATTAGAATTAACTATTAATGTTTCTCTTATGTTGTTCTCAAAATACTTTTCTATTATTTTATGTTCTTCTATGGTAATGTTGTAGCATTTTGTTTTGAACTTTGTATTATAAAGGGCTTATATATATAAAAAATATCAAATTGACTAATTACATTGTGGCTACACACAATACATATAGTTGCACTCAATATAGAAATAATAGTTCACATCCAATTTTCCACATAATTGAAAGCATCAAAGCATCACAAAGGGATCAAAGATAAAGGATGTTATCCAAGTATAGGTTTAGATATCAAGACTAGACATCAAAAAACATGCTTATCATTTTTGCAATCAAATGTCAAATTTGTAAATTGAATTTGAATTTATAGAAAATATATCATTTAAATGACATAAAAGTAATTTTAAATAATAAATAGTAATAATAATAATTAAAAACTACGAAAATATTTCAATTATAAAGATAATGATAAAACATCGATTTTGAATCATTAAATAATCTTTCATAAAATATACTATTATTGTTTATAAAGTCAAATCTTTATTCTTTATAATTATAATTATGAATAATATTATTAACGACCCAGCTCATTATTTTAAAACTCATTTAATTATAATTATGTAATTTA
Source organism: Cryptomeria japonica (assembly GCF_030272615.1). NCBI lineage: Eukaryota > Viridiplantae > Streptophyta > Pinopsida > Cupressales > Cupressaceae > Cryptomeria > Cryptomeria japonica. The sequence goes on along the minus strand of NC_081413.1, from coordinate 420,634,502 downwards.
TTCTCTAATTAGATAACCTAAGTGGAACATCTCATCCAATTGTCAATTATTTATGTTCAGTCATCAAAAGATTTTATATATAAAATTGTAAAGGAAAACTTGGATGCAAAGCAAGGATTCTTATTTATTTATTTCTTCCTTTCCATGCTTTATGTCTTTGTCCATGGGGATGGGGATGGGGATGTGTGGATTACTTTGTCCTTGTTGTCAATTTCAAAGAAAAGAAATATTATGAATTATTATAATGAAATCTTGCTACATACTGTTATGAATTATTATAATGAAATTATAAGCACTCCAACATAAATTAATACCATACTTTTTTCTTTTCCATTAATTGGTCACCTTTGCATCCTACAAGGGAACATATGTGATTCCTTAAACTAAAGTATAATGATGTCTAAAATTTTTTACAAGTATAATATTTATTGAAGGCTTTGTAAGGAGGGCAGGTAGTTTAGTGGGTCATTAGTTTCAAAACTAAATATATGTGAATTAAAGTGGTATTGAAATAATTAGTTTTTAAAATTTTTATAATATTTTATTATTATAAGTATAACATAAATGTGTCAATATTGACATGGTTTGATGGTTAAGTTATGGTGTTGTTTTTGTCATTAAGGTTCAAATTTCATTGGAATGCTATCGTTGAATGCTTATATCCGGAACCTTACAAGATCATTTTATCGTTTAAATTGAGAGCACAAGTCTTCAACTAAGATCTTTTTGGCTAAGAGCAGAAGATTGAGAGATATCCATTCCATAGAATTTGTATGGAACACGACCAACATTTCCTTTTGATGGTGAGATCTTACACTCAACAAGACCTGACCTTTGATGAATTCATTTATAACCATTCAACTTCATCAATAAAACAAAAACCCATAAACATTTCTTTTCTTTTTGATCTTTTTATCATCCTGATGATAGATCACACAATGTGATCCGAAAAATTGATGCAAATAAACATACATCGTATAATCCAGAAACAAGAACAAAAACTATTATAAATTATGAAAAACTAATTATCTTAATGATATAAACTGCTAATTATTTCAATAGATATCCCTTTACTTAAAGTTTTTGACTAAAAATCTTATGATTATAATGAATGGCCACCCTCCTTTATTCAAAATAATAATTTGAAAATTAAGAAACCATAAAGTAACGCAAACATTCATCATATTAGTAAGCAATTTGTTACGCGAAGGAATGAAAGGGTCCCCATCCCAACACAACTCGTCACTTCAAACACCAATTAAAATATCTTATTTCCATTGCTCATTGGAATAAGATGAATAGACCGAATTTTAGGCTTTTTAAAAAGGATTAAGATCGCATAGAATTAATTAATAAAAAAAAAAAAAGAGAGATTATGAATGGTCATGAGTTTGTATTTTCTCCCTCAACGTATTATGCCTCTTTTTAATTTAAAATTAAAAATAAAAAAAAACTTACTTTTAATCATTCTAATATATCGTGAAATTTTCATACCCCATACTAATTCTCCTCATTATAGTAATAATTTTTTCTCATTTTTTATTTATATATATTTTATTTATTTATTTATTTTTTAATCAATAAAAGATTATATTTTATTTATATTAAAAAGAGAGATTATTTAGACATCAAAAAGTTTATGCTTTAATCTATTATCCATGCAGATAGTGGCACCCCTCTTTTAAAACACGAACACTGCAACAAACTATCTGCACCATATATCACAATTATAGAGGCAACAAAAACTTCTACATGATCGATACTATAAATTTCTACTACACATATCAATCTAGCACAATTATAGAGGCAACAAAAACTTCTACATGATCGATATTATAAATTTCTACTACACATATCAATCTAGCACCCGAAAGAAAGAGCAACATTTGCAACCGAAAGCTGCTTGCACACCACTCACATCTTCAGATCTTTCTCCCTTGACATCTCACCTTCAATCCAATAATCTTCCTTGCGGAAGTCATGCTTTTGTTTTGCCTTTCTTGGCTCATCTCCACCCATTGCTTGCTCCACTTGACCATGATTGCATAGATACTCTTTAATGAGCGTCTAGCCACCTTGAGCTTCCACCCTTCTCTACTCCCTATCACTATCTACTCCCCAAACTAAAAAATTTAGCATCATGAATCCGCTCACCGCTCTCCATGACAAATCCTTCACATGGTTGTGTTGTGGCCATCAGGGTTCCCATTCCAAATTCCACTCTTCCCTAACACATTACCTCATTACCCATTTAATATCCTCTTTATTGCCTAGTTCCAAGCACCAAGCAAAGAAAACAGAGGCCACATCCATGTTTGTGCGATATCTGAATTCAGAATACATATGCTACTCCCCCCAAAACTTTTCATCTATCCTCAAGAAGCGTAGATCTTTAATTTTAAGATATTCCTCATCCTTTCTTTTAAAATTTTCCCCATGAAGGCGAGTTGTTGCTTGTATGTCAAAAGAGAAAAATTGGCCTCCATATTAATTTGTAGAAGCTTAACAAACCCCACTCTCCCTGCAACTCACCACCCAAGCTTCACTCATTGCCTCAAGAAACCCTGTGTTGAATTGATCAAGTCCAAACACATTTAAATTGATGGAATGACTTATTTGTTGTCCTTGCCTTGAATGAGTTGCCGCTTCATATTGAGTAGGCTTGTAGCCCACATAAATTTTCCAATGGCAACGTACTGTCATTTGCATTCACCTCCACACTACCTCCTCTGCTTAGCTCCTTCACACACTTGAAGGACTCCTATCCCATCCATCACATCAACACCCACCTCTTCTTCATCGGCTAAATTTAACCCTCTGAAATCATACCACCATTCTAACATGTTGTTGCCTATATCAAAAAAACTCCTAGCTCGATAGAATATCGACATCCCTATTACCTTCCCATTTGATATGGGAGATTTGAGGTCTTGAAATTCATTTAATTTTGACTATATAATCTCAATAAATTTATTTAGTTTCCAAATTAAAACTTTACCCTTAACTATAAAATTCATTATCACTCGAGAGTCACCCTCTAGATGAAGCTTTGAAACTAAAAGTTTGGAAGCCAGGTTAAGTGCCAAAATCGCCGCTTGAGCTTCTCCCTCATTGTTAGTTCCTTCTTCTAGCTTTTGAGCATTGATTGCAAGGATGTTTCCAAATTAATCCCTAGCAACACATCTTGCACTTGAAAGGCTAATTTTTCCCTTTGATGCCCCATCAAAATTGATCTTGATCCATCCATTCTCTGGCCTTTGCCACATTACACTTTCATTTGGTTACTTATTTGGATTAGCCCAATGAGGCTCATTAACGAGCATGTTTTATTATATATATATTATATACATTTTATTTTATTTTTATATAATTTTATCTTATTTCTATTTACATTTATTTTTATATATTTATTGTTACAATTTATTCATAATATTTATGTTTTTCTTATTTTCAAATGTTCACTTTTTTTTGAGATTCACATTTTTCTTATCTTAGATTAATAATATAATTACGAGATCACTCTTATATTATGTGTAATGATTTTATAATATAAATGAAATAGTGTATATAGAAATATGAAAATAAAGAGAAACACAATTCCCTTATAATCTTCATGGTGTCACTTAAGGGGACAAACTCATAATAGGCCATTATTCTAATAACAAATATTTAAGATACCTTCCACTTGGGATGTCATTACAATATATAATTCTTGTTGTTTAGATAATTAATTCAATTGCATGCATGTGGGATAAATACCTTATTTTTACTAATTACTTGAATGTCTTACAAAGCATATGCATCCACACTTTTATTTAATAATGCATATGGGTGACTTACAAAGCATATGCGCCCAACTAATACCAACTATAATATAGCATAATGAATGTCATAATATTACCTCATTTTAAAAAAATCTTTATCATCAAAGCTTGAGATTATAAAACTTGGAGGGAATGGAGGTAGATTCCCAAGTGGTATATCTAGGTTGCAAAATAATTATGAAGGTGCTTAGTGTGTTTGTCCAATATAACCTTAGGTTCAAAAAAATATGGATCCCTCCTCATGCAATCCCAATAGCTCAGTTGGAATTTGAGTATCAATTTAAATCACTTTCTAATTGCAAGAGACATGAAAAACTAGGTGGAGCTTAGAAGAGGGTGGGAGTGTTAACTTGTATGCTACCTCACAAATGTGTTGGATAACCTTGTAAGGACCATAAAATTTGGGATCAATTCATGGCCTAACCTATTGATGAGAGCCAATTATGTCTCGTTTGATGCCATATTTTAGCCCTTACATATGCCTTCATATTCATTTCCATATTCCATTTCTATACATTTTCCTATTCTATGTTGCATATGATTTAATATATATAAGTAACATTTAATTTAATTTTTAGATAAAATATGTGAATAAATAATATCAGATTGTGTTTACTAATATATATTTCACGATGTCAAGAAAATAAATCTTTCAGCATGCAACTTTGAGGGTGCAACCCTTCCTGTCACTTTCTTGTTAGAAATTGTTGTATATTACTTTGTGACGAAGAAGTCATTTATGTCATCTTTTCATGATGTCAGCTTCCAAGTTGGCAATGGTTAAAACTTCTCATGATTATTATCTTCTATTTCTTCTACCAAGTTGTTGTTCGCATATGCCTCTACAGTGGTTATGATCTTCTACTGGATTATTATTGGCCACCTGGATTGTTGATTCCACCACTCCTATTCACCTCATTATACAAGTTTGATCTACAGATCTTTGGTTATTATATGACTGCTTCCAAACACTTGCTTCTCTCTCCCAACTCAACTAGAGCATGGTGGAAATGTATTGCTAGAAAACCTGTGATGGAAAAGAACTCGTGTGGAGATATGTTACTAAATAATTGTTGGAGAAAACTATTGCAATCTACTTGTTTTCTATATTTATCTGCAGCTATAACAATGTTATTTTAACCCATGGTTGATAGCCAAGGTTTTACATGGGCCACTATATTATAGTTTGTTGGCCACATGCCAAAGCAAACTAAGTTATTTTGTATTGATTAGTTTCTATTTGCTATAAGTATGATTTCTATATATGTGGTATGTTGTAAACAACGTAGATAGAATTCTTGTAAGAAGATTTTTGTACGCAGAATTCTACATCATTTTCTGATAATAAAAATGATGTATCTTCTGATCACAACGGCGCAGAAAAGCTCTTTTTTTGTCCACCATGCAAACCAAGAGCAAGGGCCCACTCCTTGGGAAGCCCGGTGATTTCTGTAGTTTTTATTGTTTTTGTTTGTGTATTTCTGTAGGATTATTTTGTTATTGATTACAGTGATTTGTTTCTATGTTACTCATGAGAACAGTTTGATTCTTATTGCTTGTAATTTGATCATTAATTGTGGTATTATTTGTTGATCCGTTAATCAATATTCTTGGATCGAAATGCTTTAATGTTGTTTTTATCATTACGAAGTGACAGTTCTTGTCACAAGAGTAATTTTGTTTTGTTGTAGGTTTATTTTCATAGCTGCATTCATAACTACTCATCTCACGACTTTCACCCCTTTGTGACATACAACCCTGACACCTTTCACAAGTTTACGATCCTCGGATTGACATTTAGACCAAGCCGAACATAGTTTATTTTGTACCCCAGTGTTGGCCTATCACCTATATTGCAACAAAAGTTACTTGTAGAGCTAGAGATGTAAAATACTCAATCACTAATATCAAAATTACACTTTAATTGATGTTGATCAAGTTAATTTTTTGTGCAATTTTGTATTAAGACCAAATTGGCCTTAAGGAGCTAGGAAATTTCCTCATAATTGGCCAAAGTACTATTAACTACTACAACCAAGTGGAAGAACCTAAAATGTAAGTACACAAAGAAGGTTCAGGAGTATCATAGAGGGCCTCATAAGGGGTCATATTGGAAGCACTATGATAAATTTTATTATACCATCACTTAGATAGAGGTATCCACATATCCCATTGTCCCTATTTCTTAGATATAAAATAATGAAAGTAAGTCTTGTTCCATGAAGTTTTTAAAACACAAATTTTAAGCTTTGAGTTAGTCTAAGACCCTTTCACATTTTTTTAGTCATAAAATAACACATGCTTTTTTAATTTTCAAGCTTAATGTAGTACTTGGAGATATCAAAAGACTTAGGCCATATTGTAAACACATTTTTAGGTCAAATGAAAATTCTAATCTCAAGAATAAGTGAAAATTTTGAGTTAAAGTGCAAAATCCTTCATTTTAGGGCTTTCAAGTTTTATATGAATCTTGTAGTTGATGAGCTTATAAATTGTCCTATTTATTTCATGATTTATAATAATTTAATCCAACCTATATATTATTCCAATACATTTATAAACCTTACCTTGATTCTATGAAGCATTGACCATGATTAATGATGATTGATAAATATGTGTATGTTTAGTTAGTTGGTGCTAAATTATGGTAATATATTATGATGAATGATGATAATTAAATGTTAAGTATGTGTGGAAGGATTAAATTGTCATTTATGGAAGGATTGACTTGTTCAGGTATCTGAAAAGAAGAAGAAATAGTTAATAGTTGTCATCATGTAGCCAATACTGGAAGTGCAAAGAAAAAGTAAAAAAAATGTTTCAAAAAAATGAGGATAGCTCCCTTGTCTCAATGAAATTTTGATTTTCGAAATGATCTATAATGGGAAAAATGAGTGGAAAAAAACCTAGAAGGCATTTGTGAAAGTGAATGAGTTGTTTGTAATAGAAGTTGACTAACATGAAAAGTGGTGATTTGGAAGGCAATAATTGAGGAGTTCGAAAATGATTCAATTATGAATCATTCCACCTTTTGTTGATATCATTGGTTAGGAGTAATTGTAGTCATGGAACAAGTAATAATTTATGTAAAAATAAAGAATATTGCTCATAATGATGTTGCTCTATTCTTGCACGTTTTTTGTTTTAACTAATATTTAATGATTGTATGTGTTTGAAGGGGACTATAGCACCCTCAACTCCTTTTAGTTAGTTTTTTTTATTGATTATGGAAGAATAAGTCATCTCCCCATAATGATAGGAGACGACAATTGTTAGGATAGTAGTTTAGAGTATGAAAGCAATCCAACTCTCAGGCCTCATGTATAATTCTTGGAGCTTATTAGAGTTGAAGAGAAGAGTAACTAGTTAGTCACTAGATTTTGTTAGAAGTGTATTTGTTCAATCATCAAGTTTTATATCATTCCATGTAATCTCTTTGAATTTCAATAAAAAGATTAATTTTGATAATGAAGCTTCAAGATTGAAGATTGAATGCTAACAATTGAGATTAGAGACACTCAAGAAAGGGCCACTTGAGGTACCGTGACTCTTTAGTAGTTTAGGTTGATGTTTAAAAGATTAATTGCTAGTAATAATTTTTTTAGGATAAGTTGTATTGCGACATAGCTAATTCTAATAGAAATAGTAACCCGCAACAACTACTATGTTGTTGATTAGTCACCTGGAACCACTATAGTTAGAATTATTTTTGTTTTCAATTCATTTTGTTACTTTCAATCGATTTCTTGTACACAACTAATAAAATAATTAGTCTTCCCTAGTGTACATACAATACCAACATCATCCAAGAAGATATGCTTCCCTGGTTGATACTTAAATGAGACCATATGAGTTAGTAGGTTACTTGATAAGGGATGTGTTGGTCTATTGAGCCAAATGCAAGACTTTTTTGCATCAATCGATTACACTTAGATGGAGTTAGTGTAGACACCTAAAATTAATATTTAATTAATTAAGCTTGTCAGCATAATTAATTAATTTAATTATGTTATTCTTATTCTTCTCAGCGTCAATTAAATCTAATTTAATTAATCCTGTCACTATCAAGTCCAATAATTAATTTATCAAACAAATTAATTATTTCCCTATTCTTCTAAAGTCCCTCCAATAATTATTTCTTCTAAACCCACTCAGTTAATTAATTTTAATTAATTAACCTAGTCATGTGATTCCTACAAATCACTTTTTCTTAATCCCACTCAACCTAATTTATCCTTCTAGAATATCTCATAATCATGCTTATCATTATCCTTCAATTTTATATTCCCACTCATGTCACATCAACATTGATCCTCTCAAAGAAATTCAAATTTCTTTGAATCCCTCTAGGCATCCTTATTTTGGAATTTTTAATTCCTCATTTTGAAATTCAAATTTCCCTCCCTCCCTCTTCTCAAGGAATTTTATATTCCTGTTTATTTTCCCAAGGCACCCTTGATCTGTGCCTTCCATTTCAAATCAATCTCATCCCTCCATAACCAAATCAATCTTGGCCCTTCATTGGCCTCTCCCAATCTATAAATGGGAGGATCATTTCCTCACAAAAGGATCCACTTCCTCTATAGCATTATCATGTTGCCCATTTCTCTTCTATCTTCTTCCTTCAATTTTCCAATCCAAATCCATCCAATCCTATCAAATCCAATCCCTCTTGTTGAGCAAAGGAGAGCAATCCACATCCCCATCAAGGACCAATCCATGCAAGTGAGGAAGGGGCACATTCTTCACTTCACCGAAGGTCTAATCTGAAGGAGAAGGCAAGATAGCAAGGTATTAGTGGTTTATTATATGTTTGTATGTTTTATTTGAATACTAACCATCAATCTTAGGTTTTCTCATTTTCCCCTCTTCATTCTGGCACGCTCGATGGGACCCACATCCCTAGAATTTAATCTTTTTTTGGAGTTTTTGTGAGTTTTTTCTTGTAGGTGTCGAAACAATGCGAGTGACTAAAAAGTAGCACGAATTCCACGGGATCAACATGAGCGTTACCTACTTTGGCGTGTTTGCATGCGCTTTAGTGCCTGTGATGGGAGTTTAAATTTTTTGACCCACCCTTTTGCAGGTCTACATAACAACGCGAGCACCGTGGGAACAACATGTCCACTTGCAACGCCATCCCATTCCTTCTTCTCTCTTCTATTCTTCCACCTTCCATTTTTATTTTGGAATCAGTACTTAAAACACACTAAAAAGATAAAAACTTGAAAAAAAAATTAGTCAATTTTGTATTTAACTATCTTTTTATTTTGGAAGTGTCAGTTTAGCGCTTGCACTCTGCGAATAGCGCGGGTGCTCTGGCAAAATCTCTCCCATTTTTAAATTTTTAAATTTGATTTTTTTTGTTTCACTAACTTGTTTCGGCGCAAGCGCACATGCTTCAACGTGACCGCCATCCGAGCAGCGCATCCGCCTCAGGTATACTCTACATTTGTTTGAATTTTGTGCTTTTCTGCATTTCTCTTTTTGACACCCTTTAGCGCGTACACGAGCGTTTCAGTGCCTGCACATGTGCTTCAATGCGGGTGTCTGTAGAACAACACGAGCGCTGTTTCTGCATAATTTTGTCTACTAATCAAATTTTTGAGTTTTACAAGTCCTTCCTGAGAGGTCAAAGACATAAACAAAAACTACTAATTTGATTTTCTACAGGTTGCCTAAGGAAATCCAACCAAACATTGTGTTTTCTTAATCTTTTTATTCTAGACACCTAGATATAATTGGAGGCAAAAGAACTCTTGCTTTAGTGTTTGAGAAAGGTGTGAAAGTAGGAGAATATGCTCTTGTCTATCTAGACAATCAGAAATCCAGACCTTTGGCACTTTCCTAGCTTATTGTGTGCTTTCCCTTAGCAGGCCTGCCCTCCTAATTTTCTTAGGCATTGGTGAGAGGGGAATGACCCAAGTGAGTACAACCGAACTTGGGCATTTCGACTCACTATAATAAATTCGCCTCTTGAGATGAAAGTTTTAGAGGATGAAGCTATTTGAGAGTTCACTCTCATATTGAGCACTTTGTAGGGTCCCTTGAGGTCTCAATCATGCTTGCGTGACTACATCTTGATTAGTACTTTGTAGGGCTATAGGCCTCAATCGCACTTGCGCGACTACATGGAGTAGTCTTCAAATGCAAATCCATACTAAAAACCCTAGGAATAGAAGCCACTTGGTTCACCTCTGAAAGGTGGATAATCTTTGTGCAAGGGAGATAGTAACTCCCCCAAGAGGCTTGCCATATAATGCCCCCATTAGCATTTGGAGTCGGCTAATATGGTGTTGGGAATCCATTGCGTGAGATCCAGAGACCGTATTTTGATTAGCTATTGGGTGTGTACCTGAGTCAACAAGCAAAGGTTTTCCTCCTCATCCAACTTCCTACGATAACATGTTGTGTTTGGATTCTCTATGTGCGTCAGTGGCCAACATGTATTCATTGCTTGATATCTCTTGGGTGAACTCGCAAAGCTGGTTCCCACTTTTTGGTACGTCTTGATTTTTGCTGAAATCATACATTTTTAAAAAATATAATGATTTAAGATTTAAGAGGTCCCATTTGAAGTTATTAATTGAAGAGAGTTAAATCAAAGGCTCTTAGATCAAAATTTCTTGGATAGAACCTCTCTACTTCTAAATCATACTTGCAATGGAGTCTCCTTTGCATCTATCAAATGCTGATAAAAAACCAATTTTACATTAGCTTTTGGGGGGTCAAATTAATTCATTTAAAATTTTTTAAAAAAAAGTATTTAGTCCTTCTTATAAGCTTTCCAAATAGTATAACTTTTAATATATTTAATTTCATTAATATATTTTTATTTTATTTCTTATGAATGTAGGTTTTTCATCGAACATGAACTTATTTGTTCAATGCATTAGGAAAAATAGTAAACTAATTCAAAAAAATTCTAAAAATATCTATGCACTAGGTATTGGTGTTTTCTTTCTAACAAAAAAAATAAAATTGAATTTTGATATATATAGAACAAGTTATGTGTTCAAACATACACCTATATCCAAATTATAATTAGTCGAACTTCAAAACTTAATAAAATAAAAAATATTCAACATATCACTATCAAACCAAGTGCATGCCCTGGGTATTGACGTTACAAACCAAAATTCAAAATAATTAAGTTTTTATCATTTATAGAAAAAAAATTATGCGTTTCGGGATACACATCACTCTTAAAAAATGGTGTTTGTTGTAAACAAATACTTTTTGAGGGAGATGGAAAAATCAATAAAATTTTATTCAAACAAATTTGCAAAAAATATATTTAGAATCTACAAACAAGATGTTAAAAATCACTAGTTTATATCATCTTCAAATTCTTAACGGTTTAAAAGTTATAGGTGTCAGAAAGTGAAGTTTTTTTTCAAAATATTCATCTAAGTGTCAAAGTTGGTCAAAAAGTGGGAACCAGTATTATGAGTTCACCCTCTTGCCAAGTCCATCATTCCTCTAACCAATCAATCCTCCCTCTTTCCAAATTCCATCTTGTCATCATCAAATCTTTAATCCACTTCTATCTATCCAAGAAATTATCCAATCCCCAATCCACTTTCATCCATTCAAAAAATCAGCCTTCCTCAACTAATATTTTTGTCCAAATCATTCATCCGACTGTGGGTAGCCTTCCCCCCTTTCTTCTTCCTATTATCTATCCATTCTTCCATAATCATTCTCCCTCTAATTCAATCAAATATCCAAAATACCAATCAATCAATCTGTCTTTCTAATCCAGTTATCCAATCCTTCATCGATCAATCATCCAATCCTTTAATGCAATCAAATCCAATCCATCATCAATTCCCATCTAAGTCCTAATCTAAAGGCTAAGGTGTCATCCTAATCCAAATCAATCCTGTCTTCAATCCAATCCAATCTAATCCAATCCAATCCAATCCAATCCAATCAAGTCCTAATCCAAGGACCAATCCAATCAAATCAAGTCCAAAGCAATTCAAATCCAATCAAATTTGACCCATCATCATTTGAAGCCAAGTCCTAATCCTCATATTCATCCAATTCCAATCCAATCCTTCATTCTCAACATGGCTACCCAGAATTTCAAAGCTTGGTATGAACAGATGCTCATGGAAGTTCATGAACCACCTCAACCTGCCTACCAAGTCAATCCCATAATCTCTCATCCACCTATCAACCTTCATCCATACCACCTCAACACAATGCACCTAATCCCAATCCGTATCATATCTCTTATCCTTCCTCTACCTTTGACAAGGGAAATCCATCTTATTCCCCATCAGTATCTCCATATTATCCCTCATCCACATATATACCTTCATCTCTCCTCCCATCTACATCCCAATCCCCATCCTTTTAAAACACATTCATTACCTCTACTCCCCATCCAAATCCTTTATTCCATAGTCCATTAATCCTAATTCCCCAATCCATTATCCTAATCTTCATCCAATCCTCATCCCCCATCTAATCCTAATTCTCCATATAATCCTAATCCTCCAAAGTCTGTATTATCCACAACCTCCAAATCCATCATCCGTAATCTTATCCAAGACATGCTAGCAAAGGAGACAAAACCACCACCTCAAAACAAAGTTTCCAAGTCTCCTCAAGTCCTCCATCTACCTCCATCACCTCCACCTCAAAACAAATCCCAATCACCCACACTTCATGATACCCCTATTCCTCCATCTATTCACATTGAAACCTCCATATCCTCCTCCACCACACAATCCCCACAACCCTGAACATGCCAAAAGCTTGTTCCAAAGCATGCTAGCATTGAATCCTCTCTATCTCATGATGAAGCTCCCTCCACTCCATCTAATGATATCATCCCCTCCACTTCCTCTCATGATCATATGATTCCTCCATCCAATCCTCTCACACCATCGCATGATCCTCTTCCATCTCATGATCCAATCATCCCTCCCACTCCATATCATGATACCCTCCCTAATAAAGATCAAAGTATCCCTTCATCTCCATGTCATGATCCTAATCCATCTAAAGATCCTAATATTCCTTCCACATCTCATCCCCCTCAAAATGGACTTGCATCTTATTTCCGAAATAATAAGAGTCCTCAAGCTAACACTCAAGATGTTGGTACATCCTCTATTCATCCTAAATATAAAAGTCCTTCATACAAATCAAAATCCTGTTATCCCCCATCATCCACATCCATTTTGGGACCCTATATTCCAAAGATAAATCCTCCATTTCTTACATCCATTTTGGGTCCTTACATCCCTCCATCCACCACTCTATCATCTTAAATAATCCTTAAGAAAGATCAACAAAGGCACACATCATTGAATGCCTCCCAACACTCTCCTTTCATTATCCCACCATCCACAAAATCCATCAAACCTCCATCCTTATGCACCCGTACCATTGCTATTGGAAGTAATTTGGATGCCCAATCTAAAAAGCATAAAGCTCAAAATCTATAAAAAATCAAAGGATCAACATGTCCCCTCAAAACGACATGCTCAAAATAAAAATATGATCCGAAAGAAAGAAAAAAAAAAAGGGCCACAAAGGCTCCAAAAGAAAAAATAAAAAACTATGTGGATTCCGAAACTACTCAAAGAAGCAATGCATCTCAAAGTAAAATCAAAATTGGCATCCAAACTTGCTAATCTAAAAGCTCCATCCATTCATAAGTCCTCCAATCTTCCATCTAACACTCCTCCATCTTCAAATCCCATTTTGGGTCCCTATGTCCGAAAATCCACCATCCCAATTCCACCACCCCTTTCATCTATTTTGGGTCTTCATGTCCCAAAATCCACACTTTATCCTCTATCTAATCCAAAATCCTTCCCTCCACTACTCCACCACCCTTCAAGGTGTGTGCCAATGTTGATCTTCCACAAATTTTTCAAAACTCCATCCATCATCCACCATCCATTTTTCACAATCTCGTTCCGTTAGTCCAATCCTTTGCAAATCCTTATCTTCCATCCCCTATCCATTTCATTGTTATCAACATCTATGAGCATACCTCCAATTCAAATAAATACTAAGGGATACCATCCATGGAGATAGATGATTGAGTCCTCCCTTCCTCCTTCACGCATCCACCATCCACTCATCCTCATCCTTATCCATCCAAACTATTCAAAAAATTCAAAATAAAAAAAATAAAAAAAATCAACAAAAATAAATAAAAAAATCAGAAAAAAGTAAAGAAAAAACATTTCATCCAATGGTGAAAACCACTTCTTGTGGCACCTTGGGTAATTACCATGATGAAAACTTGGCAAACAAGTGTCATTTGTAATCCCCTCATCCTATTGCACTCTACACTTGGGGGCAAGCTTCATCCATGCAATCAGCCCATCCATTTGCATCCTATCTAAGTCCATTCTCCTTTCCTAATCTTTGATCTTGACTATGCTACCCATATCCTCCATCTCATATCCCTCATCCTATCAAAATTAATCCTCCATTCTTATCTTTGGCCTTGATCATATAGAGGCAAAATAATGTATATGCATGCATGCTTTGGAAAACACAAGCCTTAATTCCTCTACCATCCATATCCATTGCACATTATCTTTCCACCTCATACATTTATCCACCATCTTCCCTATCCAAATGATACCTTTGCAACATAGTCCTTGGGTCTCCGTCATCCTACCCTCCATCCTTTATTCCTCCATATCCCATCTATATCCATCCACTTGATCCATCTGTCTCCTATTGAAACAATATCTCCCTCCATCCATTCATCCATCCTTTTACCAATCCTTGGTTCTCCCTTATCATTGGTTCCAGTCAATCAAATCCTATCCACCAATCCACCCCTTCCTATCCAATTTCTAATCCAATCCTATCTCATCCAGTCATATTCTCCATCTCTTCCAATTCAATCATTAATCCCATCCCCAATCGAATCATACTCAATCATCCATCCCTTTTTTTCATCCTATCTAATCATTTATCCTTCTTCATCCTATCCAACCCATGAAAATGAGATTTTCCCATCTACTTGAGCTCACGCTGACTTGTGCCTAATCTAGACACCCATCCATCTTGTGCTAATCGAATCCAAGCAACAATCCTCTCATTTGCAGACCTTGCACATCCAACTTGTCTTTTTTCATCCAAATCCATCACCTGCCCATCGAGATGCATCCTTACCTAGTTTGACAGTTTATCCATATCCATGTCCTACTCTTGGAAAGATATGTCAGTTGGTCATGTGCACGTTGTTTGCATGCTTGAGCTTTTCACTATATTTTCATCTTGTTTCCCAGGACTATACTTGTTCAGGACTACCTTGATCATCCTATATCTTGGTATGTCTTGGCCGGTGTATAATGGGGCATAGTTTTTAAAGCATGGTGTGTTTGAAGGTTTTCCTTGTACGATCCGACAAACCCGCATTAGTGTTTATCAACACTTGCATGATTGTGTGCAAGGCATTCCTGTTTGACTAAGCGTCAGTCCACGCCTTGGATCTTCATATCATCTTGGTTCTTATAATCAGTGGTGTAGACTATCCATGGCAATATGAAACCTAGGTTTTCTCTCCATATTTCCTCAACAAGAAATCCCATCCATTTATCATTTCTTTGTCTCATTTCATTCACAAGACTCCAATCCATTCATTTATTCCCTCTTTCATCATCTTCATCCTTTCATTACCTAGTCTTCTAATCCATTTCGAGAGCACACCCGTGTTCTTCGAACCCGCATGTCCTCTCGAGGGGGCATACAACTTCTTCCTCGTCATCCTTCCTCATCTTATGACTGAGGCATCATGCTACTAGTCCTTATCTTTTTCTTCCACTATGTTTTATTCTTCTTTGATATAACATCATTTCACGACGCTATATCAAAGAGAGGCAAAATGTAGACACCTAAAATTAATATTTAATTAATTTAAGCTTGTCAATGCAATTAATTAATTTAATTATGTTATCCTTAGTCTTCTCAGTGTCAATTAAATCTAATTTAATTAATCCTGTCACTATTGTCCAATAATTAATTTATCAAACAAATTAATTATTTCCCTATTCTTCTAAAGTCCCTCCAATAATTATTTCTTCTAAACCTACTCAGTTAATTAATTTTAATTAATTAACCTAGTCATGTGATTCCTACAAATCACTTTTCCATAATCCCACTCAACCTAATTAATCCTTCTAGAATCTCTCATAATCATGCTTATCATTATCCTTCAATTTTATATCTCCGCTCACGTCACATCAACATTGAGCCTCTCAAAGAAATTCAAATTTCTTTGACTCCCTCTAGGCATCCTTATTTTGGAATTTTTAATTCCTCATTTTGAAATTCAAATTTCCCTTCCCCCCTCTTCTCAAGGAATTTTATATTCCTGTTTATTTTCCCAAGGCACCCTTGATCCATTCCTTCCATTTCAAATCAACCTCATCCCTCCATAACCAGATCAATCTTGGCCCTTCATTGGCCTCTCCCAATCTATAAATGGGAGGATCATTTTCTCACAAAAGGATCCACTTCCTCTATATCATTCTCATGTTGCCCATTTCTCTTCTATCTTCTTCCTTCAATCTTCCAATCCAAATCTATCCAAATCCTATCAAATCCTATCAAATCCAATCCTTCTTGTTGAGAAAAGGAGAGCAATCCGCATCCCCATCAAGGACCAATCCACTCAAGTGAGGAAGGTACACATTCTTCACTTCACCGAAGGTCTAATCTGAAGAAGGCAAGATAGCAAGGTATAAGTGGTTTATTATATGTTTACATGTTGTATTTGAATACTAACCATCAATCTTAGGTTTGCTCATTCCCCTCTCTTCAGTTAGTATTCTTTTTGCAAAATTATCACTAGTCTCGAAATGCTACTTTATTTATTTTCCCATAGTTTTGGGTTTTTCTTTTAACATTACATAAAATATTACCATGGGACCTTAATGTTTCAAATATAGAAACCAATATTAAAATTTAAAACCTTTCATGTATTTTTTATGATTACCCTATTAAGATATCAAAGACCCATTTACACTAGTCACATAAGGCCTTTGTGTCCAACCCAAACCTTTAATTTAGTTTATCTTCCTAATTTTGTGTCACTTTACCAAGTACTATTGGTCCCATTAAATATATGTAGTTTGTTTAATTTTTAAATTAGTAGCATCTATGAAATTTTCATCTAGGCTTTTCTTTTTGTAACCCATTCACAAAAAATTATACAAAACTCTAAAACTCTACATCTCCTTATATTGTCATAAATTGTATCCCTCTACAGTTTCACACTAATTTGGACTCACATTGGTGGTTTTGCCTTGTGCCCTTGACTCATTCTTGATTACGCTTAGCCCATGACCATTTCTAGAATCTTGGCATAGTCCTCTACAACTAGACCTTGATTTTAGCACAAAATTCTAGGACTATGTTGCCTAGCACCACAAACCTCCTAGACTCTAGTGCCTAGTGCCATGGTCTAGCCATTTTGGCTCCAAATTTGAAATCATAATAATTGGGACTGTAAGTAGTGAGAAAGTGCTCCCTAATGTCAACTTTCTTTGAAGATTAAACCCAATAAGGTGTAAGTTGTTTATAAATACAACTCCCTCCCTCATTTGAACTCCTACATATTTCAAGTTATCAATTCAGATCATTCCAATTGAGCATTCAATAAAGTATCTTCAAGGTAATTAGTGAGAAGTCTGAAATCATTATTTAAGAATTCAAGTTTAGTAATCATGATCAAGTTATGTGTTCTTCCATAATGAAGGCATGCATTAATATCTATCAAGAAACAACAAGCTTTGTTTAAGGCTTCAAGATAAAAAGTCCATATCAAAGGTATCATTTGTCAGTTTAAGCATTTCCTTTAAGGTTTTCAACCTCTTCCCTATTAGGAGTAATCTCTCTATCATCCAACATTGTTTTAGTGGAGTATAAAAGCCCCTATACAACACAACATTTTCCCTCAATCTGTGTTCAGGTTACAAATTCGACTATCGTGGGTGACATAATTGTGTAGAGAAGACTTAGACACACAATTTAAAACTTCAAACAAGTGAAAACCCCTACAATATATCAATTAGTGCCATAGTATGACACTTTTTTGGTTGAATTATGGAGAGAGTGATCTATAGGCATCCTAATGTAAGATCCAAAGCCTCAACTGACAAAGACACCTATAGGACTAAGGCACCTATCTCCATAGTTTGACACTTTTGACTCTAGATTTTAGTGATAGGTTCTTTTTTGTATCTCATTTTTAGATTTGTACTTTTGAGTTGACTTTCAATTCTATATCTATCTGCTTGTGTTGGATATTGCCAATTTCGGATCATATCTCAGATCATCATCATATCCAATCATATCAAATAAAAAGGAGAAATCAACCAAGTTCTCAACTCTCCTTGAGGGTTGAAGCTGAGCCTAAATGATTGTTCCTTAATGAAGTGATACATAACTAAAAATGGTTAAGGAATAAGCCCCTAGTTTGCATTTCTAAGCTAAGGATCCCATTTCCCCAACATTCCATTTTGACGAACTCAACATAGCTTGCATTATTTTTTATTTGGATCTTCAAATTTGATTTTAATTTCACAATTTTTTTAGATTTTAAAACATTAATTTCTTAAATTCATATTTTATGTGCTTGCATTCATTGATTAATCATCATTTTTTTTTAATCTCATATTGCTTAAATAGAAGGTTAATTGATCATATAATGGTTATATCACATAAGGTAATCACTTGCTTGATCAATTGCATATTTCTATCATTTCATATAATTGGTTAATTGATTATATTATAATTATCCACATTTGCAATACATTGTGTCAATTAATTAGCTTGGCATTGCTAGCATAAACTAATTCCTTTATCCTTGCCTCTAGCTTTCTTTCTTTGTTTTCTAGGATAAATTTTGTGTCATTGGAGTTTGTACTTGTTTATGACTTCCATAACTTCTTGTTCTGAATTTGATATTCCTATGAGAAGAAGTTATAGACTTATGGCTTCCCAAGGTTTAAATGCTAATGGTGTTGAGCCTGGGTTGATTGTTAATTTATTCCCACCTAAGAGATTGGGAGATTAATCTTCTCTTCATCTAGCACTTGTCTTGCCTTGAAGTCTCACATAAGGCTTGATGTTTCTTGAATGGCGTAAATACACGCTATCATCATGGAGGAATGCATAATGATTGATCATGGTTGCTGAAACTTGAATTATTGGCTCTTTAATTTGTAGATTCGTACTCAATTATGCTTGATTGAATGCTCAATAGGAATCACTAGATGATAGTTAGAGGTTGAATGAGAGAGGTAGATGTAATTATATGTAACACACACCTTTTTGAGTTTAATTTTTGGGGAAAGTCAACATTGCAAAGCAATTTCCCGCTACCTACAAACAAACCATTATAATTCAAAATTTGAGGCCAAAGTGCTTGGATAGGGGTGATGGGTCCCCTAGTCTAGGATAGTGGCACCCTAGTCTAGGATAGGGTTGTTTGACGCCCTAATCTATGACAAGGGTGTTGGGCACAAGCTAGTCTAGGACAAGGGCATTAGGCACCCTAGTCCTAGTAGTTTGAGCCAGGATAAGGATCGTGAGTAGGGTATTGCAACAAGTTTTCAAAAACTATCACAAAATTGGGCACAATCAGACATAAATTAGGTACATTGGGTACAACCACCAAAGTGGGTCTAAAGTGAGAGTGAAACTGTAAAAGGATATAATTTACTACATCACATAAATTTCATGAAGGAAAAACTCATAGTAGAGTTTTCTCCAAAAATATTGTGACATCCAATGGTTATTATAAGGAATTTAGTTAAAGACCATCCACCACCTATACAAAAAATTATTTTTATATCATTAATGTTTGAACCAATATATAGGGAATATTTTCATAGTAACATTTACAAGTGCACTAGTTTTGGAACTAGTCAAAAAAAGAGGATGAATTTGGCCTATATTTTTGTTTCACCTCATTATGATAACTTTGTCACATAAAATTGGTGACATGCATCTATATGATTTTTATATTGATGGACTTGACTCATTACTAAGCCAACTTGCTTCATCATTACTTCCAGTGACAAGTCAAGTGACATGGTGAGGGCTTGATATGAACGACTTCAACATTAACTAATTTTATAATTTGAATTTTATATTGTTCTAACTTTCTTAATATTTCTTGTATGCTTGAATCTTTAAGGTTTTTCAAAAGTGTTCGAGGAGATTTGTGTGATGTGAGATTCTATTTAGACGTTTCTTCATCTAAATTAGGTTCTTAGCTAGGTCTTAGAGGAGCTGGTAGCAAAAATGAGAAATAAATTCTAAAATTTACAAAAACCCAAACAATATTTTATTAAAAAAATATTGACTACTTACCTCTCATGTGATGCAACATTGAAAAAATTAGGATATGGTTTGGAAATGAAGTGAAATCTACAAGACATACTTATGTTTTGATGGCATTACAATAGTCAACCACAACTATTGGCTATCTAAAATGTGTTTTGGTCAGTATTAATCTTTACAAAGCACATAACTATCTTGCACTATATAACACATACATATAGGTTATGTGTAATGATATCACATTTTGTTTAAAATAATTGATTTGTCTATTTTTTGGTCCCCTAATTTAGTGCACGCACTCATGGATTATGTCTTAGCCAAACCTAACTGACAAATAAATCACTTAGAATATTTAAAATAATAAATAAATGTATGAAACAATAAAAAGAAAGGGAAATTTATAAAACATACATATTTCAAGACAACAATAGTCATTTATTGAAATTCATTGTATCTCATAGATATATTAAAATTGATGATAAAAAATCGTTATCATTAACATACAAGAACTAAATATTATCTAGAGAGAATTTCTCTCACTCTAACTCTAGACTAACCTGAACCGTTTTCCTATTTTTATTAGAAAATATGAAAAACCCAATATTATATGTGGAGACAACTAACATCACTCTCTCTCCAAATTAACTTCATTCATCTTAATTTCTTTTATTAAAAAAACTTAGTACATGTTCTAAATGGCCCAGCTGAGTATAAACAACTGACAATTTGCTCTTATTAGGCCATCTCACCACCTAAGCAATCACATGGCACCACTGGTTCAAACTCTTGTTAATGGAGCTGTCAAACAAAACTAAAGAATAAAATCTGATAGACTCTTTAAAAGATAAACACTTTCATTCAATTCAACCAATTTGATGAAAGATCTTTAAAAATCACCCATTTCATCTTGTTTTTCTTTGTTAGATGCCTGCCAATTATGAAGAATCTTTCTTCCACTGTGTTCTACTGCGTTAAAAAAGAAAAAGGTCAATCGAAAAGTTTTTGAGCCCACAAACAACTCATTCCCCATCGATTTCAATCATGGTGGCAGGTCCCCCAAAAGCATTCCTAACAGAAGAAAATTGAATTGAATTAGAGAAACCAACGGCACACAAAACGATGGTTTTCCACTAACTCACCCTGAGCTTTCAAACGGCTCCAGACCTGCCCCGAATTGACATATCAGTGGAGCCCCAGCAACGATATAATCTTAAAAATGGTTTCCCAATTGACAGGCACAAAATTGTACTCTGTTTTGGCGGTAGAAATGAGAATATTATTCCGTTAGTAAAGTAGGTCATTGACAGATAGACTATACTGCTTTGAAAAATCTGCCCTGCTTCTTTAAATACTGGTGATCAGTCCTTTCCACTGCACTGCATGGTTTTGTTGCTAGTTTTACAGGGTTAACTCTGTTATCTATCAAGTTTTAAATAGCTTCTGTGCAGATCAGCTATTCAGAGTTTGTCATCTTGTTTTCCTGAATTCAGAGGTTGGAAAACTCTCAACTTGTGTGAAAATGGGTGCAGTAGTAGTGAAATCTTTGGCTGGATTTCTGTTGCTCCTGAATTTGTGCATGTATGTGACTGTTGCTGCCATTGCTGGATGGGCACTCAATAAGGCCATCGACCATGATTATGTTACTGGTAACAAAGATCTTTCTTACATACCATATACAAATGATTTTCTTTTCTAACGGAAATTGTTATTATACTATTTGTATATTCCACTTCCATGGATAGTATCACCAGCTCTCTTTAGTCTAAGCCTTTTCTATGGCATTCTTGTGCTTTGTCTAGTGAAGATCTTTCTTACATACCATATACAAATGATTTTCTTTTCTAACGGAAATTGTTATTATACTATTTGTATATTCCACTTCCATGGATAGTATCACCAGCTCTCTTTAGTCTAAGCCTTTTCTATGGCATTCTTGTGCTTTGTCTAGTGAAAGCCTTTTCTATGGCATTCTTTGTGCTTTGTCTAGTGAAAGTGACTGATACTTCTTATTTGATCTATTAATTAATTATATTTTGGATATCATTGTTTCTGGTTTTGATTGTGTGTAATTTTTTACATCAAGGTTTGAGATCACACTCTGTGATCCATTGTTAAGATGAAAGAATATTCAAGAAATAGAAAGACAATATTTTGGAATCAGCAGTATGGACAGGTTAGGTTATGATATTTTGGGTCTGGTTAATGACCCTTCTTTTATCTAGAAGGGAGACAGTGGATTATGATATTCCTGTTAGGATTCAATTATATGGGTTTGAGTCAAATCAATAGATCTACATTTCATGGACAATGACTAATACAAACCCATCTCTCATCACTTAGTACTCATTGCATTTAGGTGATGTTTACAACTGTGAGGCAGTCAGATTTCTTAGAAGAACAAATATCTGAATCAAGCACACTTAGCCATAGAATTTCCCCAAAGATCAAGCCCACTTAACTGGTTATCCCGTTTGTAAAACCTTCAACAATTTTTTGTGTTTTATGAACCATTCATTATAGAACCCCTGAAACATGAACAGATAATAGATGTTAGAACCTCAACAATGTTTATTCGATATTTCTTATAATATTAGTTTTGTTTATTTGAAACTATGCGCCAACAAGTTGTAAGTTCTTTGCTATTAGAAGTTTAGATGCCTTAAATAATATACAAGCTGTTTCAACTTAACATAAAACATTAACATACTTTATTTCTTTCTTTTCATATGGTTTCTCTCCATTGTTTTTGACAGGACCAAGGAGGACTGTACCAGTGGGCTTCTCGTTTTCACCAGTGTTTTTCCCAATAGGAAATGAAGCCACTGGTTTTATGGTCATCTTTTCTCTGATAGCTGGAGTTGTAGGAGCAGCTTCATGTCTTTCAGGGCTCCACCATCTTCGTGTGTGGACAGCAGAGAGCTTGGCATCAAGTGCTTCATCAGCCACAACAGCTTGGGCTCTTACACTTCTTGCAATGGGGTATTACAAAACATACCCTTTTTCAAATACAGCCTTCATGAATGCACTTTTCCTGCAAAAAGTTGTAAAAGAATGTTTGGTAATAATTATTTCTCAAATTTTGCAGGTTGGCATGCAAAGAGATCCATTTGCATGGCAGGATCCCAAAGTTGGTATGTGATTGATCTCCTTTTGACCACCTTTTAACATACTGCACAACTACCCAAAAGATCAAAAGGCCTAATTCTTAATCCATGTTTTGGTATTTTGGTTGTGCAGATAGCTTTGGAATCATTTGTCATCATTCTGTCTGCAACAAAGTTGTTTTACATTATGCTCATCCATGGTGGATTCTTTGTTGAAAAGTACTTTACTTATGGAGAGACACATGTGGCCACCACTACTGCTGAGCCTATGAAAGGAAGCACAACTGCTGCTTAAAGTTGCCACAATTTCTTTCTTTATGTAACCATCTTGCATGTAGAGTGTTTGTAATGGCTTGGATTTATATTGGTTTCTATGATTACTACTCATATGTACAATGGAGAGGACAGTTTGCTTTATTGAATTTTTTAATTTAAAAGCTTCACAACTCTTGTTTGAGTCTCTGTAATAGGGGAGTGGAGCTATGATTCAACAGCTTTCACTTGAATGGGAAAAAAGAAACAGTTAATTATCTCAGCATTGAGGATGAGATCATTGTGATGTAACATATCTGAATGCTTACAATATATAATGTGAATGTGATTGACCATACATGTTGGATTTATCAAACCAGGTCTTAGTTGACATTGGCAATGCTGCTCACCAAGTTTTACAATTAATTAGACATGAACAGTGATTTCAGTAGTTTATAATCAATTATATTAGTGTTCAAAGATCACTTCAAGAAAAAATATATGTTTTTTATTATATAAAAGGGATAACAAGGTGCTATCATCTTTATAAAAGTTACAAGAAGACCATCCAAAGTAGTCAATAAAGCAGATAATAATAAAACAGTAGATTAACTAACAGTAACAAATCAATAATGTAGAAAATCATCACTAAAAACATCAAGGAAAATTATATATTATAAAATTTATTTCTTAATTTTAAATTTTAACATTATTTATTGATTAATTATTTTAATATTTATTAATTTATGAATTTTATAAGAATTAATATATATATATATAATTTTTATTATTTATTTTATATTATAGTAGTTCATACAATTTTTAATTTTGTTTAAATTTTATATAAAATTCATAAATATTTAATTTATTTATTTTAAAATTAAATATATAAAGCATTTTTTAAAAATAACTATAAAAAATTGAACAATATTCCTTCTACTTAATTTATTTTTTAATAAAGAAGAGATTTCACTAATGAAAATTTATTTAACCTAAAAGAACTCTTAAGTTGATGGACTTCCATTACTTTGTAAAAGGATAATTCTTTCTTGTTGTTTTGATACCAAAGACATATCTACTTCATAATGGCCCAATGTTTGAATTTAAGGTGTTGTCTTTTTTATTTAGGTCTTTGAAGGGGAGAGAATTAATAAGTGGAATTTCCTTATAGCTTTAGGATATGTAGTTGTAAAAAAATACAAGGTGCTATCATCTTTATAAAAGTTAAGTGGCAGAGATCCTTATAAGAAGGTCATACAAAGTAAATAAAGCAGATAATAATAAAAAGTAGATTAACTAATAGTAACAAATCAATAATATAAAAAATCATCACTAAAAACATCAAGGAAAATTATATGTTATAAAATTTATTTCTTTATTTTAAATTTTAACATTATTTATTGATTAATTATTTTAATATTTATTAATTTATGAATTTTATAAGAATTAGAGTAAAAATATATATAATTTTTATTATTTATTTTATATTATAATAGTTCATACAACTTTTAATTTTTTTTTTCTATTAAGTATAATCGAGCCTAAAATAGAGAAGTATCACTTCATTAAAAGGAGGACTCGCAAGTCCAAGCACCAGTGAGACTAAAGTCAACCCAAAGAAGTAGCATAACAACCCATCCTATACATATCATAAAAACTATACATACAGATATACCATATCAGCCCATGTGCAGCCCAAAAAGACAAATACAACCAACCCCAAAATGAGCCATAACGACCCAACCCTGCATCTAGTCCTCTTCTCAGTGGATCAGATCAATCTGGGTCCTGTCTCTCTTCCAGGAAATGCATGAAGTTCATGACGGATTTCTCAAAGGGGGTCATACTATGGTCTCCCCTTTCCCAGGTGAAGCCATGGGAAATATCTCTTATGTGTACAACATTAGATCCATCCTCCAACCACTGATCAAATTTGACTTCATCTAGCCTGATAACAATAGAAACTTGCATAGAGATAAGATGGAAGATGAGTCTCCACGGAGACTCAGTAAGATTCCTAATCCTACCATTAAAAATCTCATCATCACGAAACTTCCATATCAACCATAAAATTTCCAAAGAAAGACAAGCCCAGAAAGAGTTAACTATTTTCTTGCAGCCCTTAATGCAACCTAGGATAACATTTGTATATGCAATACTCATTTCATCAAATTTAATGCCAAACATTTTCCAAACCTCTTTGGAAAATAAGTAGTCAAAGAACACATGTTGTGGAGCCTCAGGGAGGCGACATGACTTACAGAGAAGGAAGTTATCACTAGTGTCTTTCAAAGGGAGTTTGTACAAAATAAGACACTAGACAAAAAACTTCTTGTTCGGCTCAGATGGTCCAACCCACCTGTGATTCAAAGACTTACCCCATTGTGCCTTGCTCCAGTTCAAGCTCCAAACAGAGTTAACATGTTCGATCACAAGAGAAGAATCCACCAAGGTGTCATAAATGACTCTGGCTTTAAGGCCGGGAAGAGGAATGCTATCAACCCAACAAAAGGAGGTTGGGCAAGAAGGAACAAGAGTGAGAGGGCTCTAGGAGATGAAGGGGGAGAGAGAAACCTTAAGGACAACATAGGTCCTGAACTGAGAAGAGGGCACCTTATATCTAGCAACCACCTCATCCCAAGACAACAACAACCCATCTTGAAATATATCCCCAAACAATTTGATACCATTATTATAGCATTTCAAATCTGAGCATCCATGCAAGGTAGAAAAATGTTTTCCCTTATGAGAGACATCCCACCAAATAGTCCTATCAGCAACAAGACTGTAACTATCCAATTGGCAATCATTCTTTCTGATAAACTGATTAACAACCTCTCAGGATTTCCAAAGAGACTTAAAGACCTCATACCCACATGGAGAAACCTCAAATTTTCCAGCAATTAAGTCACCAAATGGGAAACCTTTCCATTTCTTAGCCTTCCTAGGAACCGACCTTAAGATATTCTGCCTAATCAACACTTTCCAAGGTTCTTCTCCAACTATGGACCTAAAGATCCACTTTGAGGCTAGGGCAATCCCTTGAGTCTGAAGATCCTTAAGCCCCATAACTCCAATATCCTTCTTCATGACACACCAGTCCCACTTGACTGCATGCTGCTTCTTATTACCTTTACTATCAGACCACAAAAAGTTCCTAATTTGCTTTTGGATGTGGAGAAGTATATGCTGTAGGAGGAGACTACTTTCTGACAGACTTGAAACCTTCTAGCTAGGGAAAGGAAATTCCTATTCCATTTAGATAACTTTTTATCAACCTTGTTCCTGATTCATTCCCACATCTCCTTTAGTTTTGGGGAAACTAAAAAAGGAATGCCCAAATACCTAACAATTTGGTTGGGGCCACCCCACTTCATTGAGAATATAGAGAGCCAGTTAGGGGGGCTGTGATCCCACCCAAGCAAACAAGACTTCTAAAGAGCAATTTTACTATGAGATGCTTTGCAAAAAAAATCAACATTCTCTAACAAGGCCTCCATATTATTCTCTTCCAAAACCAACATAGTGTTGGCCATTTGGAGTAATTGATTATGTGTTGCATTGATGTTTTGTCATTGATGTCAACACTAGCTATTTTGGATGCTTTACCGGCACCCCTCTGGTCCCGGTAGGATGTTTGGTTTCTGGTTGGATTTGATCCGGTATGATCTGGTATGCTCTAGTATGTTTGGGTTATGGAATTGGTGTATTCATGCTACTCATGTTCATGTTCAGTCAGTTGGTTTTGATTTGGTGTCCGGATGCTATCCTGTTTGCTAGAAAGCTTGGTTTTTTGTTCTAGCGAGGGTTTCACCGATAGAGTTTTGATGAAGATCTTTGATGATATGCATAAGTGGTGTTGGTGCATCTTTTGGTGGAGATTCAGTATGCTATTGGTGATCTTGTTCGAGACTTGGTTGATTGGGATTATTGCTTTGGCGTGTATGGACCTATATTGAGTCCTGGTGCATCTAGGTTATGGATTGGCTTAATGTAACGCATGGATTGGATCTCTTGATGTGTTTCCGGGATGTCTTATGGGTTGGATATTATTTGTTTGGTGTCTGGCCGACATGTTTTGTAATTATATAATTGTTTTGTTGTCTAGTGGCCGACCTTATTGTTTATGGTCGAGGGTTTGTATATATATGATGTACGATCTCATTGTAGATCATATGTAAGGATATCAATGGAATGAGATATGGATATGTAAGGAGAAAATGATGTAATAATCATTAAGGTAGAGGATTTGGTCGATCATTGGTGATTGAGTTGGGTTTATGTAAGAGGATTTAGTTCTTCGATATTGAGCTTAACCGGAACTGTATTCAAGCATACGAGATGCTATCTTTGTAGTTCATTCATTTGTCCAGATTGTAGTCTAGATTTCTATGTAGTCAGTGAGAATCCTTTTGTGATGAGCAGTGTGCTCTAGGCTAGCCTTTCTGCAAGTGCAAGCCCCTCAATTGTAATTCACATACTTATTGCAGAAGTATTATCTGACTATGGGTAGACTTCCCATCGTGGTTTTTCCCTTTACCAGGTTTTCCACGTATAAATCTTGGTGTCATGTGGATGGTATTTATTCTCTAATTATTGTTTATGCTTAATTGCTTTAACTTCTATCTCGGTATTTGGTTTATGCATTCCGATATTGATCTTTTGGGTTATGGTATTAAAGTTTAAATTTCTTAAGGTTTCGGTAATCTATGACAACTGATTCACCCCCCCTCTCACTTGTCTTCCGGTTATTTGAACTGTCTAACAATTGGTATCAGAGCTCTAGTTCTCTCTACAGAAAGATTAACTGCTTGAGGAAGATCCTATGGCGACTAACAATTAAAGTTCATCTAGAGCTATCTTTTAGAGAGATATTCCTAGGCTTGATTAAACAAATTACACAATATGGAAGATTCAGATGGAGACTCATCTGAAATGTCTCGGTAAGGAGATTTGGGAGATCACACAGAATGGTGTTACACCTCATAATCTGACATCTGGCAATCCTCCTTCGGCAAGATTGGATAAGGATTGAGAACGATTGTAGAGCAAGAGAAGCCCTCTTGTGTACACTTTTTGACCAACAAATAATGAGATTAACTGACAAATCATTTGCAAAGGCTATATAGGACAAGTTGGAGGCTCATAATGAAGGTGACCCTATTGTGAAGATTGCTAAACTTGATGGTTATCGGGTGAGATATAAAAACTTGAAGATGGAAGAATATGAAAGGATTACTGCATTCATGGAAAGGGTAAATGAGATTGTTATGGGAATTCAATGTTGTGGTGGAACTCTGTGTGAAGATGAAATAGTTTCTAAAGTTTTGAGAGCTTCATCACTAACTTAAAAGATGAAGGCTATTGCAATTAATGAATTGAGAACAATGGCTAATACTTCTATCAACAAAGATACCTTGGTTGGGAAATTATCTTCTTTTGAGCTTGAAGAATTTGGACCTTCTAGATCTGTGAAGTCTGAACCTTCTTTTCATGCATCTGCATCATCAACCGACAGGATAGATTGGAAAGCTTTATATGCAAAGGAATTGGATGATATGAAGAGAGAAGATGAAGAATTTGAGCAGCTTGAAGCCCTATTTTCTAGAAGAGTACCTAAAGGACCGGTAGGAAATAAGCATGAAGGAAAAGAACCTTTTAAATGTTTTGCATGTAATAAGATTGGTCATTTTGCATCTAGATGTCTTGAAAGGAATTCAAGATTTGAAGAGAGAGCTAGAATATCTTTTAAGCCTAACACTGGATATCAGAATAAGTATAAGTACAGGAAAAACAAAGACAAATCATGCTACATAGCGGATGAGGAAGGTGTGACTGATTTTGATGATGAACCAACATAAGACTCTGCTGGTGGCTCTGACAATGGAAAGGAATGGGTGTTCCTGGCTATCAAGGAAGATGTTCCGGCACTGGAAGAGAATGTACCTAAAGAGAAGGCACTTGCTGCTAAAATTGAAGATAAGGATGAATTGGTAATTGACAGTGGATGTTCACATCATATGACTCGAGATAAAGGGAAGTTTCTATCTTTGCAAGAATTTGATGGTGGTCTAGTTAGATTTGGAGATGACAAAGCATGTATGATCAAGGGAAAAGGAACTATATCATTGGATGGTAAGTACAATACTGACAATGTTTATGATGTTGAAGGTTTAAGACATAATCTTTTGAGTGTAGGACAATTGGTGGATAAGGGATTTCAATTATAGTTCAAGGATGGAAAATGCAAAATCATTAATAGATTTGGTTTGGAGATTGCAACCGGTACACAAACAAAAGGTAATATATTTCATTTGAATTATGGTGAGAAGACATGTTTGATTTCACAAATTGATGAGAGTTGGCTATGGCATAAAATGATACGTCATGTGAATTTTGATTGCATTTTAAAGATCAGTTCAACTAAGGCAGTTAGAGATATACCTAAGATTGTGAAACCCTATAATCTGGTATGTAAAGAATGTCAAATGGGT
Source organism: Cryptomeria japonica (assembly GCF_030272615.1). Classification (NCBI taxonomy): domain Eukaryota; kingdom Viridiplantae; phylum Streptophyta; class Pinopsida; order Cupressales; family Cupressaceae; genus Cryptomeria; species Cryptomeria japonica. The sequence goes on along the minus strand of NC_081413.1, from coordinate 420,604,490 downwards.
AAACATGTCAGAACCTATTTTAAGAGTATACAAGATAAATCTAATGATGTTCTTGATCTTATTCATACTGATTTGTGTGGCCTTGCTAGAGTTAAAAGTTTTCAAGGTGATAGATATTTTATGCTATCCAGTATGTAAAGAATGTCAAATGGGTAAATAGGTTAGAACCTCTTTTAGGAGTATACAAGATAAATCTAATGATGTTCTTGATCTTATTCATATTGATTTGTGTGGCCCTGCTAGAGTTAAAAGTTTTCAAGGTGATAGATATTTTATGCTAATCATTGATGATTATTCTAGAATGATGTGGGTTACTTTTCTAAGGGAGAAATCTGAGGCTTTTGAAAAGTTTAAAATCTTTAAAGCTAAAGTTGAGACAAAGACAAGATTGAAGATTAAATGTTTAAGGTCAGATCATGGTGGAGAATTCACATCCAACGAGTTTACTAACTTTTGTGAGAAGCATAGAATAAGGAGAAATTTTTTTGCTCCCCGAACACCTCATCAGAATGGAGTTGTGGAAAGGAAGAACATAACTATCTTGGATGCTGCTAGAACAATGATGATGGAAGCTAGTCTACCTCATATATATTGGAGAGAAGCAGTGAGCACAACAGTCTATACATTCAACATAGTACATATCAGAGGATAAACCGGTAAGACACCTTATGAATTATGGTTTGGCAATACACCTACAATTAAGCATTTCCGAATCTTTGGTAGTAAATGTTATATCAGGAGAGATGATATCATTGGCAAATTTGATCCTATATGTGATGAAGGAATTTTTCTTGGTTATTCTAATGAAAGCAAAGCATATAGATGTTATAATAAGAGATTGCAGAGAATTGTGGAGAGTGATAATGTCAAGGTGGATGAGCTGAATAGAAGTCAAATCAGAGTTTATGAGCAAGAACCGATAGTGGAAATGATTATATTTAAACTAGTAGCACCTTTACCAGAACAAAATGTTGAGCCAGTTACTCCAACAGTATCAGAAAATTCAACAGTAACTGAAGAACTGGGAAGAGGAACAAAGAGTCAAAAGACTCCTAGGTATGTGAGATTGAATCTTTCAGAAGATCAGATCATTAGGGATAAGAACAATGGAGTGATGACAAGAAGAATACTAAAAAATAATGAGGTATGTTTAATCTCTCAAGTTGAACCGGTATCAGTAATTGAAGCATGTAAAGATGAATGTTGGATGGAAGCTATGAAAGAAGAATTAGATCAGATTGAGAAGAATAACACATGGACTTTAGTTCCTTGGCCTAAAACTAAAAATGTTACTGGAACTAAATGGGTTTTTAGGAATAAATTGAATGAAGATGGACAAGTTGTAAGGAATAAATCTAGATTGGTTTTCAAAGGATATTCTCAGAAGGAAGGAATTGATTATGGTGAAACTTTTGCACCTGTAGCTAGGATTGAAGTTGTAAGATTATTTCTTGCTACAGATAAAAACTACAAGGTTTATTAGATGGATGTCAAGTGTTCATTTTTAATGGGGATCTTGATGAGGAAGTTTATATTGAGCAACCTAATGGTTTTTCACTTTCATATGATACAAACATGGTTTGCAGGTTAAGGAAAGATGTATATGGATTGAAACAGGAACCTAGAGCTTGGTATTCAAGTTTAGCTAAATATCTTTTGAAGCTTGGTTTCAGTAAAGGTAATGCTGACAGTAAACTATATTATAAAGTCACTGATGATGATATATTGATTATTGAAGTTTTTTATGATGACATCATTTTTGGAGGTGAAGATAAGTTGTGCATGGAATTTTCTAAGAATATGGAGAAAGAATTTGAAATGTCTATGATTGGGGAAATGAAATTTTTATTAGGTTTGTAGATTACTCAGACTTATAAAGGTATTTTCATATGTCAAACTAAGTATGCTAGGGAATTGTTGAATAAATTTGGTATGGTAGATTCTAAACCGGTAAGTACTCCTATGGTTACAAGTGATAAATTGTCAAGGAAAGATGTTTCTACACTGGTAAATCCTACAAGAAACAAATCTATGACTGGAGGTCTTCTATATTTGACTCAGACTAGGCCTGACATAATGAATGTTGTTTGTATTGCATCTAGATTTTAGAGTGATCCTAGAGAAAATCATGAGAGTGCGGTGAAAAGAATTTTTAGATACTTACAAGGTACATCTAAATATGGTTTGTGGTATGCTAAGGATGATGACTTTAATTTATGTGCATATATAGATGCAGATTGGGTTGGTGATGTTGATGATCAGAAAAGTACTTCCGATGGAGCTTTCTTTCTTGGAAAGAAGTTAGTTTCATAGATCAACAAGAAATAATCATGTACTTCTTTATCTACTACTGAAGCTGAGTATGTTAGTGTTGCTACTAACTGTACACAGGTTCTATGGATGAAGCAAATGTTGAAGGACATTAAAGTGCATTGCACTGGACTGGTAGTTATTCACCATGATAGCTCTGCTGCTATTGGCATATCAAAGAATCCGGTATTTCACTCTAAGATGAAGCACATATCTATTGAAGCACATATCTATCAAGTATAACTTTTTGAAGGAGAAGGTGGAAGAAAATGAAGTTAGACTGGTTTATGTGAACACTAAAGAGAAGATTGCAATTTTTTTTACTAAACCTTTTCCTAAGGAATCATTTGAGTACCTGAGAGACAGATTAAGGGTTTCTGCCCCTTCGATAGAGAACTGATTGATGTTATTTGACATTAGTTCGGTATGTATCATCAGAGATATTATTCATTCCAACATTGATGTGGGGATGCTACTGCTCAAGGGGAGTAGTTAGCCTTGTGATTCATTGGTTATTTGTTTTTGCTTTGATATTTTTGTCAGATTTTTGGCATTGATGTCAAAGGGGGAGAGATATATGTGAAAAACAGAGCTTTACAAATATATCATTCATAGGGGGAGTTTGGTCTTTGTTTGGAGTTTGGTATTTGTTTCAGAACTTCATTGCTATATCTTGTATAGGAGATTGTTGGTTGTCTTCCATTGGGGGAGACTTGTTTTGGCATTTCTTGGCACTTGGATGTTTTTCACATATAGTGTTGCCATCAATGCAAAAGGGGGAGATTGTTGGCCATTTGGAGGAATTGATTATGTGTTGCATTGATGTTTTGTCATTGATGTCAACACTAGCTATTTTGGATACTTTACCGACACCCTTCTGGTCTTGGTAGGATGTTTGGTTTCTGGTTGGATTTGATTCGGTATGATCCGATATTCTCCGGTATGTTTGGGTTATGGAATTGGCTTATTCATGCTACTCATGTTCATGTTCAGTCAGTCGGTTTTGATCTGGTGATCAGATGCTATCCCGTTTGCTATAAATCTTGGTTTGTTGTTTCGGCGAGGGTTTCATCGAAAGAGATTTCATGAAGATCTTTGATGATATGTATAAGTGGTGTTGGCACGTCTTTTGGTGGAGATTCAAGATGTTGATGGTGATCTTGTTCGAGACTTGTTTGATTGGGATTTTTGCTTTGGCATGTATGGACCTATATTGGGTCCCAGTGTATCTAGGTTATGGACCAACTTAATGTAACGTGTGGATTGGACCTCTCGATGTATTTCCAGGATGTCTTATGGGTTGGATATTATTTGTTTGGTCTCTAGATGATATGTTTTGTAATTATGCAATTGTTTTATTGTCTAGTGGCCGACCTTATTGTTTATGGTCGAGGGTTTGTATATATATGATTAAGATCTCATTGTAGATCATATATAAGGATATCAATGGAATGGGATATGGATATGTAAGGAGCGAATAATGTAATAATCATTCAGGTAGAGGATTCGGTCGATCATTGGTGATCAAGTTGGGTTTATGTAAGAGGATTTAGTCCTATGATATTGAGCTTAATTGGAACTATATTCAGGCATAGGAGATGCTATCTTTGTAGCTCATTCATTTGTCCAGATTGTAGTCTAGATTTCTATGTAGTCAATGAGACTCCTTTTGTGATGAACAATGTGTTCTAGGCTGTTGGCCTTCCTAAAAGTGCAGGCCCCTCAATTGTAATTCACATACTTACTGCAGAAGTATTATCTGACTATGGGTAGGCTTCCCACTGTGGTTTTTCCCTTTACCGGGTTTTCCACATATAAATCTTGGTGTCATGTGGATGGGTTTTATTCTCTGATTATGTTTATGCTTAATTGGTTTATCTGCTATTTTGGTATTTAGTTTATGCATTCCGATATTGATCTTTTGGGTTCTGATATTAAACTTTAAATTGCTTAAGGTTCTGGTAAGCTGACAACTGATTCACCCCCCCTCTCAGTTGTCTTCCAGTTATTTGAACTATCTAACACATAGAAACAATATCATCCACAAATTGCACATTAATTACTTCTTCTCTCTTAGGTAGGCAGATCCCTCTAACCCTAGGAGTGATATCATTGTTCTTAACAAGGTAATATAGAGCATCTATTGCAATTATAAACAGGGCCGGAGCCAATGGGCAACCTTGTCTGATGGATCTCGGGAGAGGAAAACATTGAGAATGCAATCTATTAACTTCAACCATTGAATTTGCATCACAAAGGAGAGTTTGAACCAGCCTGCAAAAGGAGTCCAAGAATCCCATACTGTTAAGCATCTGGAGGATAAAACCCCATTCAATCCTATCATATGTTTTTTCAAAGTCAATTAGGAATATTTCTGCATTTTGACCAGTATCCTTAGCCCAATTGAAGGACTCCCAATATTTCATGAGGTTTTCTGGTATATAACTTCCCTTAACAAAACAGGTTTGAGTAGGATTGATGATTTTAGGGAGGACCTTTTCCAATCTATGAGTTGCAACCTTGACTAATATTTTATATGAGACATTAAGAAGAGTAATAGGTCTCCAATTTCTAATCAATTATCACCCTCTTTTGGAATCAAGTTGATATTCCCTTGATTAATCTCCTTTCCAAGAGATCCTCTATCAATAGCTTCGTCGTAAAGTTCAAGAAGGTCCTCCGAAATCCAACCTAGGTTTGTTTTGTAAAATTCCACTGAAAAGCCATCCGACCCAGGGGAGTTGTCATTACTCAGAGATGTAATGGCCTGCTCTATCTCCTCCTTCATAAGAGGCCTACCAATTTGGGATAAATCTTCTACATCTAGCACTTTTGGCACCACTCTCTTAATCACTTCCCTAGCCCTGTTTTGTTCATCCCCCATGTCCTCTGTAGATAGTAAGGATTTATAGAACTGTACAAAGTGCTCTAGTATTTCCTTTGGGTCTAAGATACTCTTATTATCTTCCCATATACTATGTATCCTTTCCTTCACCTCTTTCACCTTGAGCATTTAAAAAAGAATTTAGACCCTCTATCCCCGACTTCAAGCTACTTGAGCCTAGCCCATGTTTTCCACCCATTAACTTTGATATTCTAAATCCTCCTCAACACTGCATTAGTTCCAATCAATTCATGGAAAAGCTTCTCATCTTCCAGGTTGGTCTGAAGTTTAAATTTGGCCTCCGATAGGGCCCCTTGCCAAAACAACTCAGCCCTCCTGTTATCCTTAGCCTTCTTCTTGCCAACAACTTGACACAAACTCTGTCCAACTCTTAATATTTTGCCCCCATCTCTCACAACTTGAGTGGAAGGACATGTTATATTCATTAAACATCCAAATAAAACCCATAGCAGACCTGACATATTAATCCACAAGCAAACTAGCATCCATGATAAAAAAAATCAACCCTAGGGGGAATAAAAGAATAACCAACTGAAAAAGCCAACTGAATTTGAATAGGATGATGATCAGAAAATGTGTAGGGAACAATAGAGTATTTCTCCCCCTTGCCATCTATTTGGATTTCAAAGAATTCTTTATTGAACTAGAATCTATTAAGCCTATAATACACCCTCCTATTGAGCCACTGATAATTACACCATGCGAACCAGATAGTGTTCAATTCTTATTTTCTACTAGCAATTGGGTCAATAAGCCTAAGCTTATTGATCATCCTATCCCAATGCAGTCTCTCCAACCCTTTCCATTCAAATCCATTTCCACCTCTCTTATCTTGAGCATTTTCAACCATGTTTAAATCCCCCCTAAGAACCAAGGGATGTCATCTAACTGAGAGACCCAATTCCACAACTCTACTATTTCTCTATAGTCATTAGGGGCATAAATTGAGCACACCCCAAATATATTCTCCTCCACCTTAATAATAACCCGCACAACTCTAGCACAAGGGGATTGTCCCCACCTAATCACATTGTTAGCCCATTTATGACTAAGCAGAATAGAAACACCCCCCTTACCCCTAGTGTGATTAGTGTAGATGTATGAAGCATATCTCAAAATACATTTAAGTCCCACCTCTAGAGAGAAGCCAACCGATTTCAGCTCTTGCAACATGAGAGAATCAATATTTCTATGCATATTGAGGAATCTTTTTACAATGTATTTTCTGTCCGGGGATTCCAAGCCCCTTATATTCCAAGAAACTATATTAATCATCATAAAATATTCATTCAAAAGTATCCATTGCAGGATTGAACCCCTCAAAGCATTTAGGCCACTCCTCCTTGTTAGAGAGGTTGCTAGCATCAACGACAACAATTGAATTAGGCCTACCTCTCTTTTTCCTACTTTCAAAATTTTGCTCGGGCCCTAAGGAATCCTTTCTGATAGAAGCATCTCTGGCAGTCCTGGGGGTTCTCTTCTACCTGGGCTTCTTTATTTTGAATTCAATGAAACTATCAACCTTCTCTCCATTCCCTAAGGAAAAATTTGGCATTACTGGGGTACCAATGTTATCATCTACTTGTCCTTGAGTAGGGACATGGGTGGGGGTGAGATTAACTAGGGGGAGGTATTTGGCCCCATCAGTGTCACCAAGTGGGGAACGAGGAGTATCCAACAAAAAATGAGGTCCTTCAGTATCATCATAAGACTCAGGAGAAGCTTTGATGCATCTGAAAATAGGGCCAGAGCTTCCTGACATCACAACCTCCTGTGGCTGGGAGTCTCCATTGAAGATAAAATCATGCTTAGGGTTCTCAGATATGGCCTCCAAGTTAGAAGAGGAAGGAACACAAGTCTCCTGGCCACCATTAGTCGCACTGCTAGAAATAGGGGCCTCCATCCTGCCATCCATACCCATGTTCTCACTAGAGGGCAAGGGGAGGATCGCATCTGAATCAACCTTATGAGAGCCAATGGACTGTTCAAGTATCTTCCTAGCCTCAACCACCTCTTTTAGCTTGTCCAAAACTATCTGCTGTGGATTTTGAGTCATTGGGCCCTTGTTCATAGATGACCCATCAAAGTTGTCAAAGAGAGAAGGTCGGGAAGGCTTAGAGGCCAACCTTGCTTCCTTAAGAGCTTGCTTATATTTTTGGATGCTCTATGTAATGGAGGGGTATGTGGGTTGGAAAAAAGAGGCCAAATTATAAGGCATAGAGTCAAAAACAGGTTCAGATTGGGAGGGAGCTGAGGGAATATGAGAGGAAGGAGGGGGATCATTGAAAGGGCTAGATTGGGGTCTACACCTTGCAACAAGAGGGAAAATATTTTTAAAGTGACCATTTTTCCTGCGTACATGGCATGCATTAACATCCCCTAGGTATTCTATAAGACATGAATACAAAGAATCATCAATCTTGATAACAATTTCAGAAGGAAAGTCTTCACCAGGATTAAAGGCAAAAAGTATCCTAGCGTCCAAATGAGGAAGGAGGGTCGGCAAGGAGTCCATCCTTAAAACCCTACCCAAGGGTTCCAACATTTCAAGAATACAAGACCAGAGAAACAAAGGGACGTTCTTAACATTAAACCACCTAGGGTTTGAGAGAGCCATAATTTCCTCATTACAACATTTAGGAGCCCATTTAATGGTTCAAAAATTGGAATTACCAATCACCCAAAACTGTCTATCTAGGGATTTTTTTTCAGATTATCCGCATCTTTTAAAAACATTAGAAATAACCCTTTTTGAATCATTCTACAATATGTATACTGAAGCCCTTGTTTTTTTGACCAGATATCTTGAAGCCATTTATTCATGAATTTCCTAGATGGAACCCTATTTACATATAAGGCTTCAAGAAAGATAGCCGACTCTCTAAGCCTACAAATTTCTTTAGAAATAATCGCAACCATAGAAGAATTAGGCGAAATGATGAGTTTCGTGGTAGGCAGAACTTTAGCTTCATGCGTGTTGGAATTGGGCGTAGCATCTTGGATGGGCTTTGTGTGAAATCTTTCTTCCAATGGGAGGTCAAGTCGGGAACCCTCAAGATCTTGCTTGAAAGACTTGCTGGATTCCACTGCCAAGCCAGAGAGAACCAAAGCCGACGAGGAAGAATGAAGCATTTTAGTCAACCCATCACAAATATCAACTTCCATCACATCTGCTTGAACGAGCATTAATTACAGGGGATACCCAGTGGTGTTGGGAGCCCTCGTCCAGTAACTTGGCCTGCAACCAGGGACGCTGAGTCTCGTAACCTAGTTGCAGAGCACCTCCTTTCTTTATCATAAAATTCATAAATATTCAATTAATTTATTTTAAAATTAAATATATAAAATATATTTAAAAATAACAATAAAAAATTGAACAATATTCCTTCTACTTAATTTATTTTTTAATGAACGAAAGATTTCACTAATGAAAATTTATTTAACCTAAAAGTAATCTTAAGTTGATTGACTTGCGTATAAAGATTTTATTACTTTGTAAAAGGATAATTCTTTCTTGTTGTTTTGATACCAAAGGCATATCTACTTCATAAAGGCCCAATGTTTAAATTTAAGGTGTTGTCATTTTTATTTAGGTCTTTGAAGGGGAGAAAATTAATAAGTGGAACTTCCTTATGGATTTAGGATATGTAGTTGTAAAAATAAATAAATAATTAATTAGCGAAATAAGTAGTTAGTAAGATTATTAATTTAGATATGGTTAAAAATTATAGTGAATAAAATATTTGAAATTTGGAATTTATTTGGAATTTTATTAATGAAATATATAGTGTGAGATATTTGTGTTTGATTTATAAGGGTAGAACAAACTAAGAGTAATTATATAAATGATTCAAAATCTGAAAATTTATTTTTTTATTTTGGGTTACTTCTATTAGTGTATAAGTTATTTATATGATTATCATTATGAACTTAGCACATAGATTTAAACTTTTCTAACTTGTAATGTCTAATTTTTAGTTCACTATGATGTCTATGTTTTGTCTTATCTAAGAGTATTTATGAACACATTAAGAGAGTTCGCTAAAAAAAAGATTGATTATACTTTGTTAAACCCTTAAGATGCCAATTTAATGGCTTTTGTAAAATATTGAGCATAGCTAGCAATTCACAAATGCACAATAGTAATGATAAATTTTACTCTTTGAATGCTTAATGCTCAAGATTCAATATTTTTAGATGCTAGCGTCTAGATTCTAGATTACGTAAAAATTGATAAAGGCATGCCCTTAAATACAACACCAAAGGTGGCAAGTGAAACATTTCACATTGTTGGTTGACACAATAGTTAGTTGGAAGGGTTGGATCAACAAAAAATTTGGTTTGAAATTTAAAAGTTTAGAATTTATTTTCACAAATCAAGCAACTGACCTAGGCCAATCATGTCAATCGTAGATCAAAACATGAGTAAGAAATAGATAGACTAAGGATTATGACTAGTCTAGGAATGAGAGATAATGATATCAACTAAGGCTTGGGTTATATGCTAGTTATGAATAGAAATCATGTCACTTGTACAATCTTTCATTGCATAAATGACAACTAGGTCAAAGTGAGCCCAATATGAAAGAGAAAAGTGCAAAGTATGTAATTTTCACCCCAAAATTTTTCCATCTTTTACTTGCATATGGAAAACCATGAGGTTTCATGTCAAAGTAGAATAAACAATTCAATATGAAAAATTAAAATTATTTAGGCACTAGTAAAAGGATATAAATAAGAATACAATTACCTATTATTTGGTGCATTATTTTTTGTAAGATGAGTGGTTTGTCTTGAAGCTTGTAGACGTTTAAAAATAATTAATAAGTATTATTTTCTTTTAGATTGCAGGAATCAGGTAACCTCCCCTATTAGATAACTCAAATAACCAAAGGACAACTGAGAGGGGGGGTGAATCAATTGTCATCGGATTACAAAACTTTAAGCATTCAAATCCTTATTACCGGAACACATAAACTTAATACCGGAATGCATAAACCGAATACCAGAATGACTATTATAGCAATCAAACATAAACATAAATCACATAATAGTTACCATTCATCCAGAACACATGACACCAAGAATTGTACATGGAAAACCCGGTAAAGGGAAAAACCACGGTGGGAAGCCTACCCACAGTTAGATAATACTTTTGCAGTAAGTATGTGAATACAATATGAGGGGCCTGCACATGCAGGAAGGCCAAAAGCTTAGAGCGCACTGCTCATCACAAAAGGAGCCTCACTGACTACAAAATAAATCCAGACTACAATCCATAATGAAGATTGAAATGCAAGTATAACATCTCCTATGCTTGAGTACAGTTCTGGTTAAGCTCAATACCAGAGGACTTAAACCTCTCTTACAAACCCAATTCGATCACCTATGATCGACCAAACCATCTGCATATGATTACAACATTATTCAGACATAGATAATCCCATAACCTTTTTCTATCCCCATGATCTACAAAGAGATCTTACATCATAATTATACCAACTCAGGACCTGAACAATTAGGTTGGCCACCTAAAAGATAATACAATGAATTCATAACATAAAACCATAATCCAATGATCAACCAAGTCATCTTAGGTAAAAAACAATGTAAACCAATTATTAAATCCCATTGGTAATGCATCGGGAACATCCTCCAACACGTTACATAAACCGGTCCATAACCTAGATAACACCGGAGCCAAAATAGGTTGCCAAAAACCAAATCCAACACCACCGATGAACTGGAACATGAACATGATAACCAACAAAATCCCAAAATCCATCTAGAAGCCGCACCAACACCACTTATCATGTACATCAAAATATCTTCAACAAAGCTCTGTCGGTAAAACCCTTACCGATGACCAAAAGGCTTACTAGAACAAATGATAGCTCCTGAGTCATAAAATCTTGAACCAACTGATCGTGATACACATCTAAATAGAATGAATGATAGATCCAAACCAATTCCACAAACCAAAGCATACCAGAGCATACCAGATAAATATCATAATCCAACCACTCTACTAGAACCAACCGGAAACCGGTAAACAACCAAAATAGTCGGTGTTGCCATCAATGAAAAAACATCAATGCAACACATAATCAATTCCTCCAAACTGCCAACACCCCCACCCCACCCCCAATAAATTATAATGCACCTGGTATGCTTTTTAATGTGATCGATACTGTTGTCATGACACATCCCCCAATACCATGTGGGTTAAGGGGAGATAAGACCTCATGATTTGCCACAAAAATCTCTCGCCAATCGAGTAAGGCTCCCAACCCTTGATAGGTAGCATGTTAAAAGAATTTAAAGTTATGTATTTTAACAACCAATAGGAAAGAGACATGGGGAGAGATGTTTCACTTTGGGTCGAGCAATGATACTAACTAGAGGTTATTGGTGAGATCGAATATAGCAATTCATATTCACACTATATCTAGCACCAACCTATAGATAGGAATGCATGACCCCATAAGCATTCACATGAATAGTTAAAGATATTCACATGCATACAATATATTTAGGATGGAATACATATGCAACTTGTAGTTACCTTTAAAGAACGATCAATTTTTCATGGATTACAGATTACTCTATAGGAAGTGCTAGAGCACAAGTGCATATATATGCCTTTGTAGTTGTAAATTATGATACATTAACAATATGAATTTAAGAGTACATAGATTCATTAAAAGATTTAGTGCATGTGTATTAATATTTGAGAAAGACAAAGATATACATGCTTTCTAAGTAATTTTTCATATATGAATGATTTAGGTGAGACTTAGGAGTCACGGGGGCTTCACTTAGTGAACCTAGGTTATATCACGTGCATTTATGGAATACTAAATAATCTCCCTATTTTCAAAAAATATTGCCCTAAACTCCTTTTTTTTCACCCCCTCCCAATACACTTTTCACCAAATATTGTATTTAATCTGAGCTATGAAAAATATAATATATAATATATACAGTATATAGAATATTTAATTCGAGCTATGAAAAATACATTATATAATACTCTATCTGATATAATATTGCCTACATTATATAATACTCTATCTGATATAATATTGCCTATAATGGTCCCAACAATGGTGGTGGAAACATCATTGAACTTGACCTTGTTGATCCTCTTGATATTATTTATCTTTATCTTGATATGTTGACCTACTCCTAGTAGAAAAAGGTAGGTTCCCTCTAATTTATTGGCATTGCCTGCACATATAACCCCATGTAGTAGGCAACCTTGCTAGTCACCCAAGCTTTATCATTGGCTAGATCCACCATAGTATTTCCTCCACCATTAATTTGTGTAGAGTCTCTCTCATGCCTCAACTTAGTGTTACCCATTTCCAAATTCCTCCATTCTAAGTCTTAGATATCATGGGAAAAGCAAAAATTATCTCTCTCGACAATCACAATGACTCTCTACTACCACCCAACCTCTATCTACAACTAGATTTCTCTCTTATGATTATATTTAGCTACATCTGCATGCCATCTATCTAATACTACATAGTATCAACTTACATAATCCTTGATCTGGTCTCTCCACCATGCACCCTCCCCCATTTCTTCCCCCTCCTCCTCAGGCTTGAACTGAAAGTGGTGGTATCATAAGTACCTTCCCTTATCTTAACCCTTGCCTCTCTCCTCCAAGTCACCCTAGTATTCCCACATTCCTATCACCTAATATTAATGAGTTGTGTTAGTTCTTCCATTTGATTTCTATAACACTCCTAAGGATTTTCCTTCTCCCATTGTAGGATTTTCCTTCTCTTTTGGCTTTGCAAAACCAAGGTGGTTATACTTGATAATACTTAAAGAAGTGACAAATCAAACATAAGTATTATCCATATGTAGATAGTTCTAAGACTTTTGACCAGAATACATAAGATTTTACTCAGAATTGGCTCAATTCCAATTACCCATCTTTACTATGTATCTGAGAATGAAAAAATACTCTACTTCTACTTCTACTAATAGAAATGAAATGAAATTTGATTTAAATCTGAAATGGTTTACTGAAACTTGGCACAGATGCGACCAGTGCCTATATCCATTGAAATAGAGCCACACATCAAATTTATTTAATGAAATACACATGTAAATTTGAAAACCTATACCTAACACAAGAATTCTAATTCATCATTCCAAACCATTCTTATGAAATCTCTATCGTGCTCCTTAATTGATATAATACATTGAGAGGAGTACATTACACAATTGTGAGATCTTCATAAATACAAGTTTATCCATCCTGAACAAATAAACTCATACAAATTGGCAAAACACCAAATAGGAGACAATTTAGGATGATATTTTCATTAATCTACAATAAAGTGTTCAATACAATTCAAACGACATAAAACTGTAGTTATATTTTCTGCACAAAAAATTCTTATAAACAAACTATTCTACTCGTTCCATGTAGAAGTGATCTCAGAACCGCTGCAAAGTGAACTTGAATTCCCTTTTATAACAAGGGAATAACAAGCTTTGGGTTACTTTTCCATATGTTACATCTTAACTTGGGTTACAAAAAAATATGCTAAAAGCATCTCCATGATCCCCAAAATAACGTAAGCCAAAAGAAGGAAGATAAAAGCAACCCAACGGTTAACTTCTAATGATTACATATGACGTGATTTCCTGGGTTGGCACGTCCATGCTAATTTGGAAAGTGAGCTCAACTTGGTGATGAATTAGCATCTATGAGTCCCACTAAAGATGACATGTAAATAAAAAAAATATCTTTGGTCAGAAATGACCAAGGCAATGAAAGCTCCTTTTGTTTTATTCTTCATTTTTCTTTTAGTAAAAACTAAGGCAATGAAAGCTCCTTTTGTTTTATTCTTCATTTTTCTTTTAGTAAAAACTAATTGCAAGTATCAATATGGGAATTGTAAGCTGGACTTGCCACAGTTGTATTTTTTTAATTTAAAATTCTAACACTATATTCAAGCTCATATAAGCCATCCAGTTGTTTGTGCAGGTTCTCCTCTAATTTGTCAGCATCATCTATTTTTTTGTCAATCACATTATGTAGTAGAACCTTTTCGAGTTCAAATTTCCATTCCTGTTCTATTATGTCCTCCCTAGTATCCTTAATAAATGGCGGAGGAGTAGTGACCTACAATTTTTTGAACCTATTAGAGAATTTGATATATGTCCATGAAATTTGTGGTGTTCCACCAATAATGCATTTGCTTCACCCATTGTAATTTTCAACTCATCAATCATGCCTACCCATGGATTCTCAGCTTCACTTTCAATATTCTCAAATTTTTTTTTTGTAAGCAATCTAGAAATTGTTGCTTTTTAAACAAATTTTTTACAACAAGTTCAATTGAAATTACACCTTTCTTTGTTTATGAATAATTTAGACAATATACTAATATCTTGTCCACATAAGTTGCAAGTGAGGTAAATATATGGTGAAACTTGACCATAATTAAATTCTGAGCTGCCTTGAACTTACTCTTTTTGATCTCCTTCTTCAAAGACAAATTTTCTTGTTGAGCCTTGACTAACTATCTTTTAGCTTATATTCTCTTATAATTCTCATGGGTAGTGTTAGTCTTTAGTCTTGAAGATGTAACCTTAGCTTCCAACAATAGGCCTTTTCTTGGAGACACATTCAACAACTTCCTCAATTCACTTATTTATTCCTTGAGATGCACAATAAGTTGCTCATGTTCTTCCACTTTTTCTTTGTCAAACAAGGCAATGCTTATATTCAATACTGCTAATTGTGTAGCTGATATATCCTTAATTCTATAAACCATAAACTTCCCTATTATTTGTTGTGGGTTGGTTATTGTAGTTGGTCCCTTACCTTCTAGATATAAGAACCATAATTAAATTCTTGTATGATGGCCTATAATCTACTTCAAAACATAAGTCGTCTAGCCCTTCATCTATCAACCTACAATCAACTCCTTCATATCTTCTAATGTTATCAAATGTGATGCATGATGCAATATCTAGGTCTGGGATTAATAGGCAACCATCTTTCCTCAATATCTCTCTTTCCTTTTCGATTGTCATATTATCAAGTTCTTTTTTCATACCCTCATAGAATTTATTAATATATTCATCATGTTGCTCTGAGGGAATACCAACTTGCTTGCCAATTAATTTTCTTCCCTTCTTCTTATAGACAAATATTTTAAATTATTTGGAGTGAATAAATTCATCATCCGATAAGAAACTCTCTGAATCTTTCCTTCTCACACCGTCCATCAAATAATAAGCTATATCTATAATATGATCATTTGTTTGTTGGGAGGCTCATAAGGCTATAATCTTACTTCTTATACCACATCCTCTTCCTCTTGTTGTCCTAATCCTTCACTTAAATCCTGTGATACTGCAATTCTTTTAGATAGGCCAGTTGACATTTGGATCAATGGTGCAACCACAACTGGTCCTCCAACTTCAAATATAGAAGGACTTGGAGATAGGGGAGAGACAATAGGCTGATTTTTCAATAACATACTAGCATTTTGTATAAACAATTCCAACCTCATGACCCTATCATCTTCATCTATAAGTATACCTGGGTAAGATGGGTCTTCTAGCCTTCTCCCGCTCTCAATCTTTTGTACTTTAAAATAAGACGACTTTCTCATTTTTACTTCTTGTCAGGACTAACAATTTCTCATTAACTCTTCCTTCAATGAAAACTCATGAGCATAAGCTCCTAAATTAGAAAAAATCCTAGATTAATGATAATACCCCTTAGGATCAAATTATCTTTCTTCTAATCCAACGGTTAAATAAAAAGATTTCAATAACCCAATAGCTTGTGCATACCCTAACTTTGTGTTAATCATAAAATCTTCAATGTCTAGGAACATTGGAAGAAATGGTCCCTTTGAAGAATCCCTAAAGGGGTAAACACTTCAAACATTTGCCAAATAATTTTTAGAGAATCCAACCTATTTGGCACAATGAAGGGTAACGCATGAGGTTAACCACTAAACCTATATACTGTAATATATGTGTACTGCTTTGCCATATACTAATCTGTCCAATTATGATTAATACTAGCCTTGAACTCCTCTTCTTTTCCTTTTTCCCTAGAAAAATTCATTACTTTCTTTGTCAATCTTGGTAGTTCAACACCACAGACACTATATATTCTCTTGACAATTTTTTTTTCAAACACCAAGGCTTGGGAATTCTCATAACCATAGTCCCACATTGAACTCTAGAATTGGAATGGCTTCTTATTTTCATTGTGGTCAAACATACTTATATGAATCTCAGGGCCCCAAGATTTGAATTGTTGCCCTTGATACAATAACATGTGCATAAACAAATCTATTTTAGTATCATTTTGTTGAATTTTAATCAAGGCATTATGGATTGTATCTGCTACAAACTGAGGACAGTCATAGGTCCTATAATCAATCGCACTTTGAATATCACAAGTTAATACAATGAATTCTTCTAGCATAAGTGGGCCTCCTTAATACCCCAATACTTAACTAATGGCATAGTAGGACATTTCAAAATACTTATAAAAAAAGTTCATTTTATAAGGGGGATTCTTTGTTCTCCCAAACTACTCCAATTGACCCCTATTCCTAAGCCTGCACATTGGCAACCATTTTCTTTTGTGCATACCTTCAGTAGCTTCATACTCCACTTTAAATCTTTCTAGATCAATTTTCATGGTGGAATTCCTACAATCCTCCATGTTAAAAAATTCTATTATTTCGTTTATGGTAATCTCCACCAACCAAAAATTTGTAGACCTAATGAATCTACTAGTGAGATTATAACATCTTGCTAGCACTTTAATTAAATCTATATTAGCAAAAAATCAGGGACAACTAACTTTTCCAACCCTAACTTCAAGGGATTAGACTCTGGGACTTCAAATTTAGACTTCAAGAAGAAAAAATTGAAAATGTTATGGCCTTTGACCTTTGAAGTAACTTTTTTTGTAGTTGTATTGTTTGCCATAAAATTTGGGGACATTAACTCCTATTTTTGGCCTAAAAGATGATCCAGGAACTTGTGCTATCAAATTGTGATACAAATTCTTTTCTTTCTTTTACCTTTTTGCCTTAGGTTCCCCTAATTTTTAAGATTTTGAAAAAGTTGACATTCTATGGATTTGTACAAAGAAACCTACACAATTTGTTTGGATGACCTAACCTAGGGTATTAATTTATTACCCTAACTACTTTTAGAAAAACCCCAGACTGGTTGCAGAGAATTAGGAAAGGCAAACTTACTATTTTAATTCGTTAGTTGAGAACACTGGAAGTGGTTGAATTCGACTTTCTTTAATTCTTACCTTTTCCTCAACTTGTAGCTTGCTTCAATTCTTCACAATGATTCAAAATATGCGAGCAATTGATTTTATTCTTCCGTCTTTTCCTCCATTAATAGAATTCATGTGAGATTTGATGGTGCAAATGGGTGGAAACAAAAGTTTAAATCTCATCTAATGATCAAAAAACATCTACGACCATCAAAGAAATTCAAATCCTTTTTGATTGATGGTATCTTTATCAACTTAAGCTCATTGAGAATCACCTAAGGTTTCACCGAGTAACACATATTAATCATCGGTTCAAACTTCACCGCATCCTTATTTCCCTCTTGGAAACCTATTGAAACCTTTTGAAATCTCTCAATGAGTCTCGGGTAGACACATTGGACCCATTTTCAACCGTAGAGAAAGTACTTGTATATCATTTTCTCAAAAACTTGTTGAGGCAAGGAAAAAACTCTCAATGATTTTTGAGTATGCCACATGTGCCCCTTATGGTTAGATTCCTCAAACACTCTTGTTGAGGTAAAAAAGACATTTGAGTGAGCTTTGAGCATAAATAGATCACCGCTTTCTATTAGAACTCGAGACTCACCAAGTGCTATGAAATATCCCATCGAGTGCTTAAGTATCAACCCATTGGTAAAACATGTGAAAGAAAACAACTAAGAGCTCAGTGAAATGCATCAAAAGGTTTCACAGAGTCCTAAGTTACCCCTTTGAAAGTTCATTGAGTTGCTACCTCAGATGGAACTCAAAATCTCAACAAGGCATAAAAGACACCTCAAAGAGTGCTGAGGGTCATTAAAACACAGGATGACTTAAGAACAACATTAGAGAATGTGCACATAAGTTATATCCTTAGGACATTGTGGAGATGGGGCTGAACACAAGGTGCAAAGCCTCAAAATATTAAAGAATAGCAAAATACTTAGGATCAACCAAGGGCACGACAACTAGGTAGAATTAAAGCACTAGAATGTGGGACTGATTGCGAACAACACAAAACCAACTTAAGCCACATATAATTGGATGAGAAAGTCACTAATAAAAATCAAATCCCACCAAAGGTATGTTAATATGCATTTTAATACCAAGGTAAAACCTAAAGCCTAACCCTAATTCACTTTAAAAATGCAGCTCTAATAGTGGCTCTAGTTGGGGACGACTAGTTGTAGACCACCACGAGGGCTCATGAATCTTTAGGGGTGGACCAAAAATGACCAACACACCTATTTAAAGATGATCTAGAGATATGTACAACATATAAACTAACCTAATGTGCGTGGAACAAATGATATCAAGCAAAGAAGCTCTTTAGGAACTGTATATGCACTGACAGCTCAATGGCCTCTCCATCAACAATTTGTAGAAAGTATGAATCTTTACCATTCTTTTTTGTAACCACAAAAGGACCAAGCCACAATGATTAAAACTTGTAATTCTTGCCTTTCTCTTGATTTCTTACATTCCACATCAGGACTAGGTCCCCTTCCTGAAACTTTCTTTGCTTGCCTCTCTTATCAAATAGATATTTTGTTTGTTGCTGCATCTTGATGTTTTTCTTCTATGCTTCATTCCTCATTTCATCAAGCTGAACAAGCTATACAATTCTTTCCTCCATTGGTTCTAGGATATCATCTTCTTCCTCTTGAATGAACTTGTACAAAGGAAGTAAATTGTTTATAGGAAGTCTGGCCTGAGAACAATAAACCAACTCAAAAGGAGAGTTACTGGTAGCTTTATTGATGGTCACTCTGTTATCCCATAATGCAAGCTTTATTTTTGAATCCCAAGCTCTTTTGTTCTTCCCCAAAATCCTCTATGATTTTCATCAGGCTTTTGTTGCTAGATTCAACTTGTCCATTCCCTTGGGGATGATATGGAGATGAATAAGACATTATAATCCCATATGACTCAAAAAAATTCTTGAACGCATTAGACATGAAATACACAACATTATCCATAACCAATTTGACAAGCACACCTAATCTTGTCAAAATCTTGTCAAGCAATAAATTGATGACAACTTTACTTGTGGCTTGCTTTGTTGGGACAATTTCAACTCATTTGGTGAAATAGTCATTTGCCACTAGAATCCACTTGTTACTACCACTAAATTTTTCATTTATCTCTCATATAAAATCAATCCCCCATTGATAGAATGGAGCTTCAATCCGTAAAGGTCTGAGGGGTAATGCACCAACATACTTCAATTTTGCAAAGAAGTTTTTGGCATGGTTCATATTTTAAGATTAAAGCATAAGCATCAACAAAAGAGTGGGCCAATAATAACCCACCCTAAGAATATTATAGGCAGTTGTTTTTGCTGTGAAGTGTCCTCTACAAACTCCTTCATGCATCTCTTTCAACACTTTCTAAGCCTGACACTCATCTACATAAAACAAAAGAACACCATCGCTATTCTTCCAATATAATCCACCCTTGATAAGAACATACGTATGACCTTGTAGCTTTAAATTTCTCTTTTGATTGTCTATCATATCCTTAGGGCATTTTAAGTGTTTTAAGAAGAAGACAATATTTGTATACCAAGGTTGCCTTTCTATACTAGTTACCTATGTATCAATTGCTTTCACATTATTTACTTGAGAAAAATCTAAGTTACATTCAACCATCAAATTGGCTAAACCTTAACCTTTGAACAATTTGGTAATTTGAATTTAAATATTGAATTCTTGGATCTATTTGATCCATTTGCACCTTCGGCTAGTGACTTCAGCTTGAACAAATATTTATTTCACAACAACATTGGGTACATATGCAATAACCTTAACACCCACTAAGTATGGCCTAAAAGTCTTCATTTCTTTGACTAAAGCGTAAGCCTATTTTTCTTTGATGTCATACTTTAGCTCTGCTACTTGAAGAGACTTGTTAAAGAAGGAAATAGGTTGTTCAAAATCCTCATCATTATTTTGTAACATAACTGCAACAATATTGTGGAATGAAGCAAAGGAAAAAAATTGAAAGGGCTTGTTGAAATCTGACTTCAGTACTGGAGCTTCTTTTACTACTCTCTTAATATTCACAAAAGCCTCTAATGCTTCATTAGTCCAATCAATCCTATCTCCTTTCTTCAACATTCGCGCAATAGGTTTTACTATTTCTACAAAGTTAGAAATGAATCTTCTCACAAAGTTAATTTGGCCAAAAAAAGGCTGAATATCTTTTATAGTCTTTGGGATTGGGATTTTGTCAATGGCAGCTACTCTATCAGGATTAATCCTTATCCCTTCTTTTGAAATAATATGGCCAAGTAACTTTCCTTTTGTTACTGCAAAATGACACTTTTTTGGATTCAATAATATACCATACTCTAGCTCTAGTAAATGTTATAAGCTAGGGTTGCCATTGCACCAAAAGATCAACTTGTCAATGCTCGATACAACCAATAGACTTATAGAATCCATAGGAGGGTGTTAAACCATGTCATGAATCCCCACGAGGGACTCTAGCCCACTGCCAACAATCCCCCTCCCAGCGTCACTCGCTACAACCTGTGTTATTTGAACCTGTGACCAAGCTCTGATACCACTTGTTACAAGCTAGGGTTACTGTTGCACCAAAAGATCGACCTGTTAATGCCCGATACAACCACTAGACTTATAGAATCCACATGAGGCTATTAAACCATGTCACGAATCCTCGTGAGGGATGCTAGCTCACTGCCAACAACAAATACCTTTTCTAAATATGCATAGTGGTCCTCAACCTTTTTAGATTAAATAGTTAGGTCATATCGGTATACTACCATGATCAAGTTGATGAAATCTGCAAATGCAACATCCATTGCCCTTTGGAATGTTGCCCCAACATTTGTTAGTCCAAATGGCATTCTCACATAGACATAGGTTCCCTAGGGAGTTGTGAAGGTTGTCTTGTATTGCTTTGATTCTCTTACCTTCATCTAGTTGTAACTTGAGAATCCATCCATCATTGACAACAACTCACACCTAGTAACTTGTTGAAGCATTACATCCATATTTAGGAGTGGATAGTTGTCCTTTAATGAAGACACATTAAGATTTCTGAAGTCAACACAGAGTTTGATGTCTCCATTTTTCTTTCTTACTGACACCAAATTTGAAACCCAAGATGAGTGTCTAATTGGCTTGATTATTTCACCATCTTTGAGTTTCATTAACTCTTGTTGCATCTTTGGAGCCAGTGCTGGGTTGATTGGCCTTTTCTTTTGTCTGAAAGGATTTGCATCTAGTTTTAGTGGGATCTCATGTTGGAAGAGATCCTCCCTATAGGACTTTAGGTCATCACAAGACCATGAAAAAACATGTTTATACTTTCTCAACATTGCAATAAGAATTATTCTGATCTTAGGACTGATTATTTTTCCAATATAAACCATCTTGGGAGATATCTTAGTCCCAAAATTTACTTCTTCTAAGTCCTTTTGGACTATGGCTGCCTTATGAAGATGATTTTTAGTACCATCAAATACCCTCTCCAATTCAATCAAACCCTTGGGTATTTTGTTTGTCTTTAACTGTACTACTTCATTTCCAAAGGTTGTTTCCTTACAATCTACCACTTCAACAAATGCATTCAAGTCAATCTCTTGAGACTCCCACTGGTCTATACATTGGATAAACTTAAGGATAGAATCATCATCCTCAAATACTTGCCACTTATAGATATTATCTGGTATGGATGGTCTTGACTTTACTTCCACTTGTGAAATCCCAACTAGCGTGACATCATCAAATTTCAAAGCAATATTAGCTAGGAAATCTGCCATTTGTTCTTTGATCTATCTAACCATTCAATAGAAAATGCATCAAATAATTCAATTGAATCATATACTACATGTTTGTACTGCTTAAGTCTTTTTCTCTTTAAATCATACTTAGATATGATCTATAAAACCACTAATTCATAATCTCCAAATACTCTTCACCTTAATCCCATGTTTCATAGCTATTTGTAAACCTAGGAGTAAGGCCTCATATTCAACAATATTATTTGTGCATTCAAAAGTTAACAAAAAGGAATATTTGAAAGTTTTACTAGTGGGAGAAACAAATAAAACTCCAACACCAGACCCATCTTTGGAACATGCACCATCAAAGAACATCTACCACATTCCATCTTGTTCCTTTTGAATTTCATTAGCAATTGGATATGTACTTTTTAGTAATGGCTCAACTTGTTCAACTCTAATGTTTCACGTCTACAACACAAAAGCATGTCATTTCATTTGGATCAATCAAATCCATAATTGTTGCTGCTCTTGGTTCTCTATATAACTTAACTTGTTTACCATTAACTGGAATTGTTGCATATGATAAACCTAATTTCACATTTCCTCCTCATACAACTGCCTATTGTCTTGACAATAGCATTCCATACTATGGTGGAATGTCTACAACCATTATGTTCATTTTGTATATAGCTTCAGGGTATGTATAAATATTCACTTCAACATCCTCCATTGTCCCAATGACTGGAACCTCCTTATTGTCCATGACATAACACATACCATAGGAAGTGTCTACCCAAATACCTAATTCCTTCATTACCCCAAATAGCATCACATTGGTTGGATCTCTAGAGTCTATCATATATTTTCTAGTCAATCTATTATTAACACATAACGTGACATAAAAAGGATCCACCTAAGATGGAATTTTAGTAATTATATTTCCAATATATACCTCTAGAACTTTGATCTCTTCTATTCTAACAACATTTACTAGATTATTTTGTTCAATCATAGGTATTTTCAACACATTGGTAAATAAAGAGATAGTTGCATTTCCATGGTCTTCAATATTTTCCAATAGTGGAATTGAAATCTTAATTTGTGAGATTGTTTAAGCTATGTCAAACAGTGGAACACTTGGTGCATTTTGACGAACTATTTTCTTAACCTCTGATTTTAAATATTTTTCCTTTTCATTGGAGACATGAGTCTTGATTGTATTACTCACTTTTGATTCCTTCTTCTGATTATCAGCTTTGGATTCCTAATGTGGTACATTAAATTACACCTTCTGATATTTTTAAACTTTAGTCTTATCATCATTCTTGTCAGTCTTATTAGAATCCTTTGGGACAGTCACTTGTTCTTGAACAAATAGATTTTTTAGACCTACCCCGATCTGAATTGACTGTTCTATTCCTCAAGTTATAGTTACTCCTAGCTTGAGTAACTACAACAATAGTGAGAGATATTATCTCTTCTTCACTTGGCCTTCTTAATTTGATGTTTTCATTAGCAAAATTGACAACATTAACTTTTGGGATCTCTTCATCCTTAAAATATGAGAAAAGTTGTTGACACAACAATTTTTCTTTTCTCTAATTTTGAACATCACAATTATTTCCCCTATCTTCAGAGGAATCATAATATGCTACCTCAAACCAACCATAGAAAACATATTTATTGTTTTCTCTTGCTCATCACTCTTGTCATATCCTTTATATGATTATTCAAATTCTAAAATAGATTGAGTAACAACACACTGTTGAGGAGAATGAGGCATGTTGTAAGCCACACACCATGGGGTATCTTAAACTACATGCACACGTGGCCTTTTAAAAGGATTTGGGGTATCTTTGATGGCTAATCCCTTTTGATTTTCTTATACTGGTTTGCCATATTTCCAACTTGTATGGTAGGGCATATCATGTAATCTCATTGGTTTGTCATGCTTTTTATACCATTGTCTATCATGAGGTATACCCTTTTCATTCTTGGCCACTTGGTAACTAAGATATTTTACTGCACTCATGATTTTATCAAGTTTGTTTTCCTCCTTGGGTATTTAATTCTGATGACCTTTTGTATTTTGCAATATCTCAACCTCTTCCCTTTTCCCTATTTTACCAATAACCTTCCTATTATTGTCAATGCTTCATGCTACCTTAAAAGAATCCATAAGAGTAAGAATTTTTCTAGATCTCAGTTCATACCCAAACTCAGGATCATATGCTTTCATGTAGACAATTAGACACATAGAATCATTTGGCCTCAAATGTTGAAGTATTTTATTCAAAAATTTGACAAACCTTGCATTGAAATTTGAGATCCCTTTGAATTATTGTAATCTCTCCTAATTTAAATCTTGCATAAGTGTGATCCCCATATTGTTCTTTGAAAGCTCTTTTTAAATCATGCCAACTGCTAATGTGTGCATTAGGAAGGCTTCTATACCAGTCCCTTGCACCGTCTATCAGTGATTGCATAAAAAGATTCATCAGTACATCCTCATGCTCAACTTCAAATTTATCCATGACATTCATGAAGGCCTTAATGTGATCCTCTCCTAACATCCCACTACTACTTGAAAAGTTTGGCAATTATGATCTTATATCATTGTTTATTGGATTTGGGTATCCTGGGATGCCAATGAAATCTAATTGCCTATATCCATCCATACACGGTGGGGGTGGAGAAAATGGGTCATCCCTCACATTTGGGGAATTTCTAGCATTTTGATCAGGGATATTTGATGTGACATTAAGTGCATTAAGTTGTGGGGCACTGCCTATGGAGGTGCAACAATATTTTAAACATGTGGGTTGATAGGAACATTTTGTGGTTGGAGTTTCAAATTAAGAATCTGCTGCAACATTTGTTTTGATTAAGTAAAAATAGGTATTTGAAAGGTACCCTAACCTTTTACAAGCCAGGAGAACAGAAAAGCATAAAAAAGTGCCTGATCACTTCAAAAAGTCAAAATGAACCCATCGGATGTTGCAACATTTGTTGATGTTGTTGTTGCTATTGTAAAAACTATTGGTACAATTAATTTTGTTATTGACTCATAAATTGGGGACCTACTGGCTGATTTAGTTGGGGCATTGGAACATTCAAATCACTGACAACAACATATGTATTAAGGTTGACTTGACCATGCCCTATTCCTAGATTATTCTGTCCACTTATTTGAGGTATGGACCTATTTAATGGTAGTTAAAAAATAGGTATGCTTATGGGATTAGAGAGAGATTTGTGATTGCATGACTTGATGTCACAGGTTGTGTACTATCATTACCAGTTAACAAATCAGCAACGGGTGGGATAGTGGTAGTACTTGGATGTGACTAGTGAGTGGATTGTGACAGACATGCACTAATAGCCTTATTTGATAAACATTTCAAGTATTGCAACCTCCTAAGAAATTATGCTTTCCTTGTAAACATTTCTTGTCTTGTGTACTAGGATTCTAATTCTTGAATCTCCTCTAGTAACTCCTAATCTATCAGTTCTTTTGTTTTTACCCTTGACACCAAATAGGAATTTGCATCAGTTTCAATTGCTTTTTCTTTGTCTTGGTATATGGGGGCATTTGTTTTAGGGGCTAGAGATCCAGTCTCTAGAACATGTGCACCCAAGTTTACAAGCAAGCCACTAAACAAGTCATTCTGTTCTTTTTTCAGTTTAGCTTCAGCCTTTGTTTTTACTTGTTCTTTATTAGTTTCTTCCACTAACTCTACTTGTAATAATTTTGCTATTTATTATAATCTAGCATTAAATTCCCTTACCCTATCTTCTTGTTTGTTCTGACACTTTGATGACCCTTTAGGTGGTTCAATGTGCAAATCAACTTTAATGCCCTCTTCTTCATCATAGTATACTTGATCCCCCTCTTCATTGTAATAGTAATAAGCAGATTTCTTAGGTATTTCAGTGTAATACCTATGGGACCTAGGGGATGGTTATATATTGGTGAAAAATTAGGGTTTCCACCATTAGATGTATAAAAACCACTAGTTTTTACTTGGGGAACAACACATTAGGGAAATAGGAATTAGATGGATCTAAACCAAAGAGGTCTAAATGCTGATCTAATTCTAGGGGGTCTTAGATGAGCCTCTTCTTTCCCTTGGGTTGAATCAAATTATTGAATTTGTTGAAATTAGGGTAAATATGCTAGAATTGATGTAAAAAAGAATAAATAGTAAGCTACAATTGTCTTATTGAGCCACAAACCTAGATTTGAAGATTGAAAGAGGAGTTGGATTTGTTCCTAGAAGCAGTTCCTGATTTGTTGGGACTAGTGTGACGGTCAGTTTGTTCCTTTGCACTTTTTACACTCCAATGATGGATAGATTAATCTCTGTAAATAAAGATTATTGTAAAGATCACAACTCCATACCTGTTCTTTCACACACTAGTGTAAAAAAAGGTTAGGGTTTGCAAGTATCAATATGAGCATTGTAAGCCAAACTTGCCACAATTGCATTTTGTCTATTTAAAATTCTAACACTATATTCAAGCTCATATAAGCCATCTGATGGTTTGTGTAGGTTCTCCTCTAATTTGTCAGCATCATCTATAAATTTGTCAATCACATTATGCAGTAGAACCTTTTTGAGGTCAAATTTTCATTACTATTCTGTTCTATCCTCCCCAACATCGTTAACAGATGGTGGAGGAGTAGTGCCCTGCAATTTGTTGAACCCACCTAGAGCCTTTGATATATGTCTTTGAAATCTGTTGTATTCCACCAATAATGCATCTACTCCATCCATTGTAATTTTCAACTCATCAATCATGCCTACCTATGGCTTCTTAGCTTCACTTTCAATATTCTTAGAAAATTTATGCAAGCAATGTAGCAATTGTTGCTCTTTAAACAAATATTTCACAACAAGTTTTAATTGAAATTCCACCCTTCATTGTTTATGAATAATTTGGACAATATGTTGATATCTGTAGCGTCGTAAATTGTACGCACTTGCTAGGGTGGTACAATTTCACACCTAGTTTAGCACCCGCCTTGGCGCATTTTGTATTTTGCATTGCATTTCCCCTTTAGCACTTAATTAATTAAATTAATTAGGTCTAAGGTTCTATTTTATCATTTCCTACATCATAAAGTTGGGCCCTTTCATTAAAGTGTGCCCTTTTCATTTTATTCCTCCTATACATCATTTAATCAAAAACCCTAATTAAGTCCTATTCCGAACTTGGGGGCTTGGTTTCGGGGTCAAAACATCTCGAAATCACCTGTAACTTCGGGATTCTCTCTAAAATCATCATATCCGACGGCCCTGAAAATTTGGTGAAAAGTTGCCGGGACTGTGGCGCCCGGTGCACATGGTCCCGAACATTTTTCCCGAAATTTTGGGACCACGATCCAATCATAAAATAAAGCTTAACCCCAAGAAATTGGCGGGATATTCAATCTCTAGGTCGGCCAAAAGACGGAATTACGACCTAGGGTTTCATATATAAGAGCTCTCTTTCTTCATTTGAAAGGAGGGGAATTTTGGCTTTCGAGGACCTTCTATGCAGCGAAAGAGCAGATCTTTGAAAACTTCAACAACATTCAACATCCTTCTATCAAGCATTTATCAATTTCATTCATCCATTTAGGGCTTGGAAGACATTGAAGAACAATAGGAGATTACCGACTGAAGATTGGCTTGTACTCCTCCCTTGAGGGTTGGGTATGATTTCATGTTGTTTTCATGTCTTTGCATAAGCTTCAATATATCCTTTATTCATGCTTTAGATCACTTTGCATCTTTATTTAGAGCATTTACATTATCATTTACAAGCAATTAGGGTTTACTTTCTAGGTTGCTCTAGTTTGCTTTCTTGCATTTAAGGACCTTGCACACACACTAGGTCTGCACACACAATACATTTTACAATACAACTTGGCTATTCGTGGAGGTGGAAATCACCGAAGTGGGGGTTTGACTAAGGCAAAACCCTATATAGCCGCCCAAACACCTTTTCAGATATAAGTGTAGGTTTCGGGACTCGGACGACGCCGCAGGCTACAGATCCGGAAGAAGCAGACGGAGACCGACCTTCATACCAAATTTCAGATCAAAAGACCAGGACAGGGGCGTGGGGTGCCCTGGTCCTGCCAGGACAGGGGCGCTGGGCGCCCTGGTCCCTGGGACAGGGGTGCTAGGTGCCCTGGTCCTCCTGACAGACAACATTTTTAGCATTTTTGACAGCTTTTCCAGAGTGCAAAACAGCAGTTTCCAGAGTAGTTTCAGGGGCAGAATCAGGACAGTGGCGCCCGCGCCCCCGTCTCGAACATTTTCAGTCAGATTTTAACTCCGGGTACGCATTTGCATTCTTGTCTTGTCCTTGTGTTTACAGCTTTCCATCATTTAAGTTCAATTCTGTAATCTTGTTATTAGTTCATACTTGCACTTTGGGGTTAGGGATTGAACTTGCATCATTTCATCTTTCAATTACAACAAAGGAATAGAAATCCTAATAGGTAGCCCGTGGCTCTCTCTTCCACAAGAAGAAGTAGCCAATTGTGTGATACCTCTAGGCTCTTTCGTATTCCACAAGTGTGTGGTTGAAAGTGGGATTAGGGCATGCTTGCTTAGTGTCACTTTTTCTCCCACACAATATCTTGTCCACACAAGTTGCAAGTGAGGTAACATCTATTGAAACTTGGCCATAATTAAATTATGAGCTACCTTGAACTTTCTAGTTTTGAGCTCCTTCTTCAAAGACACATTTTCTCGTTGAGCCTTAACTAACTGTCTTTCAATTTCTATTCTATTTTCTTTCTCAAGGCTAGAATCAATCTTTAGTCTTGAAGATGTAACCTTAGTTTCCAACAAGAGGCCCTTGCCTGGAGACACATTCAACAACTTCCTCAATTCACTTATTTCTTCCTTGAGCTACACAATAAGTTTCTCCCGTTCTTCCACTTTTGCTTTGTTAAACAAGGAAGTGTTTACATTCAATTCTATTACTTTTGTAGCTAATATATCCTTAAGTCTATAAGCCATAAACTCCCCTTGGATTTGTTGTGGGTCGATTATTGTAGTTAGTCCCTTACCTTATGGATATAACCACCATAATGAAATCTAGTCTTGTCTAATGGCCTGAAATATGATTCAAAACATAACTTATCCAACCCTTCATCTGTCAACTTACAATCAAATCCTTCATATCTACTTAGGTTATCAAATGTGATGCATGATGTAATATCTAGGCTTGTATTTATAGGAAACCAAATTTCCTCAACACCTCTTTTCCATTTTTGGCTATCATATTATCAAGTTCTTCTTTTACACCCTCATAGAATTTCTTAAAATATTCATCATGTTTCTTTGAGGGAATATCAACTTACCTGCCAATTAATTCTCTTCCCTTCTTCTTATAGACACACATTTTGAATTATTTGGAGTGAACAAATTCATCATCTAATAAGAAAGTCTCTGAAGCTTTCCTTATCACATCCTTTGTCAAATAATTAGCTATGTAGTGTCCCTCCCTAATTCATCTTTTGATTTATGCATCGATAGACTTGTTTAGACTTTGGTAATATATTTTGATTATGGTTTCATTTATATCTCAGATGCTTATTGATTATGATGGATGGACTTATACTTGATGATTTATATACACTTTTTATTCATGATAAATTATATGGCTTAAGAGGTTATGATGGCATCTTGATAATGCTAACCCTATTTCATGATTACACTAGATGAGTTGATGCTATGATTGTCGTGACTATCTTACTATTGTATTCGTGATAGAGAGGATATCATATCACTCATTGCAAGCATGGTATGATGTTGTGATTCTCTCTCACTTTCCTAATCATTTATGATATATGTTATTGTATATATTATTTTATGGATATTGATGGATGTAGGATTGCAGGTACTAGACATTAAATCCACTCGGTTTCGTAGCTCTGAGCGTGTCTTGTCCCAATGGTAAGTTGATTAGAGGTGACATGAGTTCCTTCTACACACTCCAGGTCTAAGTTGATATCCTTATCAGTCTAGTATCTTGTCATGAGTCATCATGTTAGCATTTGTGATGTGTTGTTCAACCCTATGTCGGGTTGCCTTCCAGTGCTATGATTAATTAATTAATTAAATTATTGAATTTATAGTTTATTAATATTTAAATTAATTTAATGTATGGTTTGATATTTAATTATTATTGAGTATTTTATTGTCAAGGATTAATGTTTATTAAGCTTTAATTTATTGGTATTATTATTTAATTATTTAATTATTTGAGCCTTTTGGATTTATTATTTATCTATATAGTTGTGGCTTTAATATTTAATTTGGGTATCCATTTATACTACCCTTGGTTAATTTATTATTGGGATTTTATATTTTATTGTGCTCATAGTTTATTTTATTATTGGTTATTTATATTATTATTTATTTCTGTTTTTACTATTTGGGTTAATTAAAGGTTATACATTCTACCAACCTTATTTTGCTATTGGTTGAGAGATTCGGGTAAGTAAATAATATTATTTTTTTATAATTTCTTACCTCGATATTGTGTATGGTAGGTATGAATTATTATTTTATGGATTATTTTGGTTGTTTAGTTTATTGTATAGTTTTGAATGCATTCTTATAAATATGTTTTTTATGAGATTTCACAGGGGTTGGCTTCTAGGAGAAATTTCTACTTGATTGGAGGTTTTGATGCTTGTTTTTGGAATTTTGTTTGGCTTGGCTTGGATTTTGGATTGCTAGATTGTTGCGCTTCATCAACCTTCGCAGACTATCACTGCTATTATCTAGGTCAGGATATTTTTAAATCCCTTTTATGTATTTTATTTTGGAAAAGTATGTTTTCACTATGATTGTAAAAGATTGTCTTGGGGAGATTTTGGGTTGTAATAAGGATAATCATATAGTTTAATAAATATTAATAATTAGGACAATGGTATTCTTTTACAAGTTTCATATTCTGGAGTGTTGTTGTGTTAAGCTCTATATTCGACCATTGTGTATTTCTGTGAGTTTTGTAGTTTGTCTTGTGATAGTTTTTTTTCCTCGAGTCCTCACCTAGGCAGTGTTGGGCTGTGAGTGGGTGGGTTTATATGTTTAATTACCTACTGAGGAGTCTATTGTTCTGGTTCCCATTAAGGTCTTCGGAGTTGGAAGTAATTTCTATGATAAGCCCAAATGCATTTGTTAAATATATTAATGTATAGTCTAGACTTATATTATATGTTTTCACCCAGTTTGTTTGGATTGAGCAATGTTTTTGGTGTATCTATTATATTCTAGAGTCACCGTATCTTTCATCTTTCATTTTTTCGAGTCTACCTATTGAATGCGCTAAACCCCTAGATATATGTGCTATTTCAATAAATGCGCTAATTTGAATGTCAAATGCACTGTAGGAATTACCGTATGGGTTATAGTTTAGCCTACATGCACTATTCTGAGTTGCTTAGGCACTGCATAAATGCCTATATGCGTCATTTGGTCTATCATAAGTGCTATTATACCTGGAAAATGCGTTGTTTTGACACTTGAATGCACTACATAATGTTTTAAAGGTGCTACATTATCCTTCATATGTACTAAACTGCTATTTAAATGCACTTTACTAGTTTGTAAATGTACTACTTTGGTGAGTAAATGCATCAAATTTCTCTATTGGGTTTTTTGTATCAGTTTTGAGCTTTTTATTTTGGTATTTTGACAATCCAAAGGCTAAGTCTATGTTTCCTGAGTGTCTTGAGGTGATCTAGGACTACATTATTGATTAAGATCGCTTATTACATTATTTTAATCTAAGAAAGATGATTGATACCTTGCTATTATATTGGGTTCATTTGGTTATATTGATATTATGGAGTTTTGGATGATAAGTGTTTTCATGATCACCCTTGAGGCTATGATTATGGTGTTGTTATGCATTTATTTGATGATTATATTTATGATTGGAAACTCTTGGTTATCTGGGTTGTGTCTTGAGAGCCCTTCTTCTTGTTTTTCAGCATGTTGTCACGCTAAGGCCTAGGAGCATGATTAGGGACAGTGGGCTTCCATGAGTCTACTGAGGTCATGAGGAATGGACTGGTAGGATTCATTGTGTTAGGAGTCAGGTATAAACCTTTGGATATCTCAATGGAAGTTTATTGTTAATAAAGTGATAGTCTAATAAATTAATCTTAGGTGGGATGGGTAGTAGTAATTTCATCTTAATAAGACAAGTAAATTATTGGCGATACCCCATCTAATGGCCTCAAGTGCTAGTATAGACTCATGATGAGGTATGGGAAGATTTGGTAATCGGATAAACCAAACTCCCTTGATTTCTTCAAAGGTTGAGATGTTCTGCATGTGTAGTCGGGAACATGGAGCTCTAACACCCCTTACCTAGGATATCCTTTATTGTTTTGGTGGTAGCATGTGATGACACTCTTCCCTACATGTAGATCGTAGTTCCTTATGCCTTGTTGTTGGTTAGCCTCTGGAAATTTTATGGTTTTTGTTTTAGCCTTGTGATGTGATTCGACTTATTGTTACATAGTTTCTTTTTAGTTGTGGAGTTGTATCATTGAGGTCTCATTGGTTTTTAGGTGTTAGCCTAGGTCTAGAGTGTGTGTGAGACCTTGTGTCATCTCCTAGCATGGGGGTGCTCCCTTTTAGTTCACATGGTCGAGTGGTTTGATGCCTTCTTCCATTGGGATCTTCTTCATTGGATGATCTTGTGCGTATATGTGGATCCCTTATCTCTTCAAAATATGGATAGATTATTGTAGCAGATTGATGTATTAGGATTCATATGGAATTTGTACACTAACTCATTTGGGTGCATTTTCTGACGAACATTTCTGATGAACTATGGGATTTCTTTCGTTTTGTCGGATATTACAATGCAATTTGTGTCAAATTTTTTTTTTTTAAATATTGCTTGATGTTCGTTGGAATATTGCCCAACATTCATCAAAATTTTGATGACAAAGAGAAAAGTGAAAAAAAACCGTGCGCGAACAATGTTTTCCGTACTTGCAACATTGTTTTGCTTGGTTTGTGAAGGTTATAGACTGAATTTTTGATAGCCTGATTTTTTTGTCTGTGAAGAAAAATCATGTCAGATAATATCAGTGAAGAAAAAAATAAGGAGACAGTTGCTAGACCATGGTTTAGCTTGAAATGAAACTGTGATGGGAAATGTTATTGTCCCTACAAAAATTGTAAGGGCCTAAAGACTAGAAGACTTTTAATCACAACAACTGAGAAACATTGTAGGAAGTATGGTCACATTGAAGGGGGGAAAGATTATCATCCATTGGTAAGTTGTTCATTATATGTGTTTATATTGATTTCATTTGTAAATGTTTATATCATTTTAACAATTTATATACATAAAAAATCACTTGTTAATGAGATCATGATCATAGTTTATTTATGTTGATCATTTTAATATAGGTGGGGCACCTTAGGGCACATGATATGGACTACCACGACCTGGAGAATGTGGTTTTCCAAGTGGAGGAACATGGAGGTGTGAATATCGAAGCTGAAGATAATGATCCCATGGAAGAAGATGATCATGCGCTAGAAAACACAGTTGAAGATGATGGTAAAAATACATTGATCCATGACACATTTAGTACTAGCACAACTGATCATGATGATCAAGATGACTTTGATGTTGTTAATGATTTACCTGTACTTGAGAAGGCATACGAGCCCCTTTACGAAGGCTCCCAAACAACTCTTCTCTCTGTTGTATTGTTGTTCGTGAACTTGAAGGTTATGAATGGTTTATCCAACATAAAAATCTCACGTATGTTAAGGTATGTCATATATGTCATCTTTTTTCATCTATTTTTGTTGTTATTTCATCACTAGTAAATAATAGGTGAAATATGTGCCATTAATATTCTTTATATTAATAAATTGTTTTTTTTGTTCTAGATTGATAGGTGATTTTTTGTTACCACCATCAAATATTCTACCTCGCTCACATCGAGAATTGTTTTCCATTATGAAAGATATTGGAATGGAGTATCAAGCAATAGATGCATGTCACAATGATCATATTATATATCATTAACAACATGAATTTGCAATAGAATGCCCTAAATGTCATATCAGTAGATATTGAACAGATGAACTAACAAAAAAGGTGCCTCACAAGGTTCTTCGTTATATTCCCATTATTCCATGTTTGCAACAATTATTTAGGTGCAAAAGCTTGGCACAATTTAAGGATTACCATGCACACAATAGAAGTCGAGATGACATTCTTTGAATGCCTGTGGATGGTTATGCATTTACAGACATAGAGGAAAAATGACCACACTTTAAAGAAGAACCTCGTAATCTCAGGCTTTCATTGGCAGCGGATGGTGTTAATCCATTTGGAGAGTTGAGATCTATTTACTCAGTGTGGCTTGTTTTCGTTATCAACAATAACATTCCTCCATGGATGCCAATAAAGAGGGAGCATATAATGTTGGCAATGATTGTTCCAGGTATTTTTTTAATTTTATAGTCATGTACATTAAATTATATATATTGCAGTAAAATGATTATAATAACTATGTAATGTTTTTGTTCATTCAACTAGGTAAGTACCAATTTAAAGATATGAATGTATATATCAAGCCTCTTATCAATGAGTTGCTGGAGTTATGGAATGGTGTCATTATGTATGATGTCTCTAGACCAATAGGACACATATAATTTCAATTCCATGCAATGCTTGTATGGACAATTCATGATGCCCTAGGGCTAACTCATTTTTGTGGTATGTTATAATGTTCAACTTGCACACTTTAATAATATTTTTTTGAACACAATATGCCACTGAGAGGGGGGGTGAATTAGTGGTTTCCAAAGTTTTCTCTTTTCTATCCTGTGTATATACCGGTTAGCAGAGCTAACATAAAGTACACATACCGGTTAGATAGAAGGGTGAGACAAATGCAACCACACACAATAGGGACATCACATAACACCAGATGTATGAGGAAAACCCAACAAGGGAGAAACCTCAGTGAGAAATGCTGCTGGAGTCTACTGCTCCAATCCAGCTGCACAATGAAACATTCAATTACAACATACAAAACACCAAACCAAGGAGCACCACTCCTAATTTAGGGTACCGACCCAAGGAACACCAACCCCTGTAATAAGCTCCAACTTATTACAAAACATATATCAAATACAAAAGTTAATACCCGGTTATAAATGTGTTATGTAACTTTTGCAGACTTTCTTCTTTGCTGCAACCTTACCGATTCAATCTCTACCTCTTCTTTGTCGGTACTCTACTCTCTGCCGATTCTCTTCTCTCTCTATCATATTGCTGCTAGCCACCACTGGTCTTCTTCACTCTTCTAGTTCTCTACTATCTGATCACTACTAGTTCTTAGCTTACCAGTTCTTCACAGATTCTCTCTCTGGTATTCTCTTCTCTGCAAAATTCTCTGTTGGTTCAATCACCATTGGTGCACTTCAATGTCAGACTTAATGATAGTCTATTGGTTACCTCACCCTTGTCGGTTGAACTCTTCTAACCAGTTTACACTCAAGCAAATAGTCACCTCAGTGATTTGTCAATGGACTCTCTGACTGGTTAACACTTGGATTCTTCTCACTTAATCGATGTTTCTCTCTCATTCAGCAACAACAGATCTGGTCTTTGATCTGCATATTTATAATATGCCTTCCCATTAGAATGACATTCAAACTTATGGCATGCTAGGGTACCTTCATCAAACCCAAGGCAAACCAAATCAGACCAGATCTCCTTCCAGAGATTGACCACTTGCAATGGATCAATCAAACTCTACCAATCCCACTATGTCCAGAACACATTTGCCATATTTGGCAAACACGACACCTTTTTTGGTCTGTACTTGTGAAACATCATGAAGCGATCACACAGATAGCTTCACCTACCTTGATCAACACCTGGACACTCTTCCTTGATCATGAAGCCACCAAATCAGATCTCTGTCCTTTGATCAGTTTCAAGCCACACCCTTTTGCTCTCGACCCGTGAAACATGTTATCGACATTAATGTCGACTAGTCACCACCTACCTCACCGATAATACACGATCCATTCATTTGACACTTGGACACCACATGGCCTCTCTATTGGCATCCACCTCTCCCGAGTCTTTTGTGTCAGTCCAGACAAGATCACCAACCAACCACACAACTGGGTTCATCTACCGGTTCTCTAACCCTGCCAGTTATACCCTAACTGGTATGCCTTCAAACTTGTACTTTTCTGCTCTTTTGATGGATCAACTTTACCAATCCTCACACTTGACAAACAACCTCATGCACATCTTCATCAGATGAGAGCCTTTCACTTCTACACCTATGCTCGCTCACTGGTGGACATGGTAACCATCCTGATGACACCATGTCATCAATCTTCAACGATCTCCATCTTCAATCCAGTTGCACTCTTTGTTTGCAACTGCTTCAACTTTTCCTTCTTCATCAATAGACCGGTTCTCCTATCAACTAGTTTGTCAAAGTGACAAAGCTATCCTTCCTTCTCTGTATCGGCAACTCATCATGTCTACCCTTGCTAAGCCGGTGCACATCTCTGATTTCATGCACCTAAAGTGACTTAGTGTTTCATTGGTTCATCCGGTGTGAGCCTTCAATCAACTACCTTTAACTCTTGTGTCTTATCTTGGAGGACTATGATACATTCCATGCATAATAGGAGATAAGCTCCACTTACCGGTGGGAGTGGATCCTTGTCATATGCATCTAACATTGCACCATTATGGCATCCCTATTTGAGTAGGCATATCGTCAAACATGCACATATGATCTGGTTGGGCACACTCTCTATGATTATTCTCATTATCTGACTACATCTTTATTTGGTAGGAGTTATGTTGTTTCTCATCCAAACATCCAACAACATACCGGTTGCCACTTCTTCATTAGCTCACCTTGCTTGCTCACTTGTCGATTGGCAACAATGCACTGCCAACATATCACTTATCGGTTATTATACCATATTGGTCCCCAGTCCATGTCTTCAACACAAGTCAACACTAACTTGTGTACTGGTTACTGTAGCTTGCATACCAGTTGGCCTCAACTGCACATACATCTCCCATACCGGTTTCCATCCTATACCAGTTAACATCAATGACAACATAAAACCAACAATCTCCCCCTTTGACATTGATGTCAACACATATAGTATCTGACATACTACAAATTCTCTCTCTCTCCCCCTTGTGTGTTCTATTTATTCTCACACATGTAGTATCTGACATACTACATATTCTCTCTCCCCCTTTGAGAACAATGGCAAAGGGCACTAACGAGGTTTCTCTCCTCCTTGTCTTTACCATGTACTGACAAATTTTTCTCTCCCCCTTTTTTTCTACCAGATGCTTCTCCTCCTTTGACCTTCATACTTTGCATCCTCTCAATTCACAACACTTGAGATTGAGGTCTCAGACACCAACCGACACCAATTTCTCAACAACCATATGTATATAAAAACTTGATGCCAATTGCATATACAAGTCTGATACCAATTGTAGGAACATGTGTCAGTGAATACAACTTACCTGCCGGTCAGACTACATCATCTCCCCTTGATATGCAGAAGTTATTATGACCCCAATTTGCTGATATCAAGTGTTGAAGATGACATTGATACCAATTGTATCTTCTCCAATACCAAATGCATGTTCTCCTGTGCAAGTAACTCTTCCTCTTTGTAGGCAACACTTCCGGTGGT
Source organism: Cryptomeria japonica (assembly GCF_030272615.1). NCBI lineage: Eukaryota > Viridiplantae > Streptophyta > Pinopsida > Cupressales > Cupressaceae > Cryptomeria > Cryptomeria japonica. Next base: position 420,566,472 of record NC_081413.1, on the reverse strand, counting down.
TCGATTGTAATTTTAATTAAGTACAAATATAAGGACTGATGAGCACATCCCAAAGTATCAATAATACTAGTACAACCGTAGACAAATGCTCTCCCTTTGTGTCCAACAAGTCTGATACAATACAAAAACATGGCTATAGAGTCCCCCTGAGTCATTGATTTCAGGTCATCTTTGCCTATCAGGTTCTAAACCAGTTTTCCAAACTGCACCTTATATCGATTGAGATGTGAATGAGTGATCAAATGATGATATTTTAGCTCCATTATATCCACCACAACTTATGATATGATCTTAGATGTACACAATGCCATGCTACATCTCTATCATGCCAAAAATCAGATCGGTTAGCCCATAAAGATGCATGCATATAAGATCTACTACTGGGCCAACATATGACATTCAAGTCTTTTCCAATACCACCTGATACATAAATACTTATTCATACCATGCCACAGAAGTTATTGCAATGATCTCAGACCTCATTGACTTACATAACTTGTAATACTAGTTAGTATACATACCGGTAACCTACTGCACAAACCGGTTTCCTATACTGGTCCATCAACACTATTGGAGAATCTTCCTCTAACTCGTATCTTCTTGTGTCAATTTCTTTTGATCCCATTTACAAATTAGCCATTCATTAACACATGCAGTAATGATCCATCTCTCATCTATATGTGTATAGCCAAGGCAACCACTACACACACTTGCCATCTCATTTCCTTCCTTTATACCGACATCAACTTGTCCTTTAATATGTCCTCTTCCACTAAGGGGGTGAATGATATGGTCAATGTGCTATTCCTCATAAGGTCTTGTATCTCTTTTAGGCATTAGGAGATATCACTTGTGCATTGAATACATAGTGCCGGTCCAAGGTCCTAGTCTCTTCCTTCTTCCTCCATACCTTCTTGATCTCATTTCTCTTCCCATTTGCAGTCATGGGAGAAGGTCTTACCTTCTTCTACTGATTTTTCCTTGCTTTTCCAGGTTTTACAGCATGATCAGAAACATTTTTGTAGAAGCAAACCATGTTCATGCCAATCGCATTATTGGAGGACCTTCTATCAAGCTGGTTTGACCATCTTTTTCTGGTCATGCTATTGTAACCGGCTTTTAGAACTAGTGGACAAATTGATATTGTAGGAACAAAACCTCTTATTCTTTTGTTCCACACAACACTTTGTCTCTCATATTCTCTATACCCATTTTCATATTAAGCATAACTATTATATTGACTATCATGTGACTGAAATTCCCTATTCCTGGATTCATAATTTCTATGGCCAAGTCCATTGCAGATATAACATACATAGTTTACATTTCTTGAGGCATAAAATGGACTCTTCTTATTATGCATAGGAGCAGATCTATGCATGTTTCTACATCTTTACATACTATGACCATATGCATTACTTCTTGGATAGATAACATTCTTATTTCTAGATCTCTTTATGCATTCATTTGCCCTATGACCATAATCTTTGAAAGAGAAGCAATAACCGATAAAGGATGGCATATGAATTACAAATTTATTCTTCTATACATGAGGAGATCTTACCAATTTCATATATCCACTTATGTTTCTCTAGGGATGAACCTTGAACCATCCACACTTTGTAGTTCTTCCATCTGATCCCTTCTTCTCCCACACTTGCTTTGTCTTGTGGGCAGCAACATTTCTTTTCCTTCTACTGGTAGGAGGTCTTCTTTGTTGTCTTCTTCTCAATTTCTTGTTTCCAATGAAGCTAACTTCTCCTATCTTTCCTTTTCCTTTTGGATCAACATTGTTCTTCCTTCTTGTAGCATCAGTCTTTATCCATAGCTTCATGTCTTCACCAGTTGTGGTCAAATCAACCTTCTTCCTGGGAGTATTCTGGATAGTGAATCTCTATCCCTTGTTATCTCCATTTGAGGAGACAAAAAAATGTCACTACAAGGGACATTCTTGCTGGTGGAACATTCACCGACATCACTTCCTAAACCTCTGGTGTCCCGAAATGTCTTTTATTCTTCAACATTTTGTCCAAGGCATCACTATTGCTATCAAACTAAATTATCACCTTGAGCTCATCCTAACATTTCTCAAGGTCATTTTAGAGATTCTCCATATCTCCTTCTAGCTGTTGATATTATTTGTTCTTGGCATCTAGCTTAGACTCTAGATCTTTGCACCAATACTCATTGGTGTCTTCTTGTTGAGACTTCAACTCTGAGATACATTTCTCAGATTCTTCAAGGCATCTGATTAATTGGTTTTGTTCCACAACCACAACATTTTTAAACAACTTGTATTCATTCCTCACTCTACTAAGTTCTTCAAGTGCACTTATGAGTTTTCCTTCAAGATCAACTTTTCCTTCTTCTTCTTCTTCTTCTTCATCTTCACTATCATTGCCAAACACATCTTGCCGGTATGAATGATCTACATGATCACTCTCAGATGCGTGTCTCTCACTTCTGTCTCTTGAGCCATGAAGAGGCGAGTCTCCTATTCATCATTGTTGCTTCTGCTAACTGATCTATCTTCATCTATAGACCCATGTGACATATTTATCTTCTTTCTCTCACAAAATGGTTCTATAGTGGTAGGCTCATTTCCATAGAGCTTCTCTAGTCTTTCCCATAAGCTCTTTGCTAATCTGCTTCTATCCACCTGAGGAAACATCACTAGATAGCTCATTGAGTATTGAATTCATGGCTTCAAAATTACATTCATTTCTTCTTTCTACTTCAGAATTGGTGGGAGGACTCAATTTACTATGGAAGCCATTTACTACTGACATCCATACATCAAACCCAAGGGAGGACAGGTAGACTTCCATCATATGACTCCATATAGAAAAGTTTGAACCATCAAACATTTGAGTAGGGGGTGACACTAAATAGACCATTGAGTTCAAATACCAGAATCTACCCAGGATAAAGAAATCTTATCAAATGGGAACCTAGGCTTTGATACCAATTGTTGAACATAAGATGCTAGTGAGAGGGGGGTGAATTAGTGGTTTCCAAACTTTTCCCTTTTCTATCCTATGTGTATATACCGGTTAGCAGATCTAACATAAACCAAACATACCGATTAGATAGTGTAGTTTCATAAAATTACAACCCTCACAATTTTTGATTGCATTAGGGTCCTCACACATGCGAGATCAAATCCTCTAGCCTGATCAGAGACTAGAGACTACTAAACCCTCAGAATCAGGTTCTTTCTTGGTCTCCGCACCACCCTATCTCCACTCTTCCCTCAAGAAAGGGGTAGGATAGGGGCATGGTACCCCTGTCCCCCTAGGATAGGGGCATGGCTCCCTTGTCCTCCCAGGATAGGGGAATTGTGCCCCTATCCCTGCCCTATTTTAGAGCGGAACCCTTCCTAGGGTTGCATTGTAGGTTGTGCAATGAGCAGAAAAACTCCCCTGATGTCGGCGTATGATGGAAATAAAATTATTTGACATGTATTTAAGGGGAATTTGTCCTCTTATTTGTATAAGTTTGATAAGTTGGATGAATGGGAAGTTTACATGAGATCAAGCATTCAAGAGCATTCATGGATTCTTTTCCAGCATTGAGCATTCTCAAGTCTCCCTTCAAGGCTAGGTGTTTCATTCAAGTCAAGGATTCAACCATTGAAGAGGAGATTGATTCCAACATTCAATTCCACACAAGAATTTCTATCAATATTGCTATCACAACCTCCCTTGAGGTGATTTACAATTCAATCTTTCATTTACATCTACTTACAAGTATTTTCATTTATTACTTGGTTAATTCCAAAACTGGGGTTTGACCTAAAGCCAAACCCCCAATCCCAACCCATTTTCCTCTCCTTTTTGTGTGTAGGCTGCAGGTGCACAACTGTACTTTCAGATTCAAGCTCCATTTGTAGAGGTGGAAAAACCCTTTTCGTTTAGCAAATTTTTCGGAGGACTGTGTACATTCCCTATTGGCATTAGGTGAACTGGCATGAGCATTATGTGAACCAGCATCATCCTTATGTAAACTAGCATGAAGACATAATGATATTGTATGTTGTCATTGATGTCAATATGAGACATAATGTAAACTGACACATGAGATAAGTGAAGAAAGAGATACTGGCATATGTGTGAACCGATATATGCCAAAGTGAAGCGACACATTTGTTCAAAAGTGAACCAACATGCAGTTATGGGAATTGGCACATGGAAGCACTGTATGACTATCGGTTGGTAAGGTAGCTTCCACTTCGGGGTTTCTAGTTGGAGGATCTCAAGTCTGTGTGACTCAATCGGTGATCTTTGTGTGATGAGTTAGCAGTATGATGAAGGACAGATCATGTTGCCACATAAGCTCTGTGCGTGTGAAGGATCTTGCATGAAGAAGACTATTCCTATCTACCTCGGGAATGTACAAAGTCTGTCAAATGGTGATAATGCATGATGGGTTATCAGCCGCCATGAAAATGGTGGATAGTGGATGATGGAGAATGTCTTGAGATCGACTCAAGACTAGTGCATTTAATGCAGTATGTTTTAATGGTCAGGATCGAACCGTTTGAATTGCTCAACCTAACAGGTTTAGGGTTTAAGGTGTTTGCTACCAACTTGTATGTTCCCTATAAGATCGGTGTTAGGTTTTTGTCTAAAGTTGTTGGCAAAAGTTGTGAGTGTGTATCCAACAAAAGTGATACAAGATTCTTGCCAGACGATAGGAGAGAAGAGATACCTGCAAAGTGTGTGTGCAGAAGGAAAAGAGGAGCCTAAACAGATCTGTATTAGTATTAAGTACTATTAATAGATCATTGTAATACCCGTTGATCTCTAACCACTTCAACAATTGCAAAATCCCCTAACAGGGTAGCCTTAACTGGCTTGATTCAAAATCCCTTAAATCGGGTGGTCTTAACCGGCTTGCTGTAAATGCCTTAACAAGGTAACTCAAAGCTAATGAGTTCTGAGAAGCTAGAGAAGCTTAGGAGATCCTTTCAACTATTGAGTTCTTAAAATCCTCTAACAAGGTGACCCTACCGGGTTTAACCCTTAACCAGGTATCCCTTAACTGGGTGATCCCTAATAGGATCGGTTCCTACCAGAACCTATTGTAATGTTCTTAATTGGACAAGGCTCCTAACAGAGTGGACTTCTAAAGAGTTCAAAAAGCAGCTTGTGGGTATTCATCCCCATCGTGGTTTTTACCAGTTGGGTTTCCACGTGAAAAATATGTGTGTCATGTGAAATGCTTTTGTCTTGTGATGCTTTGTTTTATCTGTTATGCACATGAAGTTTCTATGTTTTATGCTTGTCTATAAAACATATTGAGTTCATTGTTGTGAAGATTTGATGGTTAAGTCTACTAGTTCATGCATGAGAATATTATGACAATGTGGTATTAAGCTAAGAGAAAAGCTTAGTGAGTGACTGGTTCATGACTGATTGAGCTATACTAGATGCTACTGGTTGCACTCTGTTTTACTGGTATCTTTGTTTATTAGTCATTGAGAGTGTTTGCTGTCAAAATGGTTTTGGACTGTATTTGTGCCTGTACTGATTCACCCCCCCCCTTTCAGTACCGGTTTGGTACTAGTGGTTCATCATTGAGTTATCAATTGGTATCAGAGCACTCCAGGTCCTCTATGTTGTAAGCTTAACCACTTAAGGAAAAGATCCTAGCCAAATGATGAAGAGGGAAGGTCCAAAGTTCAACAGGGAAAACTTTGGTATATGGAAAGATAGGATGAAGATATTCATCAAAAGCATGGGTGTTCAACACTGGAGTTATGTTGAAAATGTATATGTTGTTCCTACCGGTACTCTCACCAATGACCAAAAGAGAGAGATACAAGAAAATGGGCATGTCATGGAAGCCCTCATCAGTAGTCTATCTGACATTGCGTTTATTGATGTTCAGGACAAGGAAAATCCCAAAGAAGTATGGGATGCTCTTGAAAATATTTATGGTGGTGATGAGCATGTAAAACAGGCTAATGAAGAGAGCTTGAGAGGAAAGTTTGAAGACATGAGAATGGTTGAAGGAGAGACCATTCAGCAGTATGGAATAAGAATCAAAATAGTTGTTGGAGAAATAAAGAGTGTAGGTGGCAAAATAGAAGATTCCAATATGGTAAGTAAAGTCCTGAGATCCCTGTTGCCGGTCTATGCAATAAGGGTTGCTGCTATTTAGGAGCTGAGATCAATAGACAAGTCTAAGGCATCATTGGACTCCATCATAGCCAAGTTGACAACCTATGAGCTGAATAGCTTTGATGGTAATTTTCAAAAGTCAGAATCAGCTTTTAAAGCTTCTGCTATACCATCAAGAAAAGGAAAAGAGGCTAGCACTAGTGGGGAACCTAGTCAGAACAAAGAGATGAGGGATGAAGAGTTTCTGATGGAATTTGAAGCTCTTCTAGCTAGGAGATTTCCAAAAGGAACTGGTAAATACAAAGGTAAGCTACCTTTGAAATGTTTCTCCTGCAACTGGATAGGACATATTTCTATGAACTATCCTAATGGTGACAACAAGGACAAACCAGAAAGGTTCAAGAAATTCAAAGGAGGAAACCAGAGAAATTGTTTTGTGGCAGTTGATGAAGGTGTCACAGATGAAGAATCAGAAGATGAAGAAAATGAAGACATTGTGTTCGTTGCTGTAAAGGAAGATGTGACAGACAAGAAGGCTCTTGTCTCTCAGTTTGATGATTCCAATGAGTGGATCATTGACAGTGGCTGTTCTCACCATATGACTGGTGATCGGAGCAAGTTTCTATCATTAGAAGAGTATGATGGTGGTGTGGTTCGCTTTCGCAATGATGCACCATGCATGGTCAAAGGCAGAGGGTCCATCTCCTTGAATGGATAGAGTAGTGCTGACAATGTGTATTGGGTTGATGGTCTCAGACACAACCTTCTAAGTGTTGCCTAGTTAAATGACCGTGGACTCACTCTGCAATTCAAGAATGGAGTTTGCAGAATCAAAGGTAAAGATGGTAAATTGGTAGCCACCGACATGTAGACTAAAGGTAACCTATTTCATCTAAATGCTAATATAAGTACATGTCTTATGGCTAAGCTTGATGATAGCTGGATATGGCATATGAGATTCTACCATGTGAACTTTGACAACATTGTGAAGGCTAGTAAGATCAAGGTAGTTAGAGGGTTGCCGGTGCTGAGCAAACTGGATAATACCTTGTGTAGAGAATGTCAATTGGGGAAAATGTCTTCCTCAAATTTTAAAGGTAAATCTTTCACTGCTGACACCTTGCTTGATCTTGTGCATACTGATTTATGTGGTCCTATGAAAACTAGAAGTGTGCAGGGTGATAGGTACTTCATGATTCTCACTGATGACTACTCAAGAATGATGTGGGTCACATTCTTGAAAGACAAGTCTGAAGATTTTGGGAAATTCAAAGCTTTCAGAGCATTAGTGGAAAAGGAAAGCGGTAAAAGGATCAAGTGTCTTAGAACTAATAAAGGAGGGGAATTCACTTCCAATGAATTCAAAAAGTACTGTGAAGAATTTGGCATCAAGAGACAGCTGTCTGCCCCCCAGACTCCACAGTAGAATGGCCTAGCAGAGAGGAATAACTAGACTGTGGTTGAAGTAGCTAGGACTATGTTGATCCAAGGAAAGGTTGCTCACACCTTTTGGAGAGAAGCAGTGAGCATTGCAGTTTACACTATGAACCGGGTACTCATCAAAAAGGGCAAGGACAAAACTCCTTATGAGTATTGGATCAGTAAGACCCCTGTGGTAAATTATCTTAAGGTCTTTGGTAGCAAATGTTACATCAAGAGGAGTGAACATCACGACAAATTTGAAGCTAAATGTGATGAAGGAATATTTCTAGGATATTCCACCAAGAGCAAAAATTTCAAGTGCTACAACAATAGGACTCAGAGAATTATGGAAAGCATCAATGTAAGAGTTGATGAATCCTCTGAGAAGACTGAGAAAACCGGTAGTGAGCAAGTTGTAAATGAACTAGTTGCAACCTTCTGGGAACCGGTTGTAAGTCAATCGAGCACCAGTAACAATTTTCCTGAACCAGTGAATGTTGATACTGATGAAGATAAGGATGAAGAAGAAAAGCAAGAAGAACCAATTAAGACCATTCCTCAGTATGTCAAGTTGAATCATGATCCCAAGCAGATCATAGGTGATAAGGATGCAGGAATCCTTACCAGAAGCAAGATTAGAGAAAACTCATGTATGATCTCTGAATTTGAGCCTAAATCATTCAAAGAGGCTCATAATGATGAAGACTAGACCAAGGCAATGGAAGAAGAACTTGACCAAATAGAGAAAAATGGTACATGGTCCTTGGTACCCAGACCAGAGCATAAAAATGTCATTGGCACCAAATGGGTGTTCAGAAATAAGTTGAATGAGGATGGCACAATGATTAGGAATAAAGCCAGACTGGTATGCAAAGGATATGCTCAAGAAGAAGGTGAAGACTATGGGGAAACCTTTGCTCCTATAGCCAGATTGGAAGGAGTTCGTATGCTTCTTGCATATGCAACTTTTAAGAGATTCAAGGTATATCAAATGGATGTAAAATCTGCATTTCTAAATGGTGTACTTGAAGAGGAGGTATATATTGAGCAACCAAATGGGTTTACCCTATCTAAAGATAGTGACATGGTATGTAGGCTACACAAAGCATTATATGGTCTAAAGCAAGCACCTAGGGCATGGTATGAGCACCTACATTCCCATCTTGTGAAGATTGGATTTGAGAGAACAAGTGAAGATAGCAATATCTACTTGAAGTCTGAAGAAGATCAGATCTTGATCTGTGAAGTCTTTGTTGATGACATCATCTTTGGTGGAGATGACAAGATGAGTCATGAGTTTGCTGATGAGATGAAGAAAGAGTTTAAAATGTCACTCATAGGGGAGATTAAGTTCTTCATTGGACTGCAGATTCAGCAGATGAAAGATGGAATCTTCATCACTCAGTCCAAATATGTCAAAGAGCTGTTGAAGACTTTTGGCATGGAAGATAGCAAACAAGTTGGTACACCGATGGTGACCGGTTGCAAATTGACAAAGGAGGATGATTCCACACTAGTTGATGAGAAGGAATATCGATCAATGATTGGTAAGTTGCACTATGTAGTGCATAGCAGACCGGATTTTGCACATGCAGTTGGCATCACTGCAAGGTTCCAGAAGAGTCCAAGAGAATCTCACTTGAGTGCAGTCAAGCGGATTCTTAGGTATCTGAAGGGAACAATTGACTATGGATTGTGGTACCCATACAACAATAATTTCAATCTGAAAGTATTCACAGATGTTGATTGGGCCGGTAATGTGGATGACCGGAAGAACACAACCAGTGGTGCATTCTTTCTCAGTGGTAGACTGGTCTCATGGATGAGTAGAAAGAAGAGTTGCATCTCTCAGTCTACAGCAGAAGCAGAGTATGTTGCAGCTTTCATGAACTATACTCAGACAATCTGGATGAAGCATGTACTGGAAGGCTTCAAGATCCCTGTACCTAAACTGGTAAGTATATTATGTGATAACATAAGTGCTATCAATATATCAAAGAATCCGGTTTTACATTCTAGAACCAAGCATTTTGAGCTTAAGTATCATTTCTTGAGGGAAAAGGTTCAGAATAAAGAGATTGCACTGGAGCATGTGTCCAGTAAGGAGCAGTTAGCAGACATATTCACCAAGCCTCTCCCAATGACAACATTTGTGCATTTGAGAGGTGAATTAGGGGTATTGCCCCTTCAAGAGGTGAACTAAAAGTGGTTGTTCCACATCAGTCAGGTACTAGATAGACAAATCTTTGGTTGATTGGTGTGTTTAAGGATGCTACTCCTCAGGGGGAGCAGCATGAGGAAACAGTGATGATTGTACCTCCACTTTGGCATTGTTGTCAAAGGGAGAGAAGAAGTGAAGTGAAAAGATATCTACAGCAAATGGGGAGAAGATGTGAAGCAGAGAAGATATATTTTGTATATTGCCATCAATGCCAAAGGGGGAGATTGTTGGCATTATGTGAACTGACATGAGCATTATGTGAACCGGCATGAGCCTTATGTAAACTGGCATGAAGACATAATGATATTGTATGTTGTCATTGATGTCAATATGAGACATAGTGTGAACTGGCACATGAGATAAGTGAAGAAAGAGATACTGGCATATGTGTGAACCGATATATGCCAAAGTGAAGCAGCACATTTGTTCAAAAGTGAACCAGCATGCAATCATGGGAATCAACACATGGAAGCACTGTATGACTACCCATTCGTAAGGCAGCTTCCACTTCGGGGTTTCCGATTGGAGTATCTCAAGTCTGTGTGACTCAATCGGTGATCTTTGTGTGATGAGTTAGCAGTATGATGGAGGACAGATCATGTTGCCACGTAAGCTCTGTGCGCGTGAAGGATCTTGCATGAAGAAGACTATTCCTATCTACCTCGGGAATGTGCAAAGTCTGTCAAATGGTGATAACGCGTGATGGGTTATCAGCCGCCATGAAAATGGTGGATAATGGACGATGGAGAATTTCTTGAGATCAACTCAATACTGGTGCCTTTAATGTAGTATGTTTCAACGGTCAGGATCAAACCATTTGAATTGCTCAACCTAACAAGTTTAGGGTTTAAGGTTTTTGCTACCGACTTGTATGTTCCATATAAGATCGGTGTTAGGTTTCTATCTGAAGTTGTTGGCAAAAGTTGTGAGTGTGTATCCAATGAAAGTGATACAAGATTCTTGCTAGACCATAGGAGAGAAGAGATACCTACAAAGTGTGTGTGCAGAAGGAAAAGAGGAGCCTAAACATATCTGTAATTGTATTAAGTACTGTTAACAGATCATTGTAATACCTGTTGATCTCTAACCACTTCAACAGTTGCAAAATCCCCTAATAGGGTAGCCTTAACTGGCTTGATTCAAAATCCCTTAGATTGGGTGGTCTTAACCGGCTTGCTGTAAATCCCTTAACCGGGTAACTCGAAGCTAATGAGTTTTGAGAAGCTAGAGAAGCTTAGGAGATCCTTTCAGCTATTGAGTTCTTAAAATCCTCTAAAAAGGTGACCCTACCGGGTTTAACCCTTAACCGGGTATCCCTTAATCGGGTGATCCCTAACAGGATCGGTTCCTACCAGAACCTATTGTAATGTTCTTAATTGGACAAGGCTCCTAACAGAACGGACTTCTAAAGAGTTCAAAAAGCAGCTTGTGGGTATTCATCCCCACCGTGGTTTTTCCCAGTTGGGTTTCCACGTGAAAAATATGTGTGTCATGTGAAATGCTTTTGTCTTGTGATGCTTTGTTTTATCTGTTATGCACATGAAGTTTCTATGTTTTATGCCTGTCTATAAAACACATTGAATTCACTATTGTGAAGATTTGATGGTTAAGTCTACTAGTTCATGCATGAGAATATTATGACAATGTGGTATTAAGCTAAGAGAAAAGCTTAGTGAGTGACCAGTTCATGACTGATTGAGCTATACTGGATGCTACTGGTTGCACTCTATTTTACCGGTATCTCTGTTTATCAGTCATTGAGAGTGTTTGCTGTCAAACTAGTTTTGGACTATATTTGTGCCTGTACTGATTCACCCCCCCCTCTTAGTACCGGTTTGGTACTAGTGGTTTATCATTGAGTTATCATTCCCACCACGGTCCGGGCAACTTTTCCTTAAATTCACAGGGCGACTTCATCTCAACATATTACTATCAGATCCAGGTGCACAAGTTCATCCCATTTTCTGATCTTAAGTTATAATAAATTCTTTGTCACTTTTGCACTACATAATTCAATCAATTCCTTTTCATTTTAAATAAAGAAGAGGGGATCAACTTATCACTCCCATTTCATTCAGAATTTAATCTTCATCTTTGAAGATTGAATCTAGTGAATTCTCCTCTCCTCTTCCAATGTAACTAGGTGAAAATTATTTGAAGGGAAATCCGTAGTGGAAGGCTCATCTCTCCTTCAAGAGAAAGGGTAGTTTTCCTCTTGATCTCTCATTCACATTTCACCACATTATAGATAGGAGGATGACACAAATGCACCCACACACAAAGGGACATCACATAACATCGAATGCATAAGGAAAACCCAACAAGGGAAAAACCTCGGTGAGAAATGCTGCTCGGGTCTACTGCTCCAATCTAGCCTCACAATGAAACATTCGGTTACAACATTTAGGGCATCAAGCCAAGAAGCACCACTCCTAATTTAGGGCACCAACCTAAGGAGAACCAACCCCTACACTGAGATCCAACTCAGTAATTACAAAACATATATCAAATACAAAATTTAATACCCAGTTACAAATGTATTATATAAACTCTACAGTCTTTCTTCTTTGCCACAACTTTATCAGTTTAACCTCTACCTCTTCTCCATCGATACTTTTCTCTCTGGCAGTTCTCATCTCTCTCTATCACACTTCTACTAGCCGCCATTGGTCTTCTTCAGTTTGCTAGTTCTGTACTATCTAATCACTGTCGGTTCTTAGCTTATTGGTTCTTCACAGATTCTCACTCTGGTCTTCTCTTGTCTGCAATCTTTACCAGTTCAATCACCACCGGTGCACTTCATTGTCAGACTCAATGACAGTCTACCAGTGGATCACCTTTACTAGTCCTCACACTTTCCAAACCACCTCATGCACATCTTCATCAGAAGGGAGCCTTTCACTTCTTCACCTATGCTTGCTCACCGGTGGACATGCTTACTGGTAACCACCCTAATGAAACCATGTCATGAATCTTCAACGATCTCCATTTGCAATCCAGTTGCACTCTCCGTCTGTAACTAATTCAACTTTGCCTTCTTCATTAATAGACTAGTTCTCCTATCAACTGGTTTTTCAAAGTGACAAAACTATCATTCCTTCTCTGTATTGACAACTCAACATGTCTGCCCTTGCTGATCCAGTGCACATCTCTAATTTCATGCACCTAAGGAAGCTTAGTGTTTCACCAGTTCATCCGATGTGAGCCTTCAATCACTTGCCTTTAACTCTTGTGTCTTATCTTGGAGGACTATGATGCATTCCATGTATAATAGGAGATAATCTCCACTTACCGTTGGGAGTGGATCCTTGTCATCTACATCCGATATTGCACCAATATGTCATCCTTGTTTGAGCAGACATATCTTCAAACATGCACATATGATCTGGTTGGGCACACTCTTTATGAGTCTTCTCATCATTTGATGATTACATCTTTATCTTGTGGGAGTCTTGTTGTTTCTCATCCAAATATCCAACAACATACCAATTGCCACTTCTTCATTAGCTCACCCTACTTGCTCACTTGTCAGTTGGCAATAATGCACTGCCAACATATCACTTACTGGTTGTTATACCATACGGATCTCCAGTCCATGTCTTCAACACAAGTCAACACTAACTTGTGTACCGATGACTCTATCCTGGATACTGGTTTGCCTCAACTGCACATACATCTCCCATTTTGGTTGCCATCCTATACCAGTTGACATCAATGACAACACAATGCCAAAATGTTTAATGATTTAAAGTATAAATCATGGATTTTTTTATAAAATCCATTCAATATATATAATTATAAAAATTAACATATTTAATCCAATTATACATGATCTTGCAGGTCTTCAAACAAAGGGAAAATTTGCATGTGCAGTTTGTGGTTCAAAGATGAAATCTCATCATTCAACAAGTTTAGGAAAGTAGGTGTTTGATGAGTATAGGTACTTCCTCCACAAAAATCATAAGTATAGAACTACTAAAAAACATCTTTTCAATGGGAAAGCAGAGACTACATCAAAACCATGAAGAATGACACCTCACCTATAGAAGTTGGAATATAATAGAATTAATCATCAAGGTAATACCATTCAATATAATTGTTTATCTATCATATATGATATGTTTGGAATTTATATTTTTATATTGTGTTTTGTTTACTCATGCTATAATTGACAATGATTGTCGTTGTTAGCTTTTTAAACTTATATGCTTCACGATGGTCATCAAGGCATTAATTACCACCTTCGAAAGGGACTAAAAATTTATCCCAGACAATTTAGTAGGCTGCCCTACTATGAGAAGCTACAAATTGTGCATTTTTTTGATACTATGCATATTGAAAAGAATATAACAGAGACATTATGGAAAATATTGGATGGAAGGCGTGACAAAGAAAAAAATGTCAAAATTTGTAGTGACATTCAGGAATCCAATCATGCAATGAAAAATGTCATTCAATTAAATAGCGATTAAGACCGAATTAATATAAGTGCCCTTCCTTGGTTATTTATGGAGCAGCAAAGCAATTCTATAAAAGAGGTCATACAAAAAATTCGTTTTCCCACAGATTTGTTGTGAACATAAACAATCTCATAACAAAGAAAAGTGAATTTGGGTCAGGGATGAAAATGCATGATTGGCATACCTTCATTAAGGTAATTCATGTTCTTGTATATTTTTTTATATATTTGTATATTGCATGCACTTTTCATTGTATTATGTTTAGTACTACTTTTGGAAAAATAATAAAAGGATCATTTTATAATTGTTGCAGTACGTTCTACCTCTATCTCTCCCAGACCACTTCGACAATAATGTCAAGTGCAAGTTATACATGATCTTGGAAAATACAAGAGGTAAGTAGTGTTATTTGTTCAATTTTTTGTATAGGTATTATATTTTCCATTTGTTTTATTTGTTATGTAATATATTGTATATTATTTTGTTAATTCTTGTTAATATATTTGCGTCTTGAATCACTTGTAGATGGTTGTCATCTAAAAAAATCCATAAAGAAGATATACAATATTGGAAGACGAAAATTCCTCATCTAATGTGTGAAATGCAAAAGTGTCTACCTTCGACATTTTTTAATGCACAAGAACACTACCTCATAAACCAAGTTGAGGAGATTGAATTGTGTGGATCTGTACACACAAGGTCAATGTGGATGGTTGAGAGGCACTTGAAATTTTTGAAGGCTTTGGTTTGACAAAGAGCACATCGTGATGGTTCTATGGTGGAGGGATATATGGTATACCAGACTATGGTGTACATTACTGAATATCTTGCTAAGTTTGCAACAAAGATCCATGTAGATCACATTTGGGATCCCAACTCCATAAACAAATTCAAAGGGGAATACCTGATGGGGAAAGGTAGATTGAGGAAAGTGAGAGGTAATTATTGGATGTTCATGGACATTAATCTGAATATATTTTTCATTTGGTTTTTATATATATTATAGTTAATTAATTCTTAATCTTTAATATACATCAGTTGTAAATTTTTGGTTATTTTATCTACAGTTGCTTGAGAGCGGGATGCACTACATTTGTATGTTGCAAACAATCTTGATTGGATGACGGTATGGATTGAACGATGTCAACAATCTAGTCGTGTATTAACATGGGAAGGTGTGGCTTCGTTGGTTAACGAAGCTCATCGTAATGGAGATTCCAATGTTACACCAAGGGAAATTGATTTGGCATATGGTTTAAGAGATAAACAGGTACGTATAAATATATTAATCACCCATATTATTTAATTTTTTTTCAATTGTTATGATGTATATATATATATATATATGTTGTTTTTTGCATACATGTGACCAAGAATAAATATTTTTATCATCTAGCGATGCAATAATTTTTACATGTTTGACATATTGCAGGTGAAACACGACAAGGCTATGTGGTGCAATGGTCATAAATTCGGCATCAAAAAGTTGGATGACACGAAGAAAACTTGTGATTTTGCGATACTACAATATTTCAAGTGACTAATGTTTCATCTAGAAGCGACATACATTCTCAAGTCTCAGAAAATTGATACTATGGTATTTTGGATGATATACTTGAGTGTGACTTTGGGTCCTTCAAATTAGTTCTTTTCATCATCCAATGGTATAGGATACAATTGAATGAAAATGATCTTGACAAAACTGTTATTGAATATGATAATGGATTTACAATGGTCAATACAAGGTCGTTTGAGTGAGCTGGAAATGAGCCCTATGTTCTTCCAAGCCAATATGAGCGGGTATTTTACTCAGAGGTTCCACATAAATCGGGTTGGTAATTTGTTGTTAAACATGATCCTAGAGAAAGGCCGACAAAGTATAATGTCATGGAAGAAGAAGATACAAAAGAACTAGAAGATGATGTACATGATGATCAGGATCAATAGTTAGTTGATGATGTGCCTGACAAAGATGTCGAAGAAGAGGAACAAGATCACGATGATGTAGGAGTTAATGTTCATGAAGATGATGATGACGATGATATCAATGATTATTATTATTATTATGATGATGATCATATGAACAATAATCCTTACAATGTCGATTCTAGATCAGAAGATACAGACAAAGAGTTGGATGAAGAAGAAGATCCATGACATGATTTAAATGTATGATGTATGCGATTAATATATTATCTATTTAATATTGATTTATTAATATTTTTTACTGAAATCTAAATGTTGTGATTATGTGGAAGGACTTGTTTGTAATTATGTGGGAGGACTTGTACTTTGGGATTATCTTTACATGTAAAGTCATTTATACCTTTACATTACAAATATTTGCATCATGTTGTGTTCCTTGCTGAGATATTTATGGAAAATTTAATGGATGAATCATTTTAATGGCTTGTTATGTAATAACACAATGATTCCTATTATGATGTATGATGCACTTGATACTATTTAGTTCATTTAGCTTGAAATGAAACCCATCCAAAAATACATATTCTCCCTTGGAGAAGACAAATCATATATGTCATTAACACAACAATTCATACAACATAGCACAAAAGATATGAGCCAAAATGAATATTCTCTCTATTTATTTTCAATATAAAATTGGTACATTCATGAAAATATTACAGTGAGTCACCAAAACTACTAGAAGACTCTTTGTTGTTATATTAAGGTTTCTCTAATGCATACAAATCAAGAGTCTAGAATCCTTCTTCTTGGACCTGAATTCCCTTTTATAACACAAGGGAGAAAAACAAGCCTCAGGCCAAAGAAGACACATGTCAAAATATAATTACATTACAAAAAAGACCTAAAGCCTAAGACCTTGACCTCTGTGTGCAACCTGCATTAAATGAAGGCAGCTGAAAAGGCTTCATCCTGCAAGCTTGAGCTGTGGGTATATAAAAGATTTTCTCACGCCAGACATGAATGTTCTCTTCATTAATTTTTAATATAAAATTGATACATTCATGAAAATATTACAGTGAGTCACCAAAACTACCAGAAGACTCTTTGCTATTATATTAAGGTTTCTCTTTTGCATACACATCAAGAGTTTGGAATCCTTCTTCTTGGCATTGAATTCCCTTTTATAACACAAGGGAGAAAAACAAGCCTCAGGCCGAAGAAGACACATGTCAAAATCTAATTGCATTACAGAAAAGACCTAAAGCCTAAGACGTTGACATCTGTGTGCAACCTGCATTGAATGATGGCAGCTGAAAAGGCATCATCTTGGAAGCTTGAGTTGTGAGTCTGCAAAATATGTTCTCATGCCAAAAATGAATGTTCTCTTTATTTACTTTCAATATAAAATCGATACATTCATGAAAATATTATAGTGAGACCAAAACTGCTAGAAGACTCTTTGCTATTATATTAAGGTTTTTCTAATGCATACAAATCAAGAGTCTAGAATCCTTCTTCTTGGCCTTGAATTCCCTTTTATAACACAAGGGAGAAAAACAAGCCTCAGGATGAAGAAGATACATGTCAAAATATAATTGCATTACAAAAAATACCTAAAGCCTAGGACCTTGACTTCTGTGTGCAACCTGCATTGAATGATGTTGGCCGAAAAGGAATCATCCTAGAAGCTTGAGTTGTGGGTTTGAAAAAGATGTTCTCACATCCATACTTCATATATTCTTCTGTTAGGATAAAAAAATGCAATATGGAATGTAGTGGCAGGTGTCTTGGAGAGTGCTCCTTGTCGATTGAGTGTTCTAATCATTTTCCCAAAATGAACATCCTGCACAAAACTTTTAGGAGTAGCAAAAATGGAAAGACTGTGACTAGTCCTCCTCTTCAGGATGCTCTTCTTCCAAGGAGCAATACTTTTTATGTAGTGCCTCAATCTCATCAACTGACCAAGAAAAACCCTTCAGGCTATGCAATTTATTCATAGCTTCGTTTGTTTTGTGGGTAGACACAACTGCTACTCCTAGGGCAAAGCTATGATACACTTGCTCTACTTCCATAATTTTATCAACAATATTAAGAAATGTATCTCCTTGGTTTGGATCACCTTCCAAGGATGTCAGGACGAC
The DNA here is from genome assembly GCF_030272615.1 of Cryptomeria japonica. Lineage (NCBI taxonomy): Eukaryota > Viridiplantae > Streptophyta > Pinopsida > Cupressales > Cupressaceae > Cryptomeria > Cryptomeria japonica. The sequence goes on along the minus strand of NC_081413.1, from coordinate 420,548,174 downwards.
ATTTATTGCTTCCTGGAAACCTTGTTTCCATTCTTCTAAGCTCTTAATTTGCTCGTCATCTGTCAAAATTGTAGAGACATGCCACTTTTTGAGTCCCTAGAAAGAATCAATCATTCCCATCAATGCTTTCCTTTCCTCCTCTATGCTTGGTAACTCTTTAGTCAATAAATTATAATTTTTCCAAGTTACCCCTACAATCTGAGGTAGCCGAGCCACACTTTTCAATGCTAACATAACCTCCTTCAAGGTTTGACCCTTTGGCAACCACATAGCTTTGATTGGTTGAGAGAATGCAATGAACTAATCAAGATGACTCAGGAGCTTGGAGATTGGTTGAGAGAATTTATTAATGATTTTATTTGAAATTCTCAAAATTGAATCTTTCCTAATTTTAAAATTATTGCTTACAGCTTCATCTTTGACCCTTTGCATTTATTTGTTTATCTTCTCAAGCTCCTCGGGTCTAATTCCTCCAGAAGAGTCAGTTGCCACCTTCTTTATTTTCCCTTTCAATGCAATGTTCTCAATAAATAATTCATTGTACTTGGTATTCAAAACAACATGCATATCCTATAGCTTTATATGTTTTTGGTCTAAATCCTCTACTACTAGCTGAGCAAATTGAACTGCATGCTTGAAAATTGCTACAACCTCTGAAGTAGTAGTGTCTTGTAAGGTCCTTACAACAGGATCCCCTATTTTGTGTTGCATCCCTTGCAAAACCATGGGATTTTTAGTGCTAGGGGCCTTTTACCATAAAAAGAATCTTTTGAACTTATATTTACACCAGAGCCATGATCTCCAAACTCTCTAGAAATGTTGGGGTCCTTCTGTAGTATGATCTGACCTAACAAGAATTTTTTCTCAAAAATCCACCCTAGGACAAGGAGCACCCCGCTTTTCAATACCATTTCTTTGGCCTCTTGAGGAGTGCAATCAAAATTGTTCCTGTCAAAATTGTTGTTTTCTTCATCAAACATGTTCTTCAATTTATCCTTTAGCCAAAATGATCTAAACTCCTGGGGGTATTAACGAAATTGTCATCCACCATAAAGTTCTTTGAAGCAATAATCCTCTCATCATCTGCTTCTTCTATAGGGACTATGCTTGGGATGAGAGCCCTGTTTAGATCATTGAAAACTTTAACATTTTCATCATCTTGGAATATTTCCCTTGGAGGAGAAGGTGGCGGCACTGAAGTATCAAAATCCTCCTCGATATCTGCAAAGTTAGATATTTTAGCCTTTCCTCTTTCAATCTTCCTAACCTACTCCACTATTACCCCCTTTGGAGGACTCTGCAGGTTCTTCCTCAGTTTGAGCCTTGGGAGTTGGATCAATTGGTTTTTCTTTGTATTCCACTCCCTTTTCCTTGGCATGTCTTCTTTGCAACTCCTCCTTTATTATATCATTTTCCTTTCTTAACATGAAAGAAATTCTAGCAAAATCACCCCTAAAGTGTAGGAAGGAACCTACAAAATTGGGATCCTCTTGTTTCATTTCCCTTTCAAATTTATTCATGAGGTCCCACTTCTTCCTCCTTTGCTCTACCTCACATGGAAGATAATTCCTAATTAGATCTTCTCTTTCTACAAAAGAGTAAAAATACCTATTTTCCTTCAATTTATTTACTCTAATGTCATTTATATAGCCTTAAGGGTCAAAATATCTTGCAAGGGAAACCCTCAACCTATAATTATTCACCAAAAAATCCTGTACCTTCTCCAAGGTCTCACAACCTACATTTAATTCATTGAAAACTATTTTCCTGGGGATAAATTTTTCCTTTCAATCAGATTTGATTTTCTCCCTCTTTGTCCACATCATTTACTAGATGAATTCGAGGAATTATAACCTTGGAGAGACAATAGACAATACATGGGGTCCCTGCTCACATCCATCAATTCTTATTATTGTACAACTATCATAAAAGAAGAAATCCCCAAAATTGTGGGTGAATGCACCCTCAGGGTAGACATGTCCATCAGCCCTGCAACTCCTTATTCTCAATATTTTGATTCTCTTTAGGAAGCCCCGACACTACTACCCCAAGTCTTGTCAAAATGTTCATCACAAAATGGTCAAAGAATACACAATAATCACCAAACTTAGATCGCTTGTCCCAAACCTGGGTCCATCTTTACACCGACCAAGGGAGACCCGTGTAGGGATCATTTGTCTTTATTCTCAACTCTCAGCCCCAATATGCTCTATTTTCATAAAGAATTAAGTGGCACACCAAACAATAGTGCAAGAATACCAATTTTCATCCTTATTTTCAGCTCTCACCAATCCCTCATGAATATTCTCATGAATAGCACCTGCAAAATCATATAATTCATTTATTGAGGGGTTTCAAATGTTGATGAACATCATCATCAAATCAATGGGAAATTTGGTGAGCCTACAATCAACTCCAAGGACCTGCCCTAGTGCATAATAGGTTTTAACAAAATAGGGCTCAAAACAATCAAGCTTGAAGGACTCCCTTTCAGATGGCAGGACATAATTACATGAATCTTTGTAAGGTTTTCTCATGAAATGAGGAACAAGATCCTTTAGGAACCTATCCTTTTTGTTCTCATAGTATGTCTTCAAATTATCCCTGTTTATAATTGTGAGGGTAGACTTATCTAAATTAAAACATTGAATTATAGCCCCGAAGGAGATGTCTAGTAGGACATATCCTTCAGTAGTCCTAACAGTCCGGCTTGAAACATCATATGCCTTTGCCATCTCCCTTATGAGCATACGCTCTACAAAAACTTTTGGCACCACCAATTTTCCAAGGTTTAGTGTCTAGGGGTTGCACACTGGGATGGCCTTGTCTCTGTTGCCATAGAATGAATGAAAATCCTCCTAGCCCCTTTCCTTGGTGAAGGCATCCATACACCCTACCTCTTTGTCATTGAAGACAGTCCTCAGATGTGTGGATCTGTCAAATAACTCTAGCAGGTCTTAGGATAGGATCCTAGTTTGTCTGGTTGCCCTCCGTGTGATTTCTTCCAATCTTTGTGTACCCTCTTGTTGCAACTCTTAAGGGGTCATGGTAGAAGAAAGAGGACCAGTAGGTTGCATTGGTGGCTACTCCACCTGAGCTAATGATTCCCCTTTGGATGAATTCCTAGAGCACTTTGCAGGCTTGGGTTTTTTTTCTTTTTTTTGAACAGTCTCTTTGGCTGGCTCCTGCAAGTTTTCTCCTTGTGGGATTGGCTTTTGAGGAATTGGGGCTTCCTCAATAGATGGATTAACTGGAGCAGGAGCATCATGTTTAGGGGATGGGGTTTCAGTAGAGGCAGCTTTGGCTAAAGCCTTCTTGGTGCTCTTCCTCTTCTTTGGAGTGGGCTTCCTTGTTTTAGGAGCGGGAGAGGGTTCATCTAAATATTCACTATCAGAAATGATAGTGACGGTCTTTTAGATGGTTTTTCTTTTTCTCTTTGTGGCCTTCTCTATTAGAGGGTAGCTAGCTTTGGCCTCCTTTGATACTTGCAGGGTGGTTCTAGGGCTTGGTTTCACAGAAGGGGCACCTTCAATTTCTTGCACGGGGGGAACCATATCTAGAGGTGTAGCCTCAATGATCGGAATTGAGTAGCTTGCCTCAGTTATGTGGGATTTCAAAGCAGTAGGGGTAGCAGATTGCTCAGCAGGGGATGCCATCTTAACAATTTGGACTGATTAAAAACTTGGAAAGAAAATGCAAGAGTAAAATCTACCGACTTCTAGGGAACACACGCAGGCAACTCAAGATATTACTGTAACAGTCTGATAATGCACACAAGCGGGAAAAAAATACGTACTAGTTTTCTCTTCAACTGAAAATGCTGGGAAGCATGTTGGAATGCGTAAATTTGCCAATTTTATTGCTCTATTCTGCTTTGAAATCTCTTTAGATGTAAGGTAAGAAAGAATGCCACTGAATTTTCAATTTATTGCGATGCCATTAATTGATTTGTATTGGACAGAGGTAATTGTTGGTACTAATTTTGAATTTCATCTGTCGATCTAGTAGTTGATGATCAAGATTTCTCATTAGCCTTCCCTGAATAATGACATGACATTCTCTTAAAGTTCCTCATGTCAAATTATAATTTATACTCCATGGAGCCTCCTTGGCCATCTTAACTTTCTCTGCGGGATAAGCTTCTTTTGTAATTTTCCTTTGTTTTACTTATCTCATGGTGTCACTAGCCATTCCTTCTATCTTCACGGGATAAGATTTTATTTTATTTCTTTGTAGATCGTATCCTGCATTGATCTTAACCCTTCCTTTTGCCTTTTGCCTACAAGTCCCTTTCTTTGTGTTTTTATCATCCGCAGGACAAGCTTTTGAACTAGCCTTTTCTTATCTTGGAGCATCTTTCTTATCCCCATGGGGATGCGCGGGATAAGGCTTTCTCTTATTTCCTTTTCACAATTCTTATCCTGTAATGCATCTTTGAGTTTCACCATTGTTTTGCATTTTTGTTTCCTCGTGGGATAAGACCTTTTACCTTTTGCTTAAGTATTTTGTTATCCCGAGAGTCTTTTCTTATCCCCACAGAGACGTGCGGGATAATAAAAGAATTGCATCCTTCATTGTTGAATTATCCTGCGTTGCCTTGTAATTATATTTTAGTGGCATGGAAATCCTATGGGATAAGACTCCCTTTATATTAATGTCAGCCCTTATCCCATGGCCATTTCACAGTGTTCGTGGTTCATTGTGGGATAAGCTTTTACCACTTGTTTTCTTGGACTCCTCCTTATCTCGCGTTACTCCTTTCTTGCTTTGTAGTTGTCACGAGATACGGTATCTTTTGTAATTGTCTCTTTCTTCTTATCGCAGGGGGTTAAAATTCACATGAAACAACTTGTGGGATAAGGAACAGGGGGCACTTCCTTTTGAAATCTTATCCTGCATGGCCGAGTTACTTGGGGTGAACACTTAAGTAATCATTTAGAACACATGGAAAGCTTCATGGGTTAAGTGGTTGTGCACGGGGCCTTCCTAGGAAATAAAGGACTTAAGACCTAGGGTTTTTTAGCAATACTTAAGCCTCTTTTGTCACTTTAGAAATTCATATTCTTTGGAGCTCCTTCGACCATCTCAGCTATCTCTGTGGGACAATCCTCTATTGTAGATTTCCCTTGTTTTATTTATCCCATCATGTCATTTACCCCTTCTTCTATCCTTACAGGATAAGATTTTATGTGTTTTACCTTGGAAGCCTTATCCCATGTTGCTCCTAGCCTTCTGCCTGCAAGCCCTTTTCCTTTATGTTCCCATCGTCTGCAGGATAAGCCTTTAAACTAGCTGTAGTACTCCTTTTATCCCCACAGGAACACACAGGATAAGCTTTCCCTTATTTACAGCTTATAACTCTTATCCCACGACCATCTCTGAACAAGAGGAACACATCACGAGATAAGACTTCCTCTTCTTTCATTTAACACTCTTATCCCACGGTGCACCTTTGAGTCCTACCCATTGATCTTTCATTCACCTTTGTTGTGGATCTCTGCTCCCCATGAGATAAGCCTTTTTACCGTTTTATTAGTTATTTTCTTATCCCATGACTCTTTTCTTATCCCTACGGGAATGTGAAGGATAAGAAAAACATAACATCCTTCTTTGTTGATTTGTCCCGTGTTTCCCTGTAATGCTATTATGGTAACTTGGAGACCCCGCGGGATAAGATTTCCCCTTTGTGTCTAAGATAACCCTTCTCCTGCGGGCTTCTCGTAGTGTTCTTGAATCATTGTGAGATAGGCCTCTACTGCTTATTTCTTTTAGCCGCTCCTTATCTCGTGTTGCTTCTTTGCTCACCTTGCAGTTGTCGCAGGATAAGGATTCCTTTGTAATTATTTCCTTCTTATCCCACAGTGCCAGATCATTGATACTAATGAGTCGCGGGATAAGATGCACTTTTTGGAAACTATCATTTACTTATCTCACAAGGTTGAAAATCACATTGAAACACCTAGTGAGATAAGGGAAAAGGGGTGCTTTCTTTGTAAATATTATCCCGTGTGATCAAGTCACTTGGGGTCGACACTTAGGTGATCAATTTTAATTTTTGCATATAATTATAATATCTCATAGGTTGATTTGAATTTTAAATTACTCTGCAAAGCAAAAGAATTCAAAAAAATTCATTCCCGTGAGGCAAAGAAAAAGACTTTGAAAAACTTCATTCCCGCCAAGTAGGAGAGGATCAGATTCGCAGACGGTGGTGAATGAAGAGTTCATTTGCGCACATGAGAGGAGATTCATAGGTAGAGGAAATTAGTTTATAGGCAAGAAATCACTTAGCTTCATCTTATGTGCATTTCAAACACAATCAAAATTATTTGTTTCCCTTTTCAATGATCTTCTAGGGTTTTTTAGGGACTTGTTCTTGGTATTGCAAGGGTTTGTATGCTTTATGAAGGATTTGAAGGATGTTCTTTTAATGTTACGATCATCTATATGCATTCTTCCTTGGAATCAAGGATGTCAACCATTAGGCACAAAATCACCTCATAGACAAAACCATCACACTAGTGCCTGTCCCCACCCAAAATAGCCCTAGCCAAATGCCACAACGTATCCCAAGTGAGATCATCATAGTCAAAAAGTCTCCTGCATTGCTGCTGAAATGTCTCCTCTACACATAGGCAACTCAACCCAAAGTGATGGACCATTTTCCCTCAGTTCTCCTCCTACATTCATTTCTCGATCTTCCTTCCTATTTAACCTCAACCTTATGATTTTTAGTCCTTATCAAACATCGGGCTTTGTCTAAAAGAGAAAGAAATCTAATATCTCGTGAAAATCAAATCCATCTTTGAATTTGAAGTGTCCTAATCTCTTTCCACCTTCTCCCAATGTCCCTTTATTCACGGTAATCAGAGCCTTATTTTCGTCTATCATGATCACCTTTATCACTTTGAATCCAAATTTGTGGTTTAGAATCCAGATCAGTACCCTCCCTAAGTTGTACCTATCCAATGCCTTCTTTTTTCTGCCTCCATGAGGCTTCATAGTCATCCATTAGAATCTATTCCAAATCCTCACTTGGGATTTCCTCAAAAACCTGGTCATCGTTCGTCCTTAAATTTATTCCCATGTTTGCTATGTAATCTTCAGCAATGTTTGCCTCCCTGAAAACATGTTTAACCTCGTAGTCGGGAACTTTATTTAGAGCATCCATAATGTCCCTCAGAATCCTTTGTATTTTCCAATTTGGTGTGGCACCATTCTTAATAGTATTGATAAGTATCTATGCATCAACTTCTATCAGTATAGAGTTCAAACCCTTCTCTACACATTGTCTGTGTCCTCTAGCAATATAGTAGCTATAGATGATTCTATCCAAAGGTATATATGGGCCTATAAGATTGCTACAAAGAAAGGGTCAGGTGTTAAAACAAACAAAGCCAATATAGACTAGATTAGTTGATGATGGTGATGGAATGCAATGATGGTGATGAAATGCCATGATGATGATGGAATGCAATGATGGTGATGGAATGCCATGATAGTCAAATTAATATGGATTGTCATGGCATTCCATCACCATGAGAACACATTTCTTTAAGATATTTTTTCAAACAGTTTGCTTCTTCGTCTAATGAAAGGTAGTGAACCATTTGATTGACCTTCATATAAGATGTAAGCTAACATAAGATAAACAAATTACATATGTAGGAACCTGAACCCCTTTGACGAGGATCCTGCACAGTCTACATAAAGGAAAGGTGACGATTATTCTCATGGATTGATAGGTATAAGTCAATACACCCTATAGAAACTATTTATTATTTGCTTGCTTTCTCTTTACATCCATCTTGGAGTGGTTTAATAATAAGCCAGGTTTTAGCAACTATATTTTTTAAAAACTTTGATTTTTTTTTCACCTAAACCACCTTGACATCCACATGGTATAGCTCATTCTAGATAATCTCATATATGGGCTCTGTTGGGTCTCAAATCAACAGATTGGATAGGTTCTAAGGAAATGCCAACTCCTATGATCAAACCCTCCAATTGACTTGGCCAACTTATAGAGTGAACCTATTTGGTTACTAACTCTCTCACTTTAGGCTCTGTAGGACCTAGGCGGGTATACCTACTCACTAGTTGTTCCTTCAACCAATGCTTTTTATAGCAGATTTAGTGTCTTAATATGATATCTCCTAGTCTCAGAATGGCATAAGTTTCTTAAACAGACCGATTTCAGATGTGTGTATTGATCTATGTATCTTACAAAAGTATATATATTACACTTTGGCTAAATTACCTACTATACCTACTCTACTAATCCTAATGCTTAAAATTAAAGGGTAACTGGTATGGTTAAAGGGTTTGTTTACAAATGATCAGTGCCTTTCCTCTTATTTGGGCTACAGAGTCTTATATTTCGTCGGGACTTATTGTGTAAATTTATGAGATAGTTTTTAAACCCACCCCCTCTTGGCGAGTCTGTCAGTTACTGTTTCTTATGAGCTCTACTTCAATGTCTATATTGTAAACCGCTTGAATGAATTTAACCCTAACTTTAAGAGACCATCCAAGGAAGAAATACATGGAACAATTATAATTCACAAGTAAATCTTTTTTTATCTAAATCTACAATATGAAACATAAAATTTCATTGGAAGAACACAAATAACCTTATCTCCTTTAGATAATATCACAAGCAACTGCCTTCTAAAAATATGTTAACTCTCAACACATATGAGAAAGAAAATGCAACTGGTTATTTTTGATAAAAAGTTTAAAAGTACAAAATTGCCACAAAATTGCCTCCACCTCTTGTATCTCTATTCTCTCCTATTTTTTTCTCTTATTACATTTTACATCACACATATATATGTGTTTGAATGGTTTTCATACCCCTTTGGGTGAAAAGACACCCCCCTTTTAAATAAAAATAATTCCAAATCCCGAAATTGCCTTAGTTTATGTAATTAATTGTCACTTTACAAGTTGTTTATGCATATTAGAGGTATTTTAAGGCTATTTTATGGGTATATAATGGATAAATGGTCTTTAAATGATGTAAATACCCCCTTTGGTGCTTCACACTCCATTTTTTATGCCCATTATTGTGTTTATGTTATGGTTTCATATTGTGCAACAAATATAAAATATATTACTTGTACCTATTCAATATATATATATATATATATTTAGAATTTTTCTTGCTCCTTGTCTTGGAATTTGGAATTCTAAAAATTGCAAATTTTAGTGTTCCAACAGTGGCTCTGTCTGGGGATGGATGCCCCTTGTGGGCATAGCAAGAATTTAGATCTCTGGTAGAGCAGACCATGTGCCTAATTCATTGACCTATTTTGGTGGCCTCAAGCCCAAAAACTGAACACCAATTCTTTCCTCTATCAAACATTTGATTCTCATCATGAAGTAGTATAAAAACTTTGAAATTAGTGATATCACCTGATTGGCAATTCATGTCATAAGATGCATCATCCATCCTTATTTTATAGGGATTCTTTATTTCACCTGGATTACCATTATCCCCTATTCCATAGGAAATGGTATTTATACTTTTATAAAAGTTTGCTTCTTGTGGCATCCGCATATTCTTCTTCTCTATTTTATTGGAATGCTGCATATTATCTAACTGGTACTTCTTTTCACCTTTTATTTTATCTCTATGTGATGTACCTTCCTTTTGTAACTCTGTTATTTTTGTGGTCCTTTTATCACATGACTTATTCATATTATTACCCATGTTGTCTTCACACATGTTTGTATTGTCCATACTATTTGCAATTTTTTCTTCTTCATCATATAAAGGATTTGAGAATACATGAAAATCCTTTTCACACATACCATGGCAATAGGGAATATGATTTTCCTCTATCACTTCATCACATAAGGGGTTTGAAAATATTTGAAAGCCATTTTCAAATTTGCATACCTCTTCTTTATCAATTGTATCATCAAGGTACTCAAGTATGGATTCACTTTCCTCATGACTGGTACAATATTCTTCATCAATGTTAGCAACAATTTCTTCAGGTTTTGACTTGTACTCACAAACATCATCAATTGCTTCTTCATCAGATGGGACTTCCAAATGGATAACTAATTCTTCTATATATTCATCTTCATTTGCATCTCTTATATTGATGTTACTCATCTGATGCAAATCATGTAGTTTTTTATTCAATTCTTCAAGAATTGAACATGCTGATTCCAAATTGTCAGACCCAAATTCTCTCATGATCAATTCCTCCAGTATAGTTGAATTAAGTTGTATATTATCAGGCATTTGAAAATAAGTCACCATTATTCTGCCAATCGGTTTTTCTATAGATTCACCTTCCTTTCTTCTTATGTTGTAGAGTGCATTGCCACAATCATAATCTAATTGAATCTGATTTTGGTATGGAGAACCAATTGAATGGCTAGTGGCTGAAGTGTTGTCCTCAATTACACCATAGAATTCTTCCATGAACCACCACTCAATTTTTTCCCATGATGAGATAATTTGTGGGGGTAACAAACTAAATGACTTCTCCGCAACATCCTCCAATGTTACCACAAACCATTTCATGATTGTTTCTTCTGAATAGATTTTGAAGGTCTCAATAAACCAATAAAATGATTTTAGATGCCCCATTGGTGATTCCCTTTCATCTCCATGGAACCTCGGCATATAGATCTTCAACTCACAGGGAAATGCATATGGATACTCAGGGATGTTACCGAAATCCAATGGCTTAAATCTTCTTGGAATATTCCTATCTCTTTGTAGTTGTGGTTGCCACTGTGCATATTGTTTTGAAGATGCTTCTCCATAAAAATATGGATATTGAAACATACTGAATGCTACTGATCTTTTTTCATTTAATTTTCCTTTTTACAGAGTCGCTACCTCTTTCAAAGAGGACTTAAGTTATTTCTTTCTTCTGAGTTCTCTCCCACAACAGAGTCTTAATAATTCTTCCCCAGCAGGGTCACCAATCTGTTGGGTCTCAAATCAACAGATTGGATAGGTTCTAATGTAATGCCAACTCCTATGATCAAACCCTCCAATTGACTTGGCCAACTTATAGAGTGAACCTATTTGGTTACTAACTCTCTCACTTTAGGCTCTGCAAGACCTAGGCGGGTATACCTACTCACTAGTTGTTCCTTCAACTAATGCTTTTTATAGCAAATTTAGTGTCTTAATTTGATATCTCCTAGTCTCAGAATGGCATAAGTTTCTTAAACAGACCGATTTCAGATGTGTGTATTGATCTATGTATCTTACAAAAGTATATATATTACACTTTGGCTAAATTACCTACTATACCTACTCTACTAATCCTAATGCTTAAAATTAAAGGGTAACTAGTATGGTTAAAGGGTTTGTTTACAAATGATCAGTGCCTTATCTCCTTTAGATAATATCACAAGCAACTGCCTTCTAAAAATATGTTAACTCTCAACACATATGAGAAAGAAAATGCAACTGGTTATTTTTGATAAAAAGTTTAAAAGTACAAAATTGCCTCCACCTCTTGTATCTCTATTCTCTCCTATTTTTTTCTCTTATTACATTTTACATCACACATATATATGTGTTTGAATGGTTTTCATACCCCTTTGGGTGAAAAGACACCCCCCTTTTAAATAAAAATAATTCCAAATCCCGAAATTGCCTTAGTTTATGTAATTAATTGTCACTTTACAAGTTGTTTAGGCACATTAGAGGTATTTTAAGGCTATTTTATGGGTATATAATGGATAAATGGTCTTTAAATGATGTAAATACCCCCTTTGGTGCTTCACACTCCATTTTTTATGCCCATTATTGTGTTTATGTTATGGTTTCGTATTGTGCAACAAATATAAAATATATTACTTGTACCTATTCAATATATATATATATATATATATATATATATATATATATATATGTATATATATATATATATATATGTATATATATATTTAGAATTTTTCTTTCTCCTTGTCTTGGAATTTGGAATTCTAAAAATTGCAAATTTTAGGGTTCCAACAGGCTCAACACCAGGGAGAATGCTCAAGAATGGTGAATTCTTCAGTGATCCTCGACCTTATCTGGAGCATGAGATAGTAGGACACCTCAAACATACATAAAAAATTGAAAATATATCTTGATTTTAATGATTTATGACAAACCATAAGTGAAACAGACAAGAAACGATAACCTAATAACATCTACTAGCATATACTATTGCCTTACTCCATTGGGTTCCAAGTTTCTGAAATATTAGGGAAATTTGACAGAAATTTATCTAATAGCTGATTAAATCTTAAACAATACCACCTTACATTAGCATTTTATTTGCAATTTCTTACCTGAACTACTTATCAAATCCTAGTACAAGCTTTATTTCTTTGTAATCTCATTCAAGCATTTTAATTAACCCCTTGGATTAAAGCATGAAATGAAAAATTACATACATCATAACAATGCAACAAGCAAATGAAACCCTTGATTCCATTAACTCAAAAGAAGATAAAATCATACACATGAGAGTAAGGATTTTGAAATTATATCTGAATGAACTTTAAAAGCTATCTTCTATCAAATAACCAAATACATTTCATTTAAAAAAGAACCCATTTGAAATTTGAAACTGATGACTATTTTCTATTTTTCTCTCCAAAATGACATTACAATTCTCTACTATTTATTCATGACTTCTCAAAACTAGAACCTAATCCTCTAGATCAGACCTACACAAGAGATCCTATTTAGAGATTTTGGAACCGTTTCTAATGACCTTGATTTCCCTTTGATAGAAAATAAGGGAACATAAATCTTGAGGCCAAGAGACACATGCCATCTAGAATGAACAAGGCAAGAAAGACATACACAATTCTGTTACAAAATATTTCTTAAAACTACCCATACGTTGGCACCCATGATAAAAAAGAATCACAATTTGTAATTGAACATTGGTAGAAATAAGAGTTCTTGAGTCGTGCCATTATCATACTGATGTCTTCAATCAGACTGTGAGATGCTTCATTCTATCCTACACAACATTTCCCTTCTCGGAAGGGAAACTAGATCCTAGAAAGAAGTAAAATAACCCCCAAACTAGAGGAAGATCTCCAACCTTTATGCCCAAGATCAGAGAAAGTGGAAGGAGAAGCTTATAGGGTAACATAATATGTTGGGGAGGGGTTGCAGCTTACATACCATCATAGAGATGATTGGCTATCACTCCCCACTCAAACGAATCCTTCTTTCATTCCCCTATGGGCTTCTTCCTCAAACCCCTTGTCAGCTAGTGGCAGAGTAGAAGCAGAGGATGTATCATGAGTGGATTTTTCTATAAGAAATGAATTTCACGCCCCCTCTAACAATACTTCAAACTTTCACAACCCCTCTGACAATAAGAAAAATCACACAAGAGAAAGAACATCCATCAGGTATCAAAAAGAACACAACAACTCTATGCACGATACTACTTAAACATCATCATCTTCAGTGATGAAAAACCGCTCTTCAGAAAGAAAAAATGCTTCTTTTCTCTTCTACCAACTGAACTGCCACCTTATTGTATTTATAATCAAAATCACTTCACTTGGTGGTGTCTCTTCATGCAAAAACAATCTTCACAAATGCTTTCTTCTATCTATTCACCATGCCTACTATGAACTAGGGAAATCATGCATGTCAGACGTAGGACACCATCGAATTCCAACTTTTTCACAAGGAAAATCAATCCATTGCTTTTCTGTCAAGATTCACCTTACATGGATGATTTTGTTTTGATCTTCTCATCTCGGGACTGTGCAACTTTTCTTTAGAATTCTTTTAAAACATTAGATTATCCTCTTTTAGATCTTCTCAAAGAAGGCTTTTTTGACTTTATCCCTCTGTGAGAATCCCTAACAACAGGCAACCTTTAATTTTACTGAGAAATTTGTGATATTTCATTTCCAAATTAGAGGTTATCCAAATTCTTTTATGCCTTTGAAACTGTGTTCCTTTCTTGTCAAATCAATTTTGACTCAATACAAACCTTTAGAAAACTGGCCTTATGAAATGAGTCAGCATCCAATCATCCTACCTTGTCGCTATTTTCTCCAAGTTGACAAGCATGCACTCTATCCATTCTAACTTTCCCGCATAGATAACATGCCATGCCTTTACAACACCCTTATAAAAATTGTTTGAAAATCTACCGTAGATCCTATCCATCTCGGTGAATCACATGATCACCATCGGTCAATCTGACACTGACCTTTCATGTGGCAAACAGGTCCATCCAAATTATAACTTGGTATAGCCAACTCACTACTTACTTCACATTGGTCAGTGACCCCACCATCGACTTTTCCTCTCACAATAACAATCGATCCTCTCCCAACTATCTCTCTCATTTGATGGAGTGTAGGTACCACCAAATAGGTATTTGTCAGATGTGTCTTCCTCGTGCAAGGGAAATTCAGGAAGAGAAGAGGAAAGTGAGACATGTAGTAGGTCTAAAAGAGGGAGATCAACTAGAGGTCAAAAGATTAGAAGAAAATTTCATAAATGCATGGAAATTTTTCTTGCTCAAGGGGGGTCATGTTCTTATGATGATGAGAGCATAGGCGACATTGAGGTGTCCTTGAGGTACACACATCTATAGAAACAGTGGGTACCCAAGGAATTTCCTCCAATAAAAACTAATTTTTGTGTTAACGGGAGGATATATCACATATCACCATCGTCAGTACATGGTTTGGGCCTATTTTCCATGGATGACATAAAGGTCTATTACAACAAAGTTTTTGAATTGATGGAGTATGTCGGACCCTGTTACAATTAAAAAAATTGGATGCAGTTGGTTCGATATACACGAAGTATGCATAGGTATGCATTGTCAACAAATTATATACAACTAAAAGATAATGATCAAAGTAAAAGAGTGGCTATGTACATTGTCAGAAGATCAAAAGCAACATGGAATATTGCGGGTTTTATAAACTATACATGACTTGTGTCAACTTAGAGGCAACCCAATTGCATATTCGAGGCATGTGAGGGAAACTGTGTATTTCTACGTGTGATAAAATCAATAAGTGCAAGGGAAGAGCTGCTAATCGATTACAATTTGAATCGCATATATACAAACAAAGTTACTATAGTGGGGGTGGTGCATACTTATATATACCATTTAAACCAAACTCCAATGAATGATTCCAATATACTATTTTATTATTAAGTTTTTTTGGTAAGTCTATTGGTTTCATTTCGGTAATGTTTTTTATATTTAATTTTTGTCACAACGCGACATTGATCTGACACATAGCATAGATCGATATGTAGCTCCAGACACTTCTACCGGGCAAGTAAACCTCATTGTAATTGTAAAAATCAGATACAAGTAAAATGTTATATTATTATGTTCTTTTCTTTAGGGTTTTGGATTAATTTTGATAATGTTATTAATATTCTTCTCACAGATGAATGTTCGGTGAAAGGCACCTGTAGTAGCTGAGAACATCGATATAGAGGTGGAATCACTATTATGCGATGATGACATTGCATATTCCACAAATCCTACTGAAATTATAAGAAAGACACAAAAAAATTTAATAAAGAAATTCTTAAATTGTTATTCATAGTCCCTCAAACTTATGAGATACAAGAGAGGGTGAAACAATTGACAAAGAAAGCACAAAACTGCATTAAGCAGTCATGGAATCTTTAATTATAACATAAGTTCATTCATGGTTTATATTTTATACTCTTTAATGTCATGAACTAAAATATGTACGTGTTGTTTTTACAGGAATTTTTGTGTCCTCATGAAGCTGGTGGCCATGGTCAGGGTACTCCAGGTAGTTCAGGCGATGACCATGTTCTGTGCATACACTAGCTCATATTTTACATGTTCCTGTCCTTCTGTTAATGTGTTATTTCTCTTATATTTATTGTATTGTATATTTAATATATTAATCTTTAGGTGTTGTCCATGTTCCTATGCATTCACCACCTCATTAGACCTCATCATCGACACCTATATTTCCAACTACAATGTCGGCAAAATGCAACATGCAGTCATTGAGTACTGTATTAACTTGTACAACAAGATATGCGATGTAGAGGTCACTAGTGGTGATATTTAGCAGCATTTCCTGGATCTTCTCGTATTACTAGTACGGGAATGTTGCCGGTCACATTTGTGGTGGCTGATGATCTTATTCCCATATAGATAGAGAAGGTTCCAGGTACTTTAAAATAATTATTATATATAGTCCAATTGTGATTTACTTATTGATCATTCATTTTGGACTAATGGTCCCATGATTTATTTGCAGGCAATGATGTTTTTTATAAACATCTAAATGATATTACATTGGAGATCTTTGGGCCCACCATACATACACAGTGGAATGCCCAAAATCAACAATTAAAAGATGAACTCATAAACCATTTGGCTGTGTTGTTTGAAAATGACACATTTGTTGGTATTTTGGATATGTTGATATGGTTTTGTCACTGATGTCAACACTCATCAACACTTGTCAACACTTATCAACACTTGGAGATTTGGTTATGTTCACTGGCAAGCAAGTGACTTATGCACAGTCATCGGTATTTGGTTCACCGGCAAATTATATTGTTCACCGACACTTGGAATCACTTGGAGACTACTTGGTTATGTCGAAAACATTGTTTGGACACTTTTTCTTTGTAATTTGTTCATTGGTATACTCGAGTTTTCATATTTGCTATTACCGACAAATAGGTCCAGGACATACACCGACATGCATATCTATTCCAGATCAACATGACATGTCATGGAGATGATTTATTATTATTGTAAATGCATTGAGCTGACATCATGCATCGGATATTGTTTCATTTGTAATTGATTTTATTGTAATATCTTTTAGTGAGCTGACCTACTCAATTGGTCTTAGGTTATGGTATAAATGTAAGATCTCATTTGTGAGATTGATATATGCAAGGTAAGAGATTGTAATAAGGTATATGCAAATATAAGAAGAGCTATACACGCAAACATCATTTAAGATTGAAGGAAGGTTTGAAGAAGGTATATCAGAGCTAAACCGATACTGAATCCAACATATGAAGATGCTATTTTGAGTAGTACATTATCATTAGATTTAATAATCCAAAGTGTGACTCCCATTTGTGATTGAGCAGTGAGCTCTAGGCACTTGGCCTTTTTACATGTGCAGACCCCTTATTGTACACACATACTATCTGCAATAGTATCATCTGATTGTGGGTAAGGCTTCCCACCATGGTTTTTCCCCTTATAGGGTTTCCACGTACAAATATTGGTGTTATGTGTTGTGGATGTTATTGCCTTTCTGTTTCATACATTAATCTTTACCGATACTGCAATTAACTGATAAACTGTCTACCGACACAAAATATGATTTACTGGTATCAAGCATTAAGTTTTGGTTAAGTTAATTTGGTTTGAATTTATTGGACAAACGATTCACCCTCCCCCTCTCAGTTGTCTCCAGGACCTAACAATTAGAATCAAAGCTTAGTCCTCTTTTTGCAAAAGTTTGATAGCTTGAGGAGATCCAATGTCTTCAAACTATTTCAGGAAGGACAGTCCTAAAGTTGATGGAACTAACTATGGAATATGGAAGATTAGGATGGAGACACATCTAAATTGAATTGGAAAGGACATATGGGAAGTTACAAAGAAGGGTTATGTTGCTCCTACTCAAGGTCAACCTAATCCACCAACCTTGGCTAAAGATGAGGAAAATGATTGCAAAGCAAGAGAAGCACTTTTGCAAATCATGGGATTATCAGATAGGTCTACTGCTAAAGTTATTTGGGACCATTTGGAAAAATTGAATGAAGGAGATTCCATAGTCAAAATTGCAAAACTTGAATGCTTCTAGGTCAGGTATGAAAATCTGAAAATGGAAGAAGATGAAAGGATTTCTTCTTTTATGGAAAGAGTAAAAGAAACTGTTTTGGGTATTAAATGTTGTGGAGGAACCTTAGGTGAAGATGAAATTGTTTCAAAATTTTTAAGAGGATTTCCACTGACATATAAAATGAAAGTGACTACTATAAATGAGTTAAGAATAATGCCTAATACATCAATAACTAGAGACACTCTGATTGGAAAACTTTCAGCTTTTGAACTTGAGGAATTTGGTCATGTTACTACTATTAAGATAGATCTAGCTTTCAAGGCATCATCATCATCTGTAGCATCATCATCATCATTTGATAAATCTGATTGGAAAGCCTTTTATGCAAGAGAACTTGAAGAAAGCAGGAGAGAAAATGAAGAACTTGAAGCACTATTTGCAAGAAAATTTCCTAAAGGTCCAATTGGAAGTAAGTATGAAGGTAAAGAACCCTTTAAATGTTTTAACTGCAATAAGATTGGTCATATGGCTTCTAGATGTCCTGATAGACATGCAAGATTAAGAGAAGAAGCTAAAAGAACATATAAGCCTAACCCTGATTATCAGAAATACAAGTTTAAGAAGAATAGAGACAAATCTTGTTATTATGCTGATGAAGGAGTTATTGATGATTCTGACGAGGACCCGAAAGACAATGGATGGGCTTTTGTTGCTATAACAGAAGATCAACCGACACCTACTGTTCAATTGGTAGAGCAGGACCTGGCAGCTAAAGTTGAAGATAAGAATGAATGGATTATTGACTCAGGATGTTCATATCACATGACTGATGATAAGAGTAAATTCTTAACCTTTCAGGAATACAATGGAGGTCTAGTAAGATTTGGAGATGATAAAGCTTGTTTGATCAAAGGAAAAGGCAATGTATCTTTTGATGGTAAGCACAATACTGATAATGTTTACTATGTTGAAGGTTTGAAGCATAATATTTTGAGTCCTGGTCAATTAGTTGAGAAAGGATTTCAGTTACAATTCAAGAATGGTAAATGCAAAATCTTAAATAGAACTGGTTTGGAAATTGCCACCGGTAATCAGACTAGAGGTAATATCTTTCATTTGAACAACAATGAGAAAACATGTTTGATTGCACATATTGATGAAAGTTGGTTATGGCATAAGAGACTTTGCCATGTAAACTTTGATTGCATTGTGAAAATTAGTACAACTAAAGAAGTAAGAGATTTTCCTAGAATTGTCAAACCTCACAATCCGATATGTAAGGAATGTCAATTTGGAAAGTAGGTTAGAGCATCTTTCAAGAGTATTCTACAAAAAATCAAATAATGTTCTTGACTTAATTCATACTGATCTATGTGGTCCAGCAAGAACTAGAAGCTTACAAGGAGATATGTATTTTATGCTAATCATTGATGATTATTCTAGAATGTGTTGGGTTACTTTTCTCAGGGAGAAATCAGAAGCACTTGGGAAATTCAAGCTATTCAAGGTGATGGAAAATGTCTGAGATCAGATCAAGGAGGTGAATTCACATCTAAGGAATTTAATACATTCTGTGAAGTGAATGGGATCAAAAGATAGTTATCAGCACCCTGGACACCCCAGCAGAATGGAGTCATGGAAAGGAAAAATAGAACTATATTGGATGCAACTAGAAGTATGTTATCAGAATAAAATCTATCTCATGTATATTGGAGAGAAGTTGTAAGTACAATGGTCTACACATTCAACAAAGTTCACATCAAAGGTGAAACCAATAAGACCCCTCTTGAACTATGGTTTGGTATTACTCCTACTCTTAAATATTTTAGAATATTTGGAAGTAAATGCTATATTAGAAGAGATGAGTATATTGGCAAATTTGATCCTAGAAGTGATGAAGGAATATTTCTTGGTTATTCATCTAAGAGCAAAGCATATAGATGTTTTAATGAGAGATTGCAGAAAATTGTTGAGAGTACGAATGTAAAGATTGATGAACAGTTTAGAGGAAATTCAAGGTACATGCACTCTGAACCGGCAATAGAGATAATATCAAATGAACCTACAATGAATACACCGGTACAGAATGATGACCCAGTTACACCAGCGTCATCTGAAAATTCCATAGTAACTGAGGAACAACAACAAATAAAGACACCCTGATATGTAAGATTGAACCACTCTAAAGATCAGAAAATTGGGAACAAATGTCAAGGAGTTATGACTAGAGGAACACTGGAAAATGAAGAGGTATGTCTTATTTCTCAAATTGAACCAGCATTAGTTAATGAGGCATGTGAAGATAAACATTGGATTAAAGCTATGGAAGATGAATTGGAACAAATTGAAAAGATTAACACATGGACATTAGTTCCCCGACCTAAAGACAAAAATGTAATTGGAACTAAATGGGTATTCAAAAAAAAACTTAATGAAGATGGTAAGGTAATCATAAATAAAGCAAGACTAGTGTGTAAGGGATATTCATAGAAAGAAGGAATTGATTATAATAAAACCTTTGCACCAGTAGCTAGAATTGAGGCAGTAAGATTATTCTTGGCTTTTGTAGCACACAAGAACTAAAAAGTATATCAAATGGATATTAAATGTGCATTTTTGAATGAAGATCTTGAGGAGGAAGTTTATATTGAACAATTTGATATTATTCTTGGTTAAGGAAAGATTTGTATGGGCTAAAACAAGCTCCTAGAGCTTGGTATGCTAGATTGGATAAGTATCTTTTAAAGGTTGGTTTTACTAAAGGTAATGCTGACAACAACTTATACTACAAAGTGACTAATGATGACATCTTGGTTATAGAAGTTTTTGTTGATGATATAATCTTTGGAGGAGAAGATGGATTATGTAAATACTTTTCTAATGAAATGCAACAAGAATTTAAAATGTCTATGATTGGAGAGATAAAATTCTTTTTAGGATTGCAGATTTCACAGAATGATTAAGGTATATTCTTGAGTCAATCTAAGTACTTGAAGGAGTTACTAAATAAATTTGGCATGAAGAACTCTAAACCGGTAAGCACACCTATGACTACATCTAATAAATTATCACTAAGGGATGAATCAACGCCTGTTAATCTGACTAGGTACAAGTCTATGATAGGAGGTTTACTGTATTTAACACAAACAAGACTTGATATTATGAATGCAGTATGTATTGTTTCAAGATTTCAGAGTAATCCTAAAGAAAATCATGAATCAACAGTAAAAATGATTTTCCGGTACTTACAAGGCACTACAAATCTTGGCTCATGGTATCCTAGAGATGAAAACTTTGAAATATGTGCCTACACAGATGCAAATATGGCAGGAGATATAGATGACAAAAAAAGCACCACCAGGTGAGCATTTTTTCTTGGGAGAAGATTAATTTCTTGGTTGAGTAAGAAACAAAGTTGTACATCTTTATCAACAACAAAATCAGAATATGTTGCAGCAACAACCAATTGCACACATGTATTATGGATTAAACAAATGTTGAGAGACATAAAGGTAAAATGGAAGGAACCTATAACTATTTACTGTGACAATACGGTAACAATTGATATCTAAGAACCCGGTACTTCACTCAAAAACTAAATATGTTTCTATCAAATTAAATTTTCCAGAAAGAGAATGTTGAAGCAAAAGAAGTGAAATTGGTTTATGTGAATACTAAAGAGCAGATTGAAGATATTTTTACTAAGCCTTTACCTAAAGAGACTTTTGAATATCTCAGAGAATAGCTTGGGGTTATACCCCCACCGGTAAAGACTTAGATAGTTGATGTTTGCCATCAACCGACATAATTAATAGAGAAATCTTTAATTCCGGCTTTAATGAGGAGAGCTACTTCTCAGGGGGAGTAGTTGGTATTTTGTATTTGAAACTGATATTTTTATTACTTTGGCATTTGATGTCAAAGGGGGAGAGATATCTATGGAAAAACACATTATCCCTTGAGGGAGAAACTTTAATTTGGGAAGAGATTGTTGGAGAGATTAATTACTCTCTGTATCTATATTTTGATTTTTGGTTATGATCTCTTTGGGAGATTGTTGGTTTTTGGTTTTTGGCATTTCTGTTTTGGCACTTTGATGGTTTTTCCATCTTGTGTTGCCATCAATGCCAAAGGGGAAGATTGTTGGTATTTTGGATATGTTGATATGGTTTTGTCATTGATGTCAACACTCATCAACACTTATCAATACTTGTCAACACTTATGAGCACTTGGAGATTTGGTTATGTTCACCGGCAAGCAAGTGACTTATGCACAATCACTGGTATTTGGTTCACTGACATGTTATATTGTTGAGTGGCACTTGGAATCACTTGGAGACTACTTGGTTATGTCGAAGAAATTGTTTGGACACTTTGTCTTTGTAATTTGTTCATTGGTATATTCAAGTTTGCATATTTTCTATTACTGGCAAATAGGTCTAGGACATACACTGACAGGCATATCTATTCCATATCAGCACGATACGTCATGGAGATGATTTGTTATTATTGTAAATGCATCGAGCCGACATCATGCATTAGATATTGTTTCATTTGTAATTGATTTTATTGTAATATCTTTTAGTGAGCTGACCTACTCAATTGGTCTTAGGTTATGATATAAATGTAAGTTCTCATTTGTGAGATTGATATATGCAAGGTAAGAGATTGTAATAAGGTATATGCGAATATAAGCAGAGCTATGCATGCAAAAATTATTCAAGATTGAAGGAAGGTTTGAAGAAGGCATATAAGAGCTAAATCAGTACTGAATCCAACATATGAAGATGCTATTTTGAGTAGTACATTATCATTGGATTTAATCATCCAATTGTAGTCAGTGTGACTCCCATTTGTGATGGAGCAGTGAGCTCTAGGCGCTTGGCCTTTCTGCATGTGGAGACCCCTTATTGTACACACATACTATCTGCAGTAGTATCCCCTGATTGTGGGTAAGGCTTCCCACCTTGGTTTTTCCCCTTATAGGGTTTCCATGTACAAATATTGGTGTTATGTGTTGTGGATGTTATTGCCTTTCTATTTCATACATTAATCTTTACCGATACTGCAATTAACTGATAAACCGTCTACCGGCATAAAATTTGATTTACCGGTATCAAGCATTAATTTATGGTTAAGTTAATTTTGGTTTGAATTTATTGGACAATTGATTCACCCCCCCCTCTCAGTTGTCTCTGGGACCTAACAACATTAACCAAAACCAAGGTCCTTCAAAAAGCTAGCACACATCTAAAGTATGTGAGGGACCAATATAGGACACGTTTAGAGAAGAACATAATGTACGAGTGCCCCCCCCCCCCATGATTCTAGAGAGGGAGTGTAAGGACCTAGTTTTGGATGGAAAGGAGAAAGATGAAAAGAGTAAAGGACACACACCACTGGGAAAAGGAAGGTATGTGATACTATTAACAATGTAATTATGTACTAATTACTCTTTATATTTATATAATCTAATATATTTCAAAATTTTGATAGGCTACCCGACAATCGAAGGCAACTAAGGCAAGACTAGAAAAGCACGGGCAACACAAACTTGGCTCTGGTGGTTATATGAAAGTTTCCACATGAATTGTAAGTATCAATAAATGAAATATCACATCAAAATAATAAATTGCAAACAATTTTTTTTAATTAAACAATATAAGGAAAATTCATGATATTAAGAAAAAATGCAGGGCTTTGAATTCAATAGAGCGCTCACAGAAGATGACATGAAAATTTCCTTCCAGCAAGGCTATGGAGCCATGGCTAAATGCCTAAGAGAATTGAGTGGGCAAACACAAGATTACGATGCATCTGTCACATAGGTAAATAAGCTAAATGAAAATTATTTAAAATTGAATACTTGATCAATAATCCATTCGATGTTAATTTCCAACGTAAAGTGACTATATTTGTTTTAAATAAGCAAGCAATGATAACAATGCACATGACATTGGAATGCAGCTTGCTAAGGGGGGAGCACAACCTTCAAATGTTAAAGGTTGTGGTGTGCATCCCGGTATTGGAGGTATTCATGTGCTATACAATTTTTTTATGTAATTATTAATACAATTAAACATCTTTAATTAAAATTGGTGTAATTAATGTAACCTTTTTTGTTTTTATTTAGAGCATGTAGAGTGTGGTGAACAAGTGGAGCATGATCAGGGTAGACAACATTAGGAATGTGTTGTGCCCCCATCAGGTAAAGAGGACCATTATTATTATTTTAAATGATTTTAATTGCAATTGGTGTATTGATTAATGTAACCTTTCATGTGTGTTTCAACTCTAGATGATTTAGAGGGTGTTCAACATGTTAAGGATGAGGCTAGACAAAATGATCAGGAAGATGATGTGGCCCCATCAGGTAAAGAGCACCCATGTAATGTTCTTTTAATTAATGAAATACTTGTAACAATAATAAAAAATCTTATGAATTTAACCCATTTCTTTGTTATTGCAGCGAAGCCCCCTTTGCCTAGGCGTCCTCGTTGTGAGTACAAGACTAGGCATACATTAAGATCACGAGTAGAGGGCACAACAACTGAAGAGGGGGAAAATGATGAAGAAATGATGCTCCACTTAGTGTTTACTTAGCTTCAATAAATAATAAATAAATAAATGATTATAATCATATTGTTTGTTAATGAATGAATTTTATGTGATAATTAATGTAATTATGTGTTAATGAATGTTAATGAATGATATGTGTTAATGAATGTTACGTGTTAATGAATGTTATGTGATAATGAATGAATGTTATATTTTACTAATGGATGAAAGAATGAATGAATGTTATATGTTAATAGGGAATTTAGAGTTACTTAGTGGAGACCATTAAAGGTAAGGTTCTTGATTAATATTTTGTTGTTTATATTCATATTGTTGATTATAGAAAATAGATTTTGTTGTTTATATTCATATTGCTGATTACATAGGCAAATATTCGTTTAACTTTTTAAAAGAGTAGTCACCAAATACACCAAATAGATGTCTAAGTCTGAGATCAAATATTAGCAATTAGGAGTCACCAAATACACCAAATAGCTATCTAAACAAGGTATAGAACCCACTATGAAATATAGTTTACACTTGTCCTTGAACTAAGAACTTCAACATTTTAATGGACTACATAGGGCACTGCCTAAAAAAATGAGCCGACTTCACATGAAATTGTTCTAAGGTAGAAATAATGGTAAAAGGAACAACTAAGCTTTTAAATTCAATTTTGACTTGAGGGTGATGGAACCAATGGTGGGACAAGTGAAACCATCATGCACCTTAATCAAGACTTTGGATTTATCATAATTGTCTCGGTTCTATGTTGAGGCTTTGAACTATAAATGTAGCTTAATCTTTGACATTTTGTGACAATGGTTGTGTTGGTGCCCAAAACCACAGATTGGGAAACCAAAAGACTTGCCAAATCCTTAAGTAGTCCAATTGGCCTTGGCCAACGAACAGGGATGGTCAAAGACCAAATCCCTCTGCACTTTAGGCTCCACTAAACCTAGGTGGGTACTCCTTTTCCTCTCAATCAAAAAACGAGGTTATTTATAGTGGATTTAAACCTTTTAACAAGTTTACACAACTGGAAAATTATTGTTCTGCAACTATGCTTTATTATGTGCTTTAACTGGATGCTTTGAAAATAAATGATTGTGAATGTCTATTGAAAATGAGATTACTTTCAGGACTTAAATAAAATTTGCATAGATCAGTTCATATAGGATTTGGGAAGAACGTTTCTCTATCAAGGACCTTGAATGCATACAAATCAAAACCTTAAAAGATCAATAACAAACCAGTGCCTCTATCTGGGGATATATATGACACTCTGTGGACAAAATATTCTTATCAACTCAAGAGATAATTTCTCATCAACTATGAAGGTTCAGTATGCGTTACACAAACAATAAGAACTCAATCATTCAGTTAATGCAACAACATGTGATTCACATCATAGCCAATCTATAAACATATTTATCGAGAGGACAAAGATAACTCATTAACACATAAGTGCACAATATTTGGAAAAGGAGACAATGAACCTTTATATTAATCTTTAGAAAATAATTGCATACATAAGCTACACTTGTAAATACTGCATTAAAGATTGTTTGCACAAAATGATACTTCTTCTTCCTATAGACTTCTCTGATACAAAATGATATTCAATCCCTACAACATTATGTTGTTCTTATGACCCCCCTCCCCTTTTACATAAAAAATAACTCCCTATAAGTATGTGAATCAAAAGACATATATGAAAGGACACACCCTTTCATACACATAAGGGAGTTACAGACAATTTTCTTCCAAAGGACACACCCTTTGGTAAATAATTACAAATGAGAACCCCAAAAATACTAAATGATGCTTTAATAATGTGTCTTCTATTCTCCACCTCGATAAAATTCCTCAACAAATATTCATTATCTTCTCATTATTTTCTGCACACAAAGATAAGCCAATCAAATTCCTTGGTTTGAAAATTAAAATATTTCACCTTCAATTAGGTCTTAATTGGAAGGATCAATAGTCTTTATTCCCTTATACCAATACTTATTAAAATAACTCATTTAAATCTAAGTATTAAAAACTTGTAAATATTTATTTAAATATAATAATTTACCCTAATGATAGTTTTTTCATTACCTAAGGTAAAAGATTTTATATGACAAGTAAAATAAAATATTTCTCTTTTAAAGATGACATCTGTGAATCAATATTCCAGCCGCATTTTCACCCTACAATATTTAATTTTAATTCTTTCCTTTGCTACACATTCATTCGTGCCACATATATTCTTCTGGTTCGTTCGAGGATCACCCTTTATATTTTCGGCCAAACTTCCTCATCGACGAGCTATTCACAGGTCTTATTGATTCTTCAGTTTCATCAATACCTTTTGCCTTAACCGCCTCAGTCTACTGCCTGCCGCTAGTGGTTAGTCGCCAAGTCGCGATGGGTAACTAAGGAGTAGTTTCCCATTGCAGTATAGTGACAGACGTTGGATCTCTTTCAACCTGCTCACCCCTTAACCTTCATCCAACTTCCTTAATCTGCTCCTCCTTTTCCTGATCTGCCTCCCTCTATGCTCTACCACATGTCTGCTTTTGATTGGCTCTGAGATCTTTATCCTGCCACCTCAGCTTGACCTGGACTCACCGTCAAAATTTGGTCTTTTGAATTGCCTTCTTAGTGGGCCCCACCCCTCAGTCACCATGTCACAGTGAATATACATCGAGAACCTTCCGATCATGGTATAGCGACCACCATTGGATCAATTCATCCAACCATTCGATCATCTTCATCTGATCGACCTTTAACCTTGCTTGAGCGGCTCTCTCTTTTCTTTGTTTGTCCATGCCGCGTGTCGCTTTTTGGTTCACCTGCGGATCCACCTTGACTACCACTGGACAACATCTATCTTTCCATTTCATCTGCCACTATACTTGGGTTCTTCTTCTGTGCTCCACCACGTGGCACATCCTGATTCTCTTGCAAATCTACCGGAAAGACACCTCATCTGCCACCTTGGTAGTTGCTATGTCACGGGTGATATAGGTCATGCAACTCCATCTTGCGGTATAGCAATGACCATTGATCCACTTCGAACTTGCGTTCTCGTTAACCTCCCTTTTTTTGCACATGCTTTGTCACCAAGTCATGAGTTTAAACTAGCGTGCATCTCTATCCTGCGACATAGCAACGACCGTCAGATCCTCCACAATCACCGTCCGATCAATCAAACTTTCTCAAGCTTTAGCCTCCATCCTCGCCAGTTTGTTGTAAAACTTTGGTTTCCTCACAATACGTGTGCACGTGGGGTCCACCAGCTTCAGCCTTCTTCATGCCAAAAATCCTTTTTTCTTTTGATAGTTATCATACGGGCCGTTTTGAACTTAAATGTTAAACGTGCTTATCCCACAAACAATGTGGGATAGAGGCTTTCCCTCTGCTAGCACAACACACTTGAAAGTTTCCAAAGCCTTTTCCACCGTTCTATATGCGCAGGTTGGGGGTCTTGGTGATGCTAGTTAATCTTTGGACAACTCCATTTTATTCAGTATGCTCTTGCATATAAAACACCCGCAGTAAATGTTCGAATGATAAGAAAAAGGGCATCTAATATAACAAAGTATTTTGTAAAAATATGTGCTAACAGGCTACATTATGTTGTGACTGATACTCTTGATAGTCTATATAACTGTGAATTGTCCTTTTGTTTAAGTGATGTTACTATTTTAACTGTATATTGTAGGTCTATCAGATTTTGGGACTATCAAAGATTTATTCATATGGCTGCTACGATACTATCTTGTTCTCATTCATCTAAACCTTATACCCCTTAACCCTAAATCATTGTAATTTCCTTTGGCCCTTTTGGCATTGGATCAAATTCTTACTTGGGTAAAGTTGTTAACTAATTCTTCTCTCTCTCATTAACTTGGTACAATTTTTTCTGATCCAATCCTTGTATATAAACATCTTTGCTTATGGACCGTGAGAGGTCACTTTGTGGTTTGAGATATTTATAATCTTAGTGTGTTGCTATGATTGTAATCTTTGCATCCTTTAACCCTTCATGACCTTGTACATCATCTCTGACCTATAACTAGTCATTGTACTATAGTAAATTTAATAATGGCTACCTATCTTCATCAGGGCTTTGCATGTTACTTCTTTCATTTTCCTCACTCTCATATCCATGCTTTATCAAGGTCTTCATTACCCAAATAGTCCCTCTTGGTTGTGTTTGTATATTGTTAGAATATATGGGATTGTTGATTTTGTATATAGTTAGAATATATAGTTTGCCATAGTTAGTTAGTCATTGAGGTAAGGAGTTGTATAGGGGTAGTTCAATATTTGAGAAAGCTTATCAAATCATATTCCATATTTGCAATGCTCTATATTCCCTGATGGTAATTTTTTTTTTTAATTTTAAATATAGCCTGTTTGTCGGAATTCCGATGGACATGCCCAACATAGGCTCCGATGAGAGTGTTGCATCTGTGATGAAATATTTCATAGCAGACACAACACTCTTGTCGAAGTTTCCTTGCATTTGTTGTCAAAATTATGACAAAAAGGACACTATGTTTTGACAAGAATGCTGTACCTGCGACAAAAAAATTCATTGCAGGTGCACCATTCTTGCTGGAGCTTTCTTGCATTTGTTGTTGGAATTTTGACAAAAAAAGGCACTATTCTCTGATAGGAATGCTGTACCTATGACAAAAAATTCTGTTGCAGGAGCACCATTCTTGTCAGAGCATAATGCCCTTCTTTGTCAGAATTTCGACGAAAAACCTAGTGCATGGTTCATCGGAAGATTGGCTACTTCGTCGAAATTCCAATGAATTAGATCACCACATTATGTATCAACTTGCAACAAAGAAGGTGTCAAAATTCCATTGAACATTTGTTTGTCGAATAACCCGACAAAATTTTAGCGACGGAAAATTTTTCGCCATTTCGTCGGATCTATGACAATAATATGTCAGAATTACGATGATAGTTCATCAAAAAATGACCCCAAATGTGTTAGCGGTATTAGTAGGATTTATGAGATGGTTGTATTTGTAGGAAGAGAACTATGTATTTTGATGTAATTGGATATTGTATTATATGAAATGGAAAAGGATATAATAGGTAGTGATCATGACTTTTGTAATAGGATATGATGTTGTAATTATTATTGTAATTCTTAATGCATCTTGGATATTGATCGATGATGGAAATAAAGTATTAGATTTATGGTTAAATAAGTTGTTATTATATAGTCTTAAATGCAAATTGAGTATATTCTTTAGTAGGAAAATAAATTATCCCTTGTTGTATTTATCTCTTGAAATGGTTATTTATTTATTGTTATGTGAATGCCTATAGCTATTAAGGAGAAGGGTTAGATATGTGGTAGATGATATTAGAAATGGAATTAATGATGTTATGATAGTAATAAGATAAAGGGGAATTAGGAACATTTGGAATTGGTGTGCTTAAAATGAATCTAAAGGGATGAATGACTATGGATAAATGATGGATTTATATTATGGTAGTGATTATGATGTATGTTCTTAGTGTTATATTAAGTAATGACATTGAGATACCATAGGGAAAGTAAATTGTTAAGTTGTATTTATTTCCACTTCCGTAAGGTTGTTTTTTATGATTAGGTTTTGAGATGGTTATGTGCATTTCTTGCATATGGTTGTTTAATGCATATGCGTATTTAATTATAATGTGTTGCATTAGATGATGTTTTTAAAAAAATCTCTCTAATTGCATAATAGTTGGTTAGTTTGTCTAGGGTATTTTGGTGGGCATTACATCTAGCATTAGAGCACATGTTCATATAGTAGGTACTTTGGTTTCATATGAGCCGATTGTGCATGACAACACTATAGCATGGGTTAGGCATGTGGTTATCCCTTCTAGTTATTTTCTTGGATTAGTGCCCTAGATTTTATCTCATTGTTCCTTTGCGTCTTGGTTAGACAAGATGCCTGGTAGAGGTAGAGGTTGTGGAGGTGGTGGTCATATGGGTACTTGATGGAATCCTCATCCAGAGGTTTCTGAAGAGTCACACCATGAGGAGTAGCAACAAGAGGAAGGAGCCTAGGGTGATGTATTTCCGTAGTTGATTAATGTGCTTCGGGACCTTGTTGGACACTTAGTACCAAGACAAGAGGAGAAAAAAGAGGAGCATTGCCATCAGTCTAGTTGTTAGGATAGAGTTGAGTATTAGGAGTGAGAGAGGGAGTGTTTGCGTTCACCTCAGAGGAGAGTTGAGGTAGTTCCAGATTGGGATGTGATTGTATTAGGTCACATGAGAGATCTTCTTAGGTCTCCTTCTCCCACTTTTGATGGTTCTAGCAGTGGTATGGAGGCAGAGAATTAGATTCTAGATATGGGAAGGTGTTTTTCTATGCATCCATATAGCGGTAACACTAAGGCTAGGTGTATGATAATGAATCTTCACAATTTTGCTTCTACTTGGTGGTGCATGAAGGAGCATAAGCTACATTTGGATATCATGACAGTTTTATGGGAGTTGTTTCTTGAGCAGTTTTGTGCTCGTTTCTTATCAGATATTTGGAGGAAGAGGAAGGAATTTGAGTTTCATGATTTGAGGCAATTGACCATGACAATTGAGTAGTACAAGTGTAAGTTCTTTGAACTTAAGAAGTGCACTGGGATAGTGGATGATGAGGTTATGTTGGTGTATCATTTCATTAGAGGTCTTAATGATTATATTAATGGAGGTGTTTGAGTTTTTGAACCCAAGACTATGGATGTAGCCATGGAGAAGG
Organism: Cryptomeria japonica; assembly: GCF_030272615.1. Lineage (NCBI taxonomy): Eukaryota > Viridiplantae > Streptophyta > Pinopsida > Cupressales > Cupressaceae > Cryptomeria > Cryptomeria japonica. Next base: position 420,517,005 of record NC_081413.1, on the reverse strand, counting down.
TATGTTTGGTTGAGGAGAATATGACTTTGGCTTTAGGAGGTATGCCTGGTGCGCAAACTGTTAGTGCTTTAGCTTCACGATCAGTTGTGAGAGGGGCACAGTCGAAGACATTAGGATTTGCTAGGAGTTACCCTCTATCTTTCAAGGGTGGACATTATCAGAAGAACAAGAGTTCTTAGAGTGAGAATTTTGCTCACAGACAAAGAGTGTAGTCATATAGGGAGCATAGAATGTAGCATGCCATTCACTTCCACACCACTCAGCCATCACAAAGTTCTTAATAGAACTCTAATAGAGGTAGTTTCTAGTAGTCCAGTGTAGCTTCAGTCAATCATGGCATTAGCAGAGGAGGTTGTTTTACTTGTGGACAACAAGGACATATTGTAGTGAATTGTCCTCAGAGATCTACTTAGATGTTTTCTTAGAGGTAAACAGATTTATAGCCCATGGTAGGAGATGCAGGGAGATGTCATTGTGTATTTGTGGTGGTTGATAATCGTTAGGCTGAGCACCAGGCTACAGTCATTGAGACTGTAGGTGAGATAGGTGGTATTTCTTGCTCAATATTATTTGATTCAGATGCTTCAGATTCTTTCATTTCTTCATCTATAGTAGAGTGATGCGGGCTTGGTGTGACAAAGCAAGATGATAGGTGGTAGGTTGAGTTGGCTATGAGGTCCAAGGTGGTAGTGGAATCCTTTATGCTTGATTGTGTGTTTGATTTGGGAGTATGTACCATCTCAGTGGATCTTCACGTTCTTTCTTTGGGGTCCTATAGTGTTGTTTTGGGTATGGATTGGCTAGAGGCTCATTAGGATAAGATTTATTTTTGTTATAAGAGGGTGCAATGTCTTGATGATAGTGGAAAGAATGTGGAGATAGTGGGTCTGATACGACCTATTTCTCTTTGCATGATTTTTTCTATGATACTAAAGCGTTGTATGTGCTAGGGTTGCCATTTGTTTGCACTGAGAGTGGATGAGGTGGATGAGGGAGGGGATCATGATGATCTCTTTCATCACCATCCCACCATTCAAGATTTTTCAGAGGTATTCCCTAGGGAGATTCTAGGTATGTCACCTAAGCATGACATTGATTTTCGGATTGACTTGGTCCCTAGAGTAGAGCCTATATCTAAGGCTTCTTATTACATGACTACTCAGGAGTTGAGTGAGTTGAGGTTGTAGTTAAAGGATTTTTTTTTCTAAGGGATTCATATGTCCTAGTATTTCCCCATGTGGTGCACATGTGGTTTTTGTTAAGAAGAATGATGAATCTCTTTGCCTATGCATTGATTACAAGCAGCTGAATAAGGTGACAGTGACGAATCGTTATCCTTTGTCAAGGATTGATGATCTTTTTGATTAGATTAAGGATGCTAAGGTCTTCTCTAAGAAGGATCTTAAGTTAGGGTATCACCAGTGGTGGATTCATGAGGTGGATATTCATCGCAAAACATTTCGTACTCAATATCACAGACATTATGAGTTTACAGTGGTACCTTTTGGGCTTACGAATGCACCTTCAATTTTCATGAGTTTGATGAATGGATTTTTTAGGAATTATCTTGAAAAGTTTGTTCTTGTGTTCCTTGATGATATATTGGTGTATTCAAGAACCGTGGAGGAGCAGGAAGGGCATATGAGGCAGGTTTTGCAATGTCTCTATGAGAATCAATTGTATGCCAATATGGCCAAGTGCGAATTCTTTCAAATTGAGGTTAAGTATCTTGGCCATGTTATTTTAGGAGAGTGTATCACAGTGGATCCCTCTAAGATTCAGGGTATTGTGGATTGGCCAATACCCATTAATGTGGGTGAGCTTCACAGTTTTATAGGCCTTGCAGGTTATTATCATTGGTTTGTTCAGGGATTCTTGAAGATTTCTCATCCTATCACTTCTCTTCAGAGGGAAGGGAAGAAGTTCATGTGGTTAGATTAGTGTGAGGTATCTTTTTAGATCCTCAAGGAGCGTTTGACTAGTTCACCTACCCTAGCAGTGCTAGATCCTTTAGGAGATTTTATGGTGTGCATAGATGCTTCCTTGGAGGGTTTGCGAGAAGTACTTATCCATGATGGTCATGTGATATTATATTGTAGTGTCATAAAATTATGAACCTAGCAATTTTTTACTATATTGGGGTCCTCATGCACATGAGATCATATCCTCTAGCCTGATCAGAGATCGGAGATTACTCAACCCTCAGAATTAGCTTCTTTCTTGGTCTGCACACCACCCTGTCTGCACCTACCCTGGAGAAATGGGTAGGATAGGGGCATGGAACCCTTTTCCTCCAAGGACAAGGGAATGACACCCTTGTCCCTACCCTATTTTGGGGTAGGACCCTTCCTAGGGTTGCATTGTAGGTTGTGCAGTGAGCGGGAAAACTCCCCTGATGTCGACCTATGATGAAAATCAAATTCATTAACATGTATTTAAGGGGAATTTGTCCTCTAATTTGCATAATTTGAAGTGGGATAAGTTGGATAAGGTTGGAGTTGGTCAAGTTGCATAAGCGATTGAGCATTCAAGAGCATTCAAACATTCTTTTCTAGCATTCAACATTCTCAAGTCTCCCTTCAAGGCTAGGTGTTACATTCAAGTCAAGGATTCAACCTTTGAAGAGGAGATTGATTCCAAAATTCAATTCCACACAAGCATTTCTATCAACATTTCTATCACAACCTCCCTTGAGGTGATTTACAATTCAGTCTTTCATTACTTGGTTAATTCCAAAATGGGGTTTGACCTAATGGAAAACCCACAATCCCAACTCATTTTCCTCTCTTTTCTATGTGTAGGTTGCAAGTGCGCAACTGTACTTTTAGATTTGGGCTCCATTTGCAGAGGCAGAAAAACCCTTTTCATTTCGCGGATTTTCATCCAGGAAAATTTTCCTCAAATTCGCAGGGCGACTTTGTCTCGACATATTACTTCCAGATCCAGGTGCACAACTTCATCTCATGTTCTGATCTTAAGTTATAATCAGTTCTTTGCCACTTTTGCACTACATAATTCAATCAATTCCTTTCCATTTCAAATAAAAAAGAGGGGATCAACTTATCATTCCCATTTCATTTAGAATTCAATCTTCATCTTTAAAGGTTGAATCTAGTGAATTATCCTCTCCTCTTTCAATGTAACTAGGTGAAAAGTGTTTGAAGGGGAATTCGTAGTGAAACTCTCATCTCTTCTTGGAGGGGAAGGGTATTTTTCCTCTTGATCTCTCATTCACATTTCACCACATTACATTTTTGTGAACCCAACATTTTGCATGCTTTCCTTTGAATAAAATTGCATATTTTTCATTTGCAAGTTTGAATTTTTTGCAAACTTTGTGGTTAAATCATTAAAACCCTAGTTTTTAAAATTAAAATTGAACTTGTTTTTTGTAAAAATTGCTTGTGGTTATTGTGTAGGGGAAAAAGCGAGACTAGGACAATGTACCCTAATCCTAACTTTTGACACACATTACGGAATACGAAAGAGTCTAGAGATATCGCACAATTGGCTACTTCTTTTGGTGAAAGAGAGAGCCATGGGATATCTATTAGGATTTCTATTCCCTTGTTGAAATTGAAAGCTAAAATGATACAAGTTCAAACCCTAATCCCAAAATGCAAGTATGAACTAATAACAAGATTGCAGAATTGAGACTAAACAATGAACAGCTGTAAATGTAAGGATAAAATAAGAATGCAGATATGTACCTGGAGTCGAAATCAGACTGAAAATGTTCGAGACGGGGGCGCGGGCGCCACTGTCCTGAAAACTGCACCGGAAACCACTGTTTTGCACCCTGAAACACTGTCTGGAAACTGTCGGAAAGCTGTCTGTCCGGAGGACCAGGGTGCCCAGCGCCTCTGTCCCAGGGACCAGGGCGCCCAGCGCCCCTGTCCTGGCAGGACCAGGGCGCCCAGTGCCCCTGTCCTGGTCTTCTGAGCTGCAATTTTACACAGGGTTCTGTCTCAGTCTCCTCTTTCCGGATCTGTGTCCTGTGGCGTCGTCCGAATCCCGAAACCTGCAATAATATCTGAAAAGGGGGAAGGGCGGCTATATAGGGTTTTGCCTTAGTCAAACCCCCACTTTGGTGATTTCCACCTCCACGAATAGCCAAGTTGTTTTGTAAAATGTATTGTGTGTGCAGACCTAGTGTGTGTGCAAGGTCCAAATGCAAGAAGGCAAACTAGAGCAACCTAGAAAGTAAACCCTAATTGCTTGTAAATGATAATGCAAATGCTCTAAATCAAGATGCAATGTGATCTAAAGCATGAATAAATGATATATCAAAGCTTATGTAAGGACATGAAAACAATATGAAATCATACCCAACCCTCAAGGGAGGAGTACAAGCCAATCTTCAGTCGGTAATCTCCTATTGTTCTTCAATGTCTTCCAAGCCCTAATTGGATGAATGAATGGATTTGATAGATGCTTGATAGAATGATATTGAGTGTTGTTGAAGTCTTCAAAGATCTGCTCTTTCGCTGCATATCCAGTTCCTGGAAAACAAAAATCCGATCCCTTCCAATGAGGAAAGAGAGCTTTTATGTATGAAACCCTAGGTCGTAAATTCATATTTTGGCCGACCTAGAGATTGAATATCCCGCCAATTTCTTGGGGTTAAGCTTTATTTTATGATTGGATCACGCTCCCAAAATTTCGGGAAAAATGTCCGGGACCATGTTGCACGGGCGCCATGGTCCCGACAACTTTTCACCAAATTTTCAGGGCCGTCAGATATGATGATTTTAGAGAGAATCCCGAAGTTACAGGTGATTTCGAGATGTTTAGACCCCGAAACCAAGCCCCCAAGTTTGAAATAGGACTTAATTAGGGTTTTTGATTAAGTTATGTATTGGAGGAATAAAATGCGAAGGGCACGCTTTAGTGAAAGGGCCCAACTTTATGATGTAGAGAATGATGAAATAGGGACCTTAGACCTAATTAATTTGATTAATTAAGTGCTTAAGGAGAAATGCAATGCAGAATGCAAAATGCGCTAAGGCGGGTGCTAAACTAGGTGTGAAATTGTACCACCCTAGCGAGTGCGTACAATTTACGACGCTACATTTAGCCCCCACTTTAGCGGTCATATGAGTACTACGTGCATATGCAAGCTAAAGTACAAAAAAGTAAACATCATTTGAAAAAAGGATATATGCATAAGTCGTCGGACGAAGCCCCCAGCGGTATCTGCAGTACACAGTTAGGAACCGCACCCTACAAAACAAACGTTAGATCACAAAATCACCTAATGCTTACTAGGGAAAGTGATGAAATCTGTGAGTAGCTATATGCCCCCCCTGTTTCGACTTGCTTATTTAGGGAGGTGAAACAGGGTAACATGTTTACTTGCAACAAATTGTGTAATAGAGTGTTGATGAGGGGTGTTCACTAAATAGGCTTCATCAGAGCACTTTTTGGAACATCCCGAGAGTAGGAGAAGGAAAATAAGATTCCAACGCAACAAACGGCTCGAAAATCGCATCTCCCAAACCCAAGTTATGATAAAATGAAAGATTAGGGTTTCGAGAAGTAAGAATAGACAAACTAGAGTATATACTTCGAAAGTGACACTTGTATTCGTCACTTTGCCGATTTCAGGATACTATTCAGTGCAGCGGAGCCCACCTAGTCATCATGCCTTCATGACGACCAGAGCGTCCCATGAGGATCGAGATCCTGCGCCAGGCTGTGATTGACGACGAGCCACTGGACGAGGTGAGTTGACTGAACGTTTGACTTTTGATTTCTCGCATGTTTGACTTTTCCGTGATCGAATGCGGACCTTGAATGCCGACATTGTATAATATGCTAGCATAAAAAAAATGTAAATCTTTTACAATTTACATAAATGAATTCAAGACAAACCTATAAAGTAAGAAGACATGCTTGTCAGGAACGAAGCAATATAGATCAAACATCATAACATTTAATTCTATTTTGCTTTTAATTAAGAAACACTAACATATTATCCAATGTTGAAGAAGATAGATAAGAAGTGAAGAATTTAAGCATAACATCTACGCAAGTGCATAGCATTGATAGGTTCTTTAAGAGGCGTACCGTCTACATCCGCTATTTTGTAAGCACCTGATCCATAATCCTCAATAACGATATATGGTCCAAGCCAATTAGGACTAAATTTTCCCTTTTCGGCCGGCAAGGCATTCACATTGCGCTGATTCTCATAAAGGACTAAATCACCTACTGAGAAGGAACGTTGAATAACCTTGTCATTATAGCTTCATTGTAAAGTTTTGTGATACGCTTGAATATGCTCAAGAGCGTTTATACGCTGTTCATCAAGCATCTCAAGCTGTTGAAGTCGTTGTTCTCTATAGGAGTCATCATCTACTATACCTTTAAGAGAAACCCTAAGTGATGGAATTTCTAACTCTAAGGGCATAATAGCGTCAGCACCATAAACAAGATTATAAGGAGTAGTTCCCGTAGCAATTCGTACACTCGTTCGGTAGGCCCAAAGAGCATAGATTAGCTGGTTACACCAATCCTTACCATGCTTATTTACGGTTTTACAAAGAATTTGCTCAATTATCTTATTGGATGATTCGGCTTGGCCATTTGACTGAGGGTAATACGGTGTAGAAAATCGATGTTTGATATGATACTTCTCAAGGAATTTCTTCACGTCCTTGTTCTTAAACGATGTTCCATTATCTGAGATAATAGTGGAAGGTATACCAAATCGAGAAATAATGTTTTCTAGAAGAAATTGACAAATCACTTCAGCAGTAGTAGAGCGAAGGGGAATAGCCTCTACCCACTTCGTAAAGTAATTTGTTGCAGTTATAATGAAGGTGTGTCCTTGAGATGAAGGAGGAGAAATTTTTCCAATAAGATCCAAACCCCATGCGGAGAAAGGCCAAGAAGCTACTTGAGAACGAAGTTCTTGGGCAGGAGCATGAATCAGGTTATTGTGTTGTTGACATTGGTGACATTTCTTAACAAATGAGAAGGAATCCTTCTGCATAGTTTGCCAATAGTATCCCATACGAAGCAACCTATGAACCAGGGATTTGCCCCCAAAATTCCCCCCACAGGCACCCGAATGTGCCTCTTCAAGAGCAACAGGGATTTCCGACTTGTTAAGACAACGAAGAAGAAGACCATCATAACCCCTTCGATAAAGGACATTAGAAAGGATGATATACCTAGTAGACAGCTTGCGGACTCTAGCCCTAGTGTTCCTATTAGCAGAATCAGGGAAGGTACCATCGGTCAAATATCTTACAATATGCGAGAACCATTCATCTGAGTCTACAAAGTCACAACATGTTACCAAGCTAGAATCATCTTCAATAGCTGGAGAAGTAAGATTGTGAATGACGAAGTTAAGATCAACCATAGGGTCCTCTAAAGATACTAACGAAGCCACACATGCCATCGCATCTGCATGTCGGTTATCTTTTCGAGGGACCGGTTCCATGGTATAAGAATCAAAATTTTGTAATAAAGATATAGCAAGGTCTTTATATTGTGATAATTTGTCTTGTTTTGCTTGATATATTCCTGTTACTTGTCTTATAATTAACTGCGAATCTCCATAGATATGTATGTGTTTTATATTAAGAGCTAGGGCTGCTTTTATTCCTGCTATAAGAGCCTCATACTCAGCAATGTTATTGGTACACAGGAAATTTAGACGATATGATAAGGGAATAGGTTTCTTTGTAGGAGAAACCAAAACAACCCCTGCCCCCGATCCCGTACGACACTTAGAGCCATCAAAATATAACTCCCAAGTTTCATCTTTCTCTATAGAAAGAATGAAATCATCAGGAAAGGACTCAGGGTTAGGGAATGAAAAAGGTGAAGGAGCCTCAACTAAGTGATCAGTCAACGCTTGTCCTTTAATTGCTCTTTGTGAAACAAATTTAAGGTCAAATTCAGTTAACATCATAACCCACTTAGCGAGACGTCCTGATAAATCAGTTTTAGAGAAAAGATGCTTCAACGGATCAAACTTAACCATGACATGGACTTCTGAATTTAAAAGATAATGTCTCAATTTCTGAGTCGCAAACACCACGGCCAAGCATTGTCTTTCTATCGCAGAATATCGGGTCTCATAATCGAGTAAGGTACGACTTATGTAATAAACCGGACACTCCTTACCATCTTTATCATGTTGTGCTAACAATGCTGCGAGAGCATGAGAAGAAGCAGCTGTATACAGGATAAAGGGTTTAGAAGGTTCAGCAGGTTGAAGAATAGGAGGACTAGCCAAATACACTTTTAAATCTTCAAATGCTTGCTGACAATCCTCATTCCACTGAAAAGTGATATCCTTTTTAAGGAGTTGAGTAAAAGGAAAGGTACGATCCGCCAGCTGAGACACAAACCTACGAATAGCCTGAATCTTTCCTTGTAAGCTTTTAAGTTGAGATACATTTCGAGGAGGTGGCATGTTAACAATAGCATCTATTTTCTTAGTATCCACCTCAATCCCACGATGCGAAACTATGAACCCTAATAGTTTTCCACTATCCACACCAAAAACACATTTTCGGGGATTCAAGCGCATGTGATATTTACGAATTCTTTCGAAGATTTGATGAAGGACTTTAACATGATCCATGTGAAGAAAGGATTTAGCCAAAATATCATCAACGTAATCCTCTAAAATCTTATGCATATAATCATGAAAGATAAGGGTCATCGCTCGTTGATAAGTTGCACCGGCGTTTTTAAGTCCAAAAGGCATCATTATCCAACAAAACGTACCCCAAGGAGTGGTGAAAGTGGTTTTGTATTGATCTTGAGGGTTAATGAAAATTTGATTGTAGCCTGAAAAACCATCCATGAAGGATAAGAGGGCATGTCCTGCCGTAGAATCAACTATCATATCAATGTTTGGAAGAGGGAAATCATCTTTTAAAGAAGCCTTGTTTAGATCCCAAAAGTCGGTACACATTCTTATTTTGTTATCTGGTTTAGCCACAGCGACAATGTTTGAAATCCATGGGGAATAGTCAATAGGGCGGATAAATCCAGCCTCCAATAATTTTTCAATCTCAGCTTTAACAAGCAGAGCTATCTTAGGATTCATTTTCCGAATCTTTTGTTTCACGGGCTTAGCATCAGGAACTAAGACAATATTATGAGTAACAATCTTAGGATCTATACCAGGCATGTCAGAGTATGCCCAAGCAAAAATCTCAGGGAATTCATGCAATAGTTCTTCATATTGTTTCTGTTCCTCTTTATCCAAACATTTTCCAATTTTAATGATTTTTTCTTTGTTGCAAGGATCCATCTTAACATCAGTGGTATCACTTATGAGAAGATTACTTTGTTGAGGAGTATCCTTTAACTGAGGGAACTCTTTCATAGTCTTATCATTATCAATCTCTTTTCCAAAATAAGCTTCAGTATTCAAACAATAAGGGAGTCCCCTATTGTGATGATAACGAGGAAGAGTGTCATAGGCTCCCAAGAACTCAGCTAAAGCGTCGTCGGTAGGGAAGATATCTAGAGCACAATCACCCGAAGAATCCTCATCAATATACTCAGGGTGTTGTATTGATAAAGATGTAGAGATGGCATTAACACTAATGCATGGTCTTTTAGAGGCTTTAGTATGTCTGCAGGGATTATAGCCAAGTCCAAAGGCATAATGTTGAAAATTAGTCTCTATAGGAACTCTAATCCCTTTTTCATTAGCACCACAACCTTTTCCATGATACCCATGCTTAGCAAAAATGCGAAAACCACGACCATAGCGATCAGCCATTTCAGGAAAAGAAGGTGGTTTTTCATAAGATAAAGAATCAAACTCTTCATAGTTATAGATGTGAGAAGAGGAAGTTTGAGAAGCGGCCACAAAATTATTACTCATAGCTTCAGGCAGGGTTGATTGACTTTTAGCTTCTTCTTTCTTTTCAACTTTGTGATTTCCAGCTTCTTCCTTCTTTTCAACTTTAAGTTCTCTAGGAGGAATCTTATATTCACCCACAAAGGTAGGGTTAAAGTCAAGAGATCCCCAATCATCTTCTACAAGAACCTTCTCAGGATCAAAATCCTTTTTATGTGTAGTTTCAAGCCGAGAAGGATCTTCCTTAGGAATTCCAGATTCATCCCAAGGATTTTGATCATCGGAAAGCGAAGACTCATCGATTGGTTTTTTGTTTAAAGAGTCATCACTAGACGAGGATGGCGTAGAAGAATCTCCTTTGGAATTAGATGTTTGTAGACAAGCTTGAAAATTAGTATCACCCATCAAGGTATATGTCTTGTTGTTATAAATGAATTTAACTTGTCTATGCAATGTAGAGGGGACAGCTTGCATGCTGTGAATCCAAGGCCTCCCTAATAGCAAATTATACGTTAAATTTCCCGGCATAACATGGATAGGAGTAGGCAAAGTAACAGGTCCCACTGTGAGAGGTAAGGTGATGATACCCAATGAAGTCTTAGCCACATTGTCAAAACCACGAATGGAACGAGAGTCAGGCTCCATAAGAGAAGTATCCACATTCATCTTATGTAATAGATTGATGCTACACACATTAAGGCCAGAGCCATTATCTACTAATGTTCATCTTATAGCAGTGTCTTTCATGACAACCACAATCATCAAGGGATCATATTGTTGTTGGACTTCACTAGTAGGCAACTCATCTTGCGTAAACACAATTTGAGGCTTAGGATTCATCACAGAGTTAACAAAAGATGCTATATTACTAGATGTATTCGATGGAGGAACATTCAAATCTTTCAAGGCATCTTGTAACATTCCATGATGAGCGGAAGAAGTTTGAATCAAATCCCAAAGGGATATCTTAGCAGGGGTAGTTTTAAGTTGTTCTATGAGATCATATTCCTTACCCATAACTTGCGAAATACGAGGAGCTTGAGGAAGGATTGGTTGAGGATTAGGAAGCGAAACTGGAATAACAGGAGGAGGATTGGGTTGCTTATTATTTCTGGTATGATAAGTATGGGCAACCGCATGATAACTCTCTCTAGTCATTTGCTTGGCATAATTGTAAGGACTTATAGATTGTCTTCCTTGTACGGTAATGATTGGTTTATTTGGAGTACCAAAGGAATCATGATCATACCTCCCTTGGACAGTAAGGAGAGGAGTCTTAGGAATTTGAAAGGTGGGAGAAGGATAAGCACCTTGGACTTCAAAGAGGGGTTTGTTATATTCATTCAAATTTATCATGTTAACCAACTTAGAGATCTTGTTTTTGTTTATAGGTTTCGACAAAGCCACAAAGTCATGAAAGGCATCATCCAACAAAGCATAATCATATCGGTTAAAGGGTTTGTCTTTTGATTCAAAAGGAGACATCTCCTCATAGAGGGGATTATTGAAAACAACCATGTTACTAGATTCAGGGGAAGAGTGGATAGGAATGTATCCTTGAGAGGAATCATTCGACTTATCTTTCTCATCACACCTAAATGGCATAGTAACAAGGTTTATGAGTTTTTGGTAAAATGAAGGTTTAGCATCCTTAGGGTTTAAAAACTCATCTAAAGCTTCATCTAATTCATCTTGGATATACTCATAATAATCATCAAATGCATGAACATTTTGCAAATAAAAATCTGACATTTTGAAAAGATTGCATAAAATTGAAACACACAATGCAAAGAAACACAAGCTCTCTCTCTCTTTTTTTTTTTTTCTTTTTCTCTTTTAATGAAATGAAATGAAAACACACTAAATCTAGATCTAGATCTAACAAATGCAATGCAAGAGGAAGCAATGATAGATTGACATCGGGTTCACCAAAATGTGTAGGGGAAAAAGCGAGACTAGGACAATGTACCCTAATCCTAACTTTTGACACACATTACGGAATACGAAAGAGCCTAGAGATATCGCACAATTGGCTACTTCTTTTGGTGAAAGAGAGAGCCATGGGATATCTATTAGGATTTCTATTCCCTTGTTGAAATTGAAAGCTAAAATGATACAAGTTCAAACCCTAATCCCAAAATGCAAGTATGAACTAATAACAAGATTGCAGAATTGAGACTAAACAATGAACAGCTGTAAATGTAAGGATAAAATAAGAATGCAGATATGTACCTGGAGTCAAAATCAGACTGAAAATGTTTGGGATGGGGGCGCGGGCGCCACTGTCCTGAAAACTGCACCGCAAACCACTGTTTTGCACCCTGAAACACTGTCTGGAAACTGTCGGAAAGCTGTCTGTCCCGAGGACCAGGGCGCCTAGCGCCTCTGTCCCAGGGACCAGGGCACCCAGCGCCCCTGTCCTGGTCTTCTGAGCTGCAATTTTACACAGGGTTCTATCTAAGTCTCCTCTTTCCGAATCTGTGTCCTGCGGCGTCATCCGAATCCCGAAACCTGCAATAATATCTGAAAAGGGGGAAGGGCGGCTATATAGGGTTTTGCCTTAGTCAAACCCCCGCTTTGGTGATTTCCACCTCCATGAATAGCCAAGTTGTTTTGTAAAATGTATTGTGTGTGCAGACCTAGTGTGTGTGCAAGGTCCAAAATGCAAGAAAGCAAACTAGAGCAACCTAGAAAGTAAACCCTAATTGCTTGTAAATGATAATGCAAATGCTCTAAATCAAGATGCAATGTGATCTAAAGCATGAATAAATGATATATCAAAGCTTATGTAAGGACATGAAAACAATATGAAATCATACCCAACCCTCAAGGGAGGAGTACAAGCCAATCTTCAGTCGGTAATCTCCTATTGTTCTTCAATGTCTTCCAAGCCCTAATTGGATGAATGAATGGATTTGATAGATGCTTGATAGAATGATATTGAGTGTTGTTGAAGTCTTCAAAGATCTGCTCTTTCGCTGCATATCCAGTTCCTGGAAAACAAAAATCCGATCCCTTCCAATGAGGAAAGAGAGCTTTTATGTATGAAACCCTAGGTCGTAAATTCGTATTTTGGCCGACCTAGAGATTGAATATCCCACCAATTTCTTGTTGTTAAGCTTTATTTTATGATTGGATCACGCTCCCAAAATTTCGGCAAAAATGTCCGGGACCATGTTGCACGGGCGCCATGGTCCCGACAACTTTTCACCAAATTTTCAGGGCCGTCGGATATGATGATTTTAGAGAGAATCCCGAAGTTACAGGTGATTTCGAGATGTTTAGACCCCGAAACCAAGCCCCCAAGTTCGAAATAGGACTTAATTAGGGTTTTTGATTAAGTTATGTATTGGAGGAATAAAATGAGAAGGGCACGCTTTAGTGAAAGGGCCCAACTTTATGATGTAGAGAATGATGAAATAGGGACCTTAGACCTAATTAATTTGATTAATTAAGTGCTTAAGGAGAAATGCAATGCAGAATGCAAAATGCGCTAAGGCGGGTGCTAAACTAGGTGTGAAATTGTACCACCCTAGCGAGTGCGTACAATTTACGACGCTACAGTTATCTTAGATCTGAAAATTATTTTGTTTATCAAATTCAATTTCCTCATTGTCTTGTTCAATTTGCAAATCAAATTTACAAAATTAAGAGGTTAATTGTTAAAACCCTAATTTTCAAAAATCATCTTGAACTTGTGCAAAAATTGGATTTCCATTTAATTTTCAGATTTCTAATTGTTCTTAGACTTGTTTTCATTCCTTCAGTTCAAATTTTCAATTTCCCCCCTTTTTCCCAAAATTCAAATTTTAAAATGAAGTGGATAGGTCATCAAACCCTAATTTTTATAATTAATTGGATTTTGTGCGAATTTCAAATCAATTTCATTCACATTCAGATTTCTAAACATTTCCCAAGGTGTCCCTATCCATTAGGTTTGACCTTTTTCAAATTTGCAATTCAATTCCTCTTTTTCTTCATAACCCTAATAGGGTCCTATTTTTACATTTGAGCCTTCATTTTGGCCATCTATATGTCGTAAAATTAGTCAATCTTTTGGGGTTAGCTTCAAAATCATCGTAATATTCATCCCTGAAAATTTCAAAAAAAGTTGGTTGGACCATGTTTGTTCCCACCACGGTCCTTGGGTTTTTTCTTGAAGTTTTGAGAGACTGTTATGACTATATTTAATAGCCTAAATCCAGAAGATTGGCTAATTTTGTCAATTTTTGATCCCTCTAGAATCATAAATACTTCCAAAATTCAACATTTCAAATTTCAAGAAAATTTTTAAAATTAAGAAGTTAATTATAGTTTGACCTGATTTTAAAATTTTTGTTTTTAAAATTAAGTGGTATTCCCTTGGCCCTAATTTTCAATTTCAATTTCCTTTTTGGAAATTGTGTCATCCTCTTCCTCCAGCAAAGTTCAAATTGTGTAATCATTATTTTCTTATAATTGTATTAATCGCTTTTGTAAGCTTTGTTCCAAAATTCAAAATTCAAATTCTCCCTCTAGTGCATGAGTTTTACCACTATTAGTCCTACCTATCCTATCCCCGTTAGACAAAGCATTATAATTAAGGCTTCCCAAGGTTTAGTTACCGAGGAGATGCAGCCTAATTTGGGTGACTTCTTTAATGAGGATCATGCAAATTCTTCCCATCCTAATCATGTCCCTATTCACCCCATTGATGAATCCCATGATGAAGAAGAATCTTTAACTAGGGATTCTATAGATCAACTTTCCACATTGGATAACAAATTTGATAACTTTCAACATTGGATGTCCCAAGAATACCCTAATAGTGAAGCTCTTCCATTAATTGAAGGCCTTAAGCATATGATTCAAAGTGATAAGAATGGAATTGATATACTATGTGGCATTGCACATATTGTTGATTCTAATGTTACTCCTATTAAGAGTTGTGCTGAAACCCTAGGTTATTCACAACCTTCAACAAAAGTCAATCCATCAATTCCTTTGACTACTCTTATGACTAGTATTCCTAATTTTACCTCCAACATCATGGCTACATCAACTCAAAGTGTCATTCCCAGAACCATTGGTCATGGGGGAAATCCCTCTTCTTCATTTAATCCTCCATCTTTACCTATGTCTTCCACAAGTATTCCTATTATTCCTCAACCAGTCAGTGTGACACAAGGGGGAAATTCCTTCAGCAATTTTTTTCCTCCTTTAAGTGTCCCTTTTCCTACCCAATCATAACCTATTCCTACTTATCATAATGTCCCACCACCTTATTCTCAGTCCATGCCCTCTTTCAATAATATCACACCACATTTTCAATTAACTATGTCTAACATCAATTCTTCTATCGAAATGACAATTAACAATCTTGCTCAAACCGTGTCTTCCTTACAACAACAAATTGCTTCTATGAGTCAATCCAACTTTAGTGTGCCCACCTTTGACATTGTGAGCCCACTTTCTCTTGATATTGTTAAAGTTGTGCTACCTAAATATGTTGAGATCCCTCAATTGGAACTCTATAATGGAAAAGGTGATCCTCTTATGCATGTCAAAACATTTTAAACTTTGTGTATTGATTTTGTTTATGATCAAAGATTGCTTGCCAAATTGTTTACAAGAACACTAAGAGATAAGGATTTACAATGGTATTGCTCTTTGCCTTCTTATTCTATCACTTCCTTTCAACAGCTAGTAAATTCTTTCAGCCAATAGTTTCAAAACAACATTTGTCCTAAAATCACTTTGACTATTTTAATGTATTGTAAACAAGGTGTTAAAGAAAAAGTGACTGATTTCATTGTTAGATATAAGCATTTGTGTCCTCAAATTTATTTTCATATACCTGATAATGATATTAAAATAATTTTAATTTTCAATTCACAAAAATGTATAAGTGAAAAGCTTATTATGTCTAAGTTAATTCCTTTTTGTAGTTGTGTGCAACACTCCACAATTATCAACTGGCTATCAGTCAAATAGAGAAATATACTCCTATGACTCCGAGTGATAAGGGGGAGAGTGTTCAACAACTATTTACGAAGTTCAAACCAACAAAAAGCTTCATCAAGTTCAATGATACAACCAACAACCACAATGTGAATGCTACTACAGGTGTGCCTTCTATTTCTAAATTTTTCCAAAGAGAAAGATAGTTTACTTCCTTGAATGAATCTTTATATAGTATTATGTATCAGTTGTTGCACATAAATGTTATCGAACTTCCTCCTATAAAACAAATTTATCCTTCTAAACTTGCATCTCCTTATTTTGATAGCAATTCCTTCTATCAATTTCTTCGTTAACCTGGTCATGATACTGAGAAATGTTTCGCATTGAAGAATAAGATTCAATATTTGATTGATAATAATACTATATCTATAGTATTAATAATACTATAATAATACTATAACAAAATCTTAAGATTTTCACTAATCCCTTGCCTTCTCATACCTCTAACATTATTGAGATTGTTCCTAATTATTTCTCTTTTGAGGAATTCATCTCTATGGCTCCAAACTTGGTTAATATGGTAGAAAAAAAAGATATGGTTAAGGATCCTTGTATTAAATTTGACCCTAGCGAGACCATTAAAGCACCTGATGGCCCTTTATGCATAGTTGTGAAGGTTAAGGATATCCCTTTCTGTGGTGCCCTGATTGATCCCTCTTGCATGGTTAATGTCATAATTGAAGAGTATCTTTTCACTTTACGATTGAATAAACCAATATATGATGATTCTAATGTATTTGTGAAGTTATTTAATGGATTCTCTTGTCCTACCATTGGTTCTATCACCCTTCCTGTTGAAGTTCATACTAAATCTATGGATGTTGACTTTGTTATCATACCCTATTCTGAGCAATTCTGTGTGAAGTTGGGCTATCCTTGGCTATCTTCCATGAAGGATATTGCTTCTCCAATACACAAGTGTCTGAAATTTCCTCACAATGGAGAAATCATAACTGTGAACCATAGCTTATTTCATGCATCCAAAAGAAGCCCTGATGTTCCTATTGATTTCTTTTGGCCTAAACAATTTCAATCTCTTCCATCAATAAGAGATGCTCTTTTTCAATCTTATAAAAAATGGAAGAGAGATATGATTTTATCCTTAAAGTCAACCTAGATCTCCAACACTTGACATTCCTATTCTTCAAGATGAGGTTATTCCCGTCATGGATAGAACTAATCTCCCTCCTAAAGAAGACCGTCAACCTATTACTATGGATGTGACTTTACCTTCTCTTAAGGAGAACAAAAATATACCTCCTAAGGGTAGACCTATACCTCCTCCTCATGATGGACATGGTATCCTTCTGACACCTAATATTCCTCCTTTCTATGGTGCAATTCTATCTCCTTCCTCTTATCAAGAGAAGAGGCATGCCTCTCCTCTTGTTCAACCAAAAATACCTCAACCTAAACCTTCAACTATCAAGGAGAGAAAAATTCCTATATTTTCAAATGTTCCTCCTCCATCTCACCCTTCCACTAAGAATTGACGGAATTGTTGTGTGAGAGAATGTCGATGAAGACACCTTGTTCAAGCTCATGAAGCTATCCCTAAAAAATACTCAATCTGCTCAGACTCTGACAGTTGACATGATTCCATTTTCTCCCAAGAAAGATGTTCAACCTACATTTCTAAATCATAAGTTTCACAAAACATGTGATGGTATTAATCCTATTCGCATTCTTGCTCCTCTTTCTATAAAAATTGATGAAGAAATGGGTGAAAATATTATTCATAATGGAAATACAACTTCTAATGCTTATGATAGTGAGTATGACTATGTTGATGTGGACAAGCATTTTTCAATTTAATTTTCACAAACCTTAATCCTAGCTCCTAGAATCGAACAAAGTGACTTACAACATGAGCATAGTCCTTGTTTGGATCTCGTGATAGCTCCATTTGTTATGCTTGATGTCTCTCCTCTGTCATGTTGCTCGCATTCCCAAAATAGTGATTAGCAATATTGATAGGCATATGTCATGCTAGATTAGCAATATTAGCATTGTAGATCTTCTCTCTCTCTCATTTCTTTCTCTTTTGTGACCATTTTTCTATGTGTATTCCTATTCTTCTGTTGTTCCCTTAATATATACTTGGGGATGATACAAAGCATTCAGATTTTTTCTTGGTCTCTTTCTTGTTGACTCAAAAGACATCCTCTCTTCCCTTTCTTTGAAGGTAGTATCCTTCTTTGGGGAATGATGATTATTATATGCACATATACATACATGATATACATGAGTTATTATACAACATATTGACCCTGAGGAAAGTGACACTACCTTGTTTTTTGTGTTCATTATCCTTGGGTTTATTCCTCGATTGGGGGCTAAATCCTTGTGATAACGTGCTCCTTCCCTTCTCTTTCACTTGGGTGTATCATACCTTAAATCAATTGGTCCCGATAAGGCATGTGCGATCTCTTTAACATGGGGGAATACACTCCACTTATATTTTCCTTCTTGACACTTTAAATTACTTAGTGAACTTTGTTTTGCTTTGTAATCTTTAGTATCCTTTCTTTCATGGCTCATTGTGAGGGCAACTTTGCTACTTGTAGTCATGGTTCTCCCCTTCTTGATCTTCTCTTTTAATTTTTCAATTGAAGTCATAAGATCCTAAGTCCACTGGGAGCTTGGTGCATCTTGCCTCCTTGATGTGGTAAAATTCTTTCAATTTTGTTTCCTTATACTTTACCGATAGTATTGGCTTATTCTCATACTCCGGCTAAAGTGGGGGCTAAATGTAGTATCATAAAATTGCAACCCTAGCAATTTTTGACTACATTAGGGTCCTCATGCATGTGCGATCGAATCCTCTTAGCCTTATCAGAGATCAGAGACTGCTCAACCCTCAGAATCGACTTTTTTCTTGGCCTCCACACCACCCTGTTCGCACTCTACCTTGGAGAAAGGGGTAGGAAAAGGGCATGGCATCCCTTTAATCCCTAGGATAGGGCATGGTTACCTTTCCCTCCTAGGATAGGGGCATGGTGCCCCT
Source organism: Cryptomeria japonica (assembly GCF_030272615.1). Classification (NCBI taxonomy): domain Eukaryota; kingdom Viridiplantae; phylum Streptophyta; class Pinopsida; order Cupressales; family Cupressaceae; genus Cryptomeria; species Cryptomeria japonica. Next base: position 420,498,154 of record NC_081413.1, on the reverse strand, counting down.
ATCCCTACCCTATTTTGGGGCAGGACCCTTCCTAGGGTTGCATTATAGGTTGTAAAGTGAGAGGGAAAACTCCCCCAATGTTGGCCTATGACGAAAATCAAATTCAGTAACATGTATTTAAGGGGAATTTTTCCTCTCATTTGCATAAGTTGAAGTGGGATAAGTTGGATAAGGTTGGAGTTGGTCAAGTTGCATAAGTGATCGAGCATTCAAGCATTCAAGCATTCTTTTGTAGCATTGAGAATTCTCAAGTCTCCCTTTAAGGCTAGGTGTTGCATTCAAGTGAGGGATTCAACCATTAAAGATGAGATTGATTCCAACATTCAATTCCACATAAGAATTTCTATCAACATTGCTATCACAACCTCCCTTGAGGTGATTTACAATTCAGTCTTTCATTTACATCAACTTGCAAGTACTTTCTTTCATTACTTGGTTAATTCCAAAACTGGGGTTTGACCTAAAGGCAAACCCCCAATCCTAACCCATTTTCCTCTCTTTTCTGTGAGTAGGTTGCAAGTGTTTAGCTGTATTTTTGGATTTAGATTCCATTTAGAGAGGCAGAAAAACTTTTCATTTCATGGATTTTTCGGAGGACTGTGTACATTCTCGTCACGGTCCGGGCAACTTTTCCTCAAATTCACAGGGCGACTTTGTCTCAACATATTACTGCCAGATCCAAGTGTACAACTTCATCCCATGTTCTGATCTTAAGTTATAATTAGTTGTTTGTCACTTTTGCACTAAATAATTCAATCAATTTCTTTCCATTTCAAATAAGGAAGAGGGGATCAATTTATCAATCCTATTTCATTCATAATTCAATTTTCATCTTTGAAGGTTGAATCTAGTGAATTCTCCTCTCCTCTTCCAATGTTACTAAGTGAAAAGTGTTTGAAGGGAAATCCATAGTGAAACTCTCATCTCTCCTTGGAGAGAAAGGGTAGTTTTCCTATTGATCTGTCATTCATGCATTTCACCATATTACACATATGAGTTGCGTAAACTCAAAGATCAGGGGATGAACTATCCCACTTATGATTTAGAGTTAGTGGAAGTTGTGTATGCTTTGGTGAGATGGAGGCATTTTATTCTTGGGCATCAGTTTGAGTTGAATAGTGATCATCATAGTTTGTAGTATATATTCACGTAGCTAAATTTGAATTCTAGGCAGCAACGATGGATGGAGTTTCTTATGAGTATGATTTTGAGGTGAAGTATATCCAGGGTAAGGAGAATGTGGTGGCAGATGCATTGAGCCATAGGAGGCATGAGGTTTTACTGATGACTCTCATGTGGATTTGAGGAGTTAAATTCTTAGTGCACTTCCTTTAGATGCTTGGTACTAGGAGGTTAGTGCGGAGATTTCTTCAGGTACATCTCTTGAGGGGAGATTTGTAGGTTATTCATTGGAGTAAAATGGCCTTCTTCATCATTTGGGATGTATATTTGTCTCACCTTCAAATAGACTTCGAGCTTTGATTTTCAGAGGCACATCATGTACCTTACTTGACACATCTAGGTGTCAAGAAGATGCACACAAATTTATGACAATTTTACCATGAGGAGAGATATAGTAGATTTCATTTCTTGTTGCTTGGAGTGTCAATGAGTGAAGGTAGAGCATAAACACCCCGCATGTTTATTACAGTTGAAATTGGTTCCAGATTAGAAATGGGATATCATATTGATGGATTTTATTATTGGATTTCCCATGTCTTCTCATCATCATGATACTATCATGGTCACCATTGATAGGTTGACCAAGGTACCACACTTCTCTCCTATTCGATCTTCCTACATAGCAATGACAATAGCTCATATTTTCATTGAGGATATTGTGAGATTGCATGGTATTCCTCATCACATTATATCTGATCATGATCCAAGGTTCACTTTAGCATTGTGGACCTCTCTTTAGCATGATTTAGGGACCCAATTGAACTTTATTTCAGCATATCATCTTGAGATAGTTGATCAGATAGAGAGAGTTAATCAGGTTTTGGAGGATATGCTATAGATGCATGTTATGGATCAATAGTCTTGATGGGAGGATTATCTATATTTAGTGGAGTTTGTAAACACTAATAGACATCATAGTTCATTTGGTATGTCTCCTTTCTAGGCATTGTATGGGCGACCATTTTGTACGCCTTTGAGTTGGGATATTTTGGAGGGTAGAGTGCTTCTTGGATCAGAGATGTTGTAGGATATGGAGTATCAAGTGACTCGTATTTGAGAGCATTTGCTAGCAGCGTAGGACATGTAGAAGAAGTATACAGATGATCATCATGTGGATTGACTATTTTCAATGGGTGACAAGGTGTTTTTGAGGGTTCATCCCTGAAAGAGTCCTATCTATTATGGAAAAAGATCTAAGTTAGAACCTCATTTTGTTGGACCTTTTGAGATTTTAGAGAGGATTGGTGTTGGCATTGACAAAACTGGTTAATCCAGAATAACGATATATTTGCTGAGATTTGTCATTGATGTCTAACACTGACCGATGGAGTGGTGCATCTCAACAGAAAAGGTGATGACTTGTAAACAACATGGAAGTATCATAAGGGACAAGTGATCAAGGTTCAATCTGCTCAAGGGAAGATAGATTAAGCTATCCAGTATGTTACTCAAGAAGATTGATGTTGAGGTCAGATCTTCAGGTTGATCATTATGATGATAATGATGTCACAAAACATGATTTAGGCAAGAAGGCTTGAGGTTGTATGAAAACCAGAACCTCATTGGCAAACAAGAGAAGAGAATTGGTAGAAACACTGCAAATCGGAATCAAGGAATGAATCGGAAATGAAGAGCGCAGTGGTATACCGGTTAAGCAAAAGGAAGACAGGTGATTACCATAAATCTTGGAGCAGTGATCGGTTATCCAATTGTGGTGGCAAAAGGTGAGTTAGTGAGCTTGTGTCTATGCCAAACTAAAGGTTTGTGAAATCAACATCAGTCATCATGCAATTAAGCCATGATTACTTACGAATTTTTTGGTTCGCATTTATAAGACCGAACCCGACCCAAAAGTCACTATTTTTAAGGAATGCAGTGGAAGAATTGGTTGAGTAGTTGGCATAATTGTTGCATGGCATGCAGAAAAAGAGCAGGAAGATTTGAATTTGAAATCCTCTGAAATCTATGATTGCATTGATTAAGAAAACACTTGAAGATGACGACAAAATATTGTATAAAGTATTTGGAGTTTATTCAAAATAATTTTTATCATTAAATTTGCAAAGAGAAGATCCTGTAGAAGGCGATCCAAAGTGAAGAGTAGAGTGAGAGGAAGTGCTAAAAAGATTTAGCTGAGAAGAGAGTGTATGAGGTAGACTGACACAGTGCAAAGCTGAGGGACAGAGGAATGATAGAGTGCATATCCATGGGACAAAGGACCGACATAGTGCAAAGCCGAAGGTATAAGCAGAAAACCGGTGTTGTGTAGAGAAGACACAACCGATGTGGATAGACTATGATTATCATTGTGATCTGATCAGGCTATTAGTAGCTAATCCAACAGATCATCCTTCTATTTCTTTCTAACCATTGCAACTTAAATCCCTTAACCGGGTGGACTTTAACATGTCCCTTTGTAAAATCCCTTAACTGAGTGACATCTTAATTGATATTCTTAAGTCCTTTAACCAGGCCACCTTTAATAGGGTAAAGGCACTAACAGGCCTTAAACAAAATCCCTTAATTGAGTGGTACCTAGCAATGTATTTTAAATCTCCTAACAAGGATGGCTCCTCATCGGGCGTACTCCAGAAGAGTACAAATTTTGTGAGTTCCTACTCACACCATGGTTTTCTCCCATTTGGGTTTCCATGAGATAAATCTTGGTGTCACTGTATATCTTTTCATGCATGCATATTCTTCTACAGTAATTATGTGTATTGATGAATATTAAGTTAGTGTAGATTTGAGTGAAAATTTTTAATTGGCTATAATTGGTAAATTGTTGATTCACCCCTCCCCTCTCAACACCGATTGGGACTAACTACTGGTTCTATGGCTTATCACCTTACCTTTCCACCCAGCTTGTCCAACATCCATGATGTGTTTTATGTATCTATTTTGAGGCCATATTTTCCTGATGTATCCCATGCTTTGGATTGGAATGCATTGTAAGTAAAGTATGGGAAACTTTTTTTGGAGACTATGCACCTTATTAAACATTGGGGGTTGACCCTTAGGGCTTGCAACATAGAGCAAGTAAGGGTCCAATGGGACTTGAGTGATGATTCTTTGATGGCTTGGGAGGATACAACATGGATGAGAAAGGTTCACCCCTATTTGTTCTCAGGCTTCTAGGAGTTAGCCTAGGCAAAGGGGGGAAGGATGTAGTGTCCCTCCATGATTCATCTTTTGATTTATGCATTGATAGACTTGTTTAGACTTTTGTATGATGTTTTGATTATGGTTTCATTTATATTTTTAATGCTTATTGATGATGATAGACACTCTATACTGACAATTGATATATAGATGATGATATATCCTGGTTAATTATGATGGATGGACTTATACTTGATAATTTATATACACTTGTTATTCATGATAGATTATATGGCCTATGAGGTTACGATGGCATCTTGATAATTCTAACCCCATTTCATGATTACATTGGATGATTCGATGCTATGATTGTCATGATTTTCTTACTATTATATTTATGATAGAGACGATGTCATACCATTCATTGCAAGCATGATATGATGTTTCTTTTCTCTCTCACTTTCTTGATCATTTATGATATATGTTGTTGTATATGTTGTTTTGTGGATATTGGTGGATGCAGGATTGTAGGTACTAGACATCGACTCCACCTGATCTCACAAGTCTGAGTGTGTCTTGTCCCAATGGCAAGTTGATCGGAGGTGACATGAGTTCCTTCTACACACCCTAGGCCTAAGTTGATATCCTTGTCAGTCTAGTGTCTTGTTGTGAGTCATCGTATTAGCTTTCGTGATGTGTTGTTCAACCCTATGTCGGGTTGCCTTGTGGTGCTATTACTAATTAATTAATTAATTAATAATTGACTTATGTAGTTTATTAATATTTAAATTAATTTAATGTATGGTTTGATATTTATTTATTATCGAGCATTTTATTGTCGAGGATTAATTTTTATTAAGCTTTGAATTATTGATTATTATTATTTATAAATTATTGTTTAATTATTTTATTATTTTATTATTTGAGCCTTTTGGATTTATTATTTATCTATATAGTTGTGGCTTTAATATATAATCTGGGTATTCATTTATACTATCCTTGGCTATTTTATTATTGGGCTTTTATATTTTATTGTTCCCATAGTTTATTTTTTATTGGTTATTTATATTATTATTTATTTCCCTTTTTACTATTTGGGTTAATTAAAGGTTATATATTCTACCTTCCCTATTTTGCTATTGGTTGAGAGATTGGGGTAGGTCAATAATATTATTTTTTATAATTTCCTACCTCGATATTGTGCATGGTAGGTATGAGATATTCTCTTATGGATTATTTTGATTGGCCAGTTTATTGCATGGTTTTGAATGTATTCTTATAAATATGTTTTTTTGAGATTTCACAGGGGTTGGCAACCTAGAGAAGTTTCTACTTGATTAAAGGTTTTGATACTTGTTTTGGGAATTTTGTTTGGCTTGGCTTGGATTTTGGATTGCTAGATTGTTTTGCTTCATCGACCTTCTTAGACTATCACTACTATTATCTAGGTCAGGAGATTTTTAAATCCCTCTTACGTATTTTATTTTAAAAAATTATTTTTTCACCATGATTGTAAAATATTGTCTTGGGGAGATTTTGGGTTGCAATAAGAATAATTATATAGTTTAATAAATATTAATAATTGGGACTATGGTATTCTTTTACGGGTTTCATATTCTGAAGTGTTGTTGTGTTAAGCTTTGTATTCGACCACTATGTATTGTTGTGATTTTTGTATTTTGGAGATTAATGTTCCGTGATAGTATTTTTTTCTCGAGTCCACACCTATGTAGTGTTGGGTTGTGGGTTGGTGGGTTTATGTGTTTGATTACCTATTGATGAGTCTATTATTGTAGTTGCTGGGAAGGCCTTTTGAGTTGGAAGTAATTTTTTTGATACGCCCAAATGTATTTGTTAAATATATTAATGTATAATCTTAGACTTATATTATTTGTTTCTGCCTAGTTTGTTTGGCCTGAGCGATGCTTTTCATGTATCTATTATATTATGGAGTTGCCATATATCTTTCATCTTTTGTTTTTCTGAGTTTGCGTATCGAATGTGCTAAAACCCTAGATATATATGCTATTTCAATAAATGTGCTAATCTAAATGTCAAATGCACTGTAGGAATTATCGTATGCACTATTGTTTATCCTATATGTGCTACCCAACTGGGTGCATGTGTTGTTATGAGTCACTCAGGTACTGTAGAAATGTTTATATGTGCAATTTGGTCTATCATAAGCATTATTATACCTGAAAAATGTGATGTTCTAATACTTGAATATGCTGCAAAATGTTTTAAAGGTGCTACACTATCCTTGATATGTGCTAAACTGTTATTTAAAGGCATTGTACTAGTTTGTAAATGTGCTATTCTAGTGAGTAAATGCGTCAAACTACTCTATTTGGTTTTCTATATCAGTTTTGAGCTTTTTCTTTCAGTATTTTTATAGTCCAGAGGAGGAGTCTGTGTTTCTTGAGTGTGTTGAGATGATTCAAGACTGCATTATTGATTAAGATTGCTTATTGCATTATTTTGAGTTAAGCAAGATGATTGATACCTTGTTGTTGTATTGGGCTCATTTGGTTATATTGATATATTGGAGTTTTGGATGCTAAGTGTTTTCATGATTGCCCTTGAGGCTGTGATTATGGTGTTATGAATTTATTTAATGATTATCTTTGTGATTGGAAACCCTTGGTTATCTGGGTTTTGTTTTGAGAGCCCTTTTTCTTGTTTCTGTGCATGTTGTCACCCTAAGGCCTAGAAGCATGAATAAGGAGAGTGGGCTTCCATGAGTCTACCAAGGTCAAGAGGAATAGATTGCTAGGATTTCTTGTGTTAGGAGTCAGGTCTAGACCTTTGGATATCTCAATGGAAGTTTATTGTTAATGAAATGATAATCTAAGAAATAAATCTTAGGTGGGATGTGTAGTAGTAATTTCATCTTAATAAGATAAGTAATGTATTGGTGGCACCCCGTCTCATAGCTTGGAGTGCTCGTATAGACTCAGGATGAGGCATGTGAAGAACTAGTAATCAGATAAACCAAACTCCCTTGATTTCCTCAAAGGTTGAGACGATTCCGCATGTGTTTCACAAATGTTGATAATAGGGAGCTCTAACTCCCCTTACATAGGATATCCTTTATTGTTTTGGTCATAGCATGTGATGAAACTCTTTCCTACATGTAGAATCTAGTTCCTTATGCCTTGTTGTTGGTTAGCCTTTGGAAATTTTATGGATTTTTTTTTAGCCTTGTGATGTAATTTGGCTTATTGTTATGTAGTTTCTTTTCAGTTGTGGAGTTGTATGTGATAGTTTTGATACTTAATGTAAGTACAGATCCAATAGCCAACAAGATGAGAGGGGGAGGGGGTGAATCATACAAACTTAATCTTCCATAAAAACATCAGATTCAACCTCGATAACATATACTTCAGTAATATAACCAAAACTGCTAAACATGCAAACTCAAAAGCATATAAACATCATAAACCGCATAACACCAGATTTAACGTGGAAACCCAAATAGGGAAAAACCACCATGGGATTTCGGACCCACTAAGAAATATACTCTTCTAGAGTATGCTCAGTTAAAAGCAAATCTCGTTAAAGATTACAAACACATTGCTAGATGTGACCCGGTTAAGGGATTTCCCTCAGATCTATTAGGATCTTCACCTTGTTAGAAGTGACCTTGTTAAAGGATTTCAAACACTCAATCAGAATGTCACCTTTCTAGAGGGTTTTACAAATAAGACTGTTAAGTCCACTCAGTTAAGAGATTTTTTGTCACTTCACAAAATAACAGTAATAAAAATCTATCTGCAACTTCACATCTAAAATGCTAAAGCAGATTCTTATTTGCTCAATACAATCTAGACATAGAACTAGTCTTGTCCATCTGCTGGGCTTCTATACTCTGTTATTCAAATAGGTCTTCAAGCTTCTATGCTTGGTAATCACTTTGTAGCATCCCTGTGCATACATTTTCCCACATACATTGTTTATCAATAGTTCCCTATTTATAAACAATTCGCCAACCACTTAATCTCCTTGATCACATTTCCCATGATCAATCATAGCCATCAGATCTTCAAACTTTGACCAGGTTCAATGTATCCTTCGATCTGAAAATGTTTTACCCTACCTTGGAACTTGCATACATTTCTTGGAACTTGTGCTAGGGTATTGTGGTTCAATCTGAGCTGTAGATCTTCATGCTGATTTTCCTTTGCCATAGATTCATTAACAAACTTCATGCATGACATACCAATCATTTAATCAGTTCCAGCTCATCAGCTTCCTTCATTAAATAACGCATGTAACCATTTAAATGTATTCTGTTACAGCTCGATTACAACTCGGTAATAACTTGGTGAATACTAAACTTCACTCGGTAGACATTCTGCCTTCTTTAACCGATAGCGATAACCTTAGGGTTTATCGGCTAGGTTCCTTAGGGTTTATCGACTAGGTTCTTTGCTCGATAACATAGTATAGTATTAACCTTACAATTTACAACATATGTATGATGTTAAAACAATCTAAACATCATGATCTCATCATTGTCTGACTCGGTAATAGTTGCCCATTGAATACCTTATTCATCCCCTTATTCATCATATTCTTTCTGTGTCTTTTACCGACATCTTTATACTCTTCAAATCATACTTCTCAAGATATGGCAACATCATACTGAATTAGAAAATCAATTTCTTGATATCAATGACAAAATAATAATATCAAGACAATAAACATCCTTAATTAGTTATATCCATAATCATCAACAACCTTCTCAATATCCTTATTGAAATGCCAACAATCTCCCAGTGTCTATTATAATGCCAAATGCCAACAGTATGGTTGAGGTCTCTTTGGTTGTTAGGTGTCAGCCTAGGTCTAGATTGCTGGCAATTGACACTCATCTGGGTTCTAGGTGTTGTCATTGATGGTGACACACTTCATGGGAGATCCAAAATTCTTGGTAACCGACATTCAGGAAATTGGAAGGCATGTAAACCAACAAACTTGGAACTCATATTCTAAGGCCGACATAAGAGATAATCCGGCAAGCTTGGAAGTGGCAATAGCCATATAGTTTTATGTTTATATTTTGTCTGGGCCGACATGTGTCTTATCTTTTGAAATATGATTCTAAGCTGACATAAGGCATTTATGTTTATACATGTAAATGGGTATATAAGTCAGTCTAGTTAGATCATTTTGGATATATGACAGATAATAGATGCGGTAGGTTATGCGAGTGAGATATTGATCGATAGAATGCGAATGTAAAGATCTGTAATTGGTCTTGATTATTTGTCTAGAGGATTGGGAAGCGATCTAAGTTATCAGTAAGGGAGGTTATGGTATAAACCAATAAAAATAGTTCTTAAACTAAAACTCATCCAACATAGCAGATGCACATTCTGAGTTTAGTTTTTGTTTGTAATCCAGTATTTTGGATCTGTAGTTAGTGAGGCTCCTTTTGTGATGAGTAGTGTGCTCTAGGCAGTGTGCCTTCCTATATGTGCAGGCCCCTCTTGTAGTACTTATTCATATGGCCAGTGGATAGATATTGTGGGTCATCAATCCCACCATGTTTTTTCCTCTTTGAGGTTTTCCACATATAAATATATATGTGATGGTGTTGATTCTTTTGGTTGCATTAATATTACTTGTTGTTACTTTCTTTTATGCATACTAGTTAATAAGTGGATTTGTTAATAAGGTTAAAACTTTAAAACTAGTAGAACACTGATTCACCTCCCCCCCTCTTAGTGTTATTGGATTCCAACAATTGGTATTAGAGCCTGGTGCCTCAGAATAAGTCTAATAGCTTAAGGAAGATCTTGAATCCAGAATCCATGAAGATGAGTCTACAAAAGGAACTTGAAGTAGCACTTGAAGACTATGATACTGAAAGGTTGAATAACTTGAAGCTGCAAGATGAGTTGAATTCTACAAAGGAATTCATCCTTACCCTGCAGGAGAGGTTATCATTTTCTCAAGATAAATGGAAGGAACTTCTACAAAGTCCAGATGATGAAGAGAAGAATTCTCTTAAGGAATTATGTCAAAAGTTGAGTCAAGAGAATGGTGTCATAAAGAATGAAATGCAAGCCATAACCATGAGGATGTCCAAGGAGATTGAAGATCAGAAGAAGAATGAAGAAAATATTTCTATGTCTCTCAAAGACAGATTTGAGGAATACATTAGGTTGGCGCATGAGAATGATGTGTTGAGAACTGAATTGGTGCAATCATAGAACAATGAGAAAGAGTTGGAAAGAATGATAACAATCCTAAGAGGATATCTGGATGCTGCAAATGAATACAAAGACAAGTTTAAGTCCAATTCTGCAAAGCTTGATGAATTATTGAAAGATCAAAGAGACATTGGAGGCACTAGAGGTCTTGGATTCAAGCATAGGGAAAGCTTCGGTACTACAAATCAAGATGACACATCCAGTTAGAAGGTCAACCATAATCATAAATCACTGGTAAGACAACCCAATGCACATAAATTTAATGGTAGCTGATTTATTTGCAATAAGTTTGGTCATTGAGCAAGTCAATGTAGAAATAGACCAAATCAAAACAATAATTTAGTTCCCAGTTAGTGTTCAAATTGTAAAAAGTATGGTCATAGGACATAAGATTGTAGAATGAATGTGAGATGTCATGCATGTAGAAAGTTTATACATATGGCTAATTAATGTAGGTCAAAGAATGGTCAAGGACACAACAAGGTAGCTCAGAAGAACAATGTTACTTGCTATGCATGCAACAAAATAGGACACATTGCCAAATATTGCAGAAGCAAGAATACACTGAAAAGGAATGACACATCCAATGAGAAGGGAAAGAAAAAGGTTGATGAAATCCAACAAGATCATGCTAAATAGTGGGTTAGGAAGTCTAAAGATCAATCAACAAAGGAAAATTCCTCAATTACTCAACCGGGAAATGAAAATGTTCCTGCACTGGCAGGAAACTCATCCGGTAACTAAGGCATTAGCTTTAGGGGGAGGCAAATTAATGAAAGATCCTGCATTACCCCTAGTATAGGTCTAAAAGCTTGTTTTAGATTTTGGAGAAGTCAATCTGGAGGATAACCGACTCTGAGATAATGGATTTTGAATCCGATATGATATGATGACATGCATTAATGTTAATAAGAAATTAGGATTTCACACATTAAAAGGGAAAAGTTTCTTCATATCTGATCACATGAAACTCAGAGCAAAGCATAGTGAGTTTAAGGTGATCAAGGCGATTAAGAGCATTTTATAGCTATTTCTAGTATTTTCTGAGCAGATTTTCATAGGTTTTCACCGACTTAGGTTGAGAGGTATTTTCTCTATTTTCAAGCTATTTTTCTAAAATTGAAATGGCTTATGGATCTAGTCCTACTCTAATAGATGTGGCTATCCCTTTTGTAGTGGATATTAAGGATCGTCCATGTTTGGAATTCAAGCAATGCCCTCAAATTGCAAAGGTCGATGACTCAATCGACGCATTTTCTAGGGTTCCTAATGAAGTTCTTTATGTGGAAGATGTGAGAGCATATATTTACTATACTCTAGAGGATATGGGATCATCAAATATTAAGTCAATGTACTTATCCACTTTTGTAAACAAGGATGGATTGATCAAACCAAAATTTTAAATTCTGAAGGATTAGGGTTTCACTGATATTCTGTAGATGCCCAAGTTCAAGGATGAGATGATTTAGTATGTGTTGAGCCAAGTCCATGGCAAGTTCATGTGGCTTGAATGGCCCTAGAAAATCACCAATGAGGTGATTCGTGCTATCATTGACTTACCCTAGGTTGAATAGACACCGAGCAAGAGGAAGATTCTGAACAATGAAGTGAACAAGCTAACCATTGCCACCTTTGACAACCGGTCGATGCGGATTAGTACCATCAGGGACAAAGATGTTCAATTTGTAAGCATGGTGATTAGATACAAGCTAACTCAATCCAACCAGCTGAACTCTGTTTCTAGTTCATCTATCTACTGTGCATACAAGATGCTAAAAGAAAATGAGAAATATGATCTATGTCAATGGATGTGCGATGAATTGATTTTGAATTTGGGAAAGATTAAGGGAGAAAAGAAAGGTACATTCCGGTATGGATACCTCATTGTCTGTTTAATGATTTTCTTTTTAAATGAGATATTAGGATCCAGTAAGAGGCAATGGACCTTTGATAAACCAGTAGAAAAATAGATTAAGTATGCCTTGAGGAATTTGGGACCAGCCAAAGACTCCATTATGTGGGGTTATTTCAAAGCATTTCAAAAAGCAATGAAGAAGAGGGAAAATATTCCTAAGCATATAGTTGAGAAATACTCTACCGACATATGCTTCATGGTAAAAAATGATGAAACTTTAATGGAGGAAGTGCAACCTAGAAAAATTTGGGTTACTGAGATGGGCTATGAGGTTGATGCACAAATCTTGGACCTTTATGCCAAGATGTTTATAGATGCCCTGGTTGACGAGAAGGAGAAAACCTTTGGAATTGCAAAGCAGAAGGAATCAAAAGTGCAAATAGGTTTTAGTAAGAAGAAAAGGGAAGGACAAATAAAGAAGGTTGGACAGGCTATCCAAAAGATGTCCTCTGAGATCAAGCAAATCATTGGTTTAGCAGAGACATCTCCTCTGGTAGCAGTTTAGGCTTCTCTAGTAGTAGGAACTAGTAAAGGTATAATGAAGAGGAAGAAACCAGAGACATTTGTTTCTCCTATTGTTTTTGGTTCTAAGACTGAGGAAGAACCTTTGAAGATTCCTAAGGTCTATATGAGGATTCAAAGGAAGAATCCTGAGGAAGGGAAGCTGCAAAAAACCACAATCACTCCTCCAACATCTCAGAAGAAAATTTTGAAGGAGAGGAATCCTAATAAGAAAAGAAAACTGGTCAAGGAGTCTACTCCCACCCCCAATAAGAAGAAGAAATCAGATCTAGATGTAGCTCTTGAATCTGGGAAAAGTATTAAGGTTATTGGTCCTCTTTTTGTTGCTGAATTGATTGATCAAATTACAAAGGATGCTATTTTGAGTAATATACAAAATTATTATGGTGATATGGATGATAAAGAACAAAGGGAGATAGAGGAATCAATTTTGTTATACCTAGGTATATAAGAAAGCTTTGATTGATATTGAGACACAAATACTGACATATCTATACAATAAGTTAGATGCTAGGAGATTGTTTTCTATTGAGGAAGATAAGCATATAAAGGTTCAAGAATTGTTGACTGTTTGTGATGCTATTACTGAAGAAGAGATGCAACAGTGTCTAGAATTTGCTAAGAAAATAATTTTTTGGAGTAGACATCGACATGTGAGTCTTATGGTGGGTAGAGTGAATGAAATTGTCAAGGAAACTCATGAGGCTTGGGTAAATTTATTTGTTGATAAACAAGGTTTCTTTACATCACCAGATATACCTCCTAAGTCTGACATTCCAGACATCCTAGTTGATGCTAAGGGTAAAGGTATACTAGGTGGAGATCCATCCGTTTTGGAACATAAAACAGCTGAGGACATTCCTCTGATAATAACACATGTACAAGATGTAGAGATTAATAAACTAATAGATAATATTGAGGAAAATCTTCCTCTGGTAATTTTTGAAATTCATGAGATAGAGGCAACATAAATAATTGTACCAAGTGGCGAATCCACCGGTACTGAGGAGAAGGTAAAGGATGCAGTAGAATAGAAGGAATAGGAGAAAGGTCAGCTTGAACAATTTAAAGTTAGGGTACCAACACCTTCACCAACTATTGGTCCCTAATTGTTGGCACTGGATTCATCCAGTCAAGAAGATTTTGGTCATTTTGAGAATAAGAATATTGAGCAGCTAAGTAGTTTTGAATTAATGTTTCTTGCAACTTATAGATTGAAGAAGGAAGGATCAGAGGATAAGCAGGTTATTGAGCAGGCTATTCCAATTTTCCAGTAGCTCACACCAGAATGCAAGATAGTTCAGGTTACAAGTCCATCTGGTAAGTTGAAAGGTTTGACTAAGTACATTGAAAAAGAGTACAAACTCTTCAACAAGTGTCAAAGAGGCAGTTGGTGGAAAGATATAATGCAGCTAGGAAGGTTATCTATGATAATATGATCGCATCTGACAAAGCTAAGTTGGTAGAAGAAATAACAAGGATTGATGAAGCTCTTCATCAATATAATCATATATACTAGTCTTGCACTAATACAACCAAACTAACAACAAACCTAGAGAATAAAAGTAAGGAGGATATGAAAAAATTGGAACTTGTATTCAATTTTGATGGTATTGAGTCATTGATCAACATTGTTGATGGTCAAATTTTTCTTTTAGAATCAGAAATTTCAATCTTGGAGAAGGAAAAGGACAAGTTAATCTGGCGGGCTAGAGAATTGAGAGGTTTGGTAAGTTGTCTTAATACTTTGTTACTTCATAAACGAGAATGTATGGATCAAATAAATATGCCCACACCGACAAACCTAACAGAAGAAGAACTGTATGCTTACATTCTAAATGGTTTTATATCAATTTTGGGAACTTTAAAATCTGACTGGGATACTTATTTGGAATTTTTAAAGGGTTCTTATCAGGATATTTTCAAGTACATTTAGATCCGGTAATCACATTTTTGATTTGTACAAAATTTCATATTTCTTATTTTTTTGTCCTGGCCTTTGGCATTGCTATCAAAGGGGGAGAGGTTGGATGTGAAAAATGTTAAGGTACATAAGAATTAATGTATAGCTCAATGGGGGCAGCCCTTTGAGATCATTTTTGGGAGATTAGTTTTGGATAAGAAGTGGTACAACACTTCAACAATCCATTTTTCAAATGAGTGTTGTCATCAATGCCAAAGTGGGAGATTGTTGGCAATTGACACTCATTTGGTTTCTAGGTGTTGTCATTGATCACAACACACTTCATGGGAGATCCAACAATCATGGTAATTGACATTCACTCCATCAAAATTCAGGGAGCCGATAGGCATGTGAACTGGCAAACTTGGAATTGGTATTCTAAGGCCGACATAGGAGATTGATCCAACAAGCATTGAAGAGACAATGATCATATTCTTTTATGTTTATATTTTGTGTGGGCCGACATGTGTCTTATCTCTTGAAATATGATTGTAAGCCGACATAAGGTATTTATGTTTATACATGTAAATGGTTATATAAGTCAGTCCGGTTAGGTTATTTTGGATATATGATAGATAATAGATGCGATAGTGATGCAGAGAGTCTTCGAGCATGGTTCAATACACCTTCTTGAGTGACTTGTCCTACTCAACCCTTCAACTACTCAAGTCCAACCAATGGCACTTAGTAGGGGTTATTCTAATGAGACCTCCAAGGTCTAAACCTCTTTGTCTTGCTTCCTAGGTATAGCCAATGGTTCTTTGGACAATCAACTCCACCTCTTTAGGTTGCCACCTCTATTACCCACACTCCTCTCCACGGCTCCAACCACTCCCAATGGGTCCCCAATGCTTATATCTTGTGTCTTTGAAGTAGTTTATAGGATTTAGGATTACTAAACCCATCTCTTTAGCTTCCTAACCTTTCTAAGTCTCTATCGGTTTCAAAATAGGCCTAATTGCATTAGCCCTTCCTTGATGGTTTTAGGGTCTTAGTTTGTAAAAGTATCGAACAAGGATAGAAATAAATCATGGATTCGAGTACCCTTTTGGAAGTTATAAACAATAATAGAAAAGTGCATTTGGGTTATCCCTACAAGTGGGCTTTCCAATGCTGCACTATTTTGAAGGGTTTAGGCCTCACCGGGTGACTTGGCAAGATGGGTCTAAAAATATTCACTAGTCAAATCTCCTACTCCAAAAAATGTGGGAATATTCAAGGGAAATCACATGGCTTTCCATTCATGAGTCACTTTGTCCTACACCAATCCCCATGTGCTCATAAATCACACTTTTCTTGCTATCCTAACTCACCTACTCTGAGCAGTGAGCCTAGGGCTTCATTGTTTCTCCTCCTCTAGGACCTTAAAAACCAAAAATCTTATCCTAAAGCTATTTATAGACCCTAACCTAGCATTCTTAATGATTTCAATAGGTGCCATCAAAGAATGCCTTGGTTAGAGCTATTTTCTTGCTCTTAAACCCTACTTGCAAGGGTTTTGCACCTAGTTGCAAAGAATGGAAGAAATATCTACAACCTAGGCTATCAAACCTACAAATCAACCTTAAAAAAAACAAATACAATGAACACATAATAATGGAAATGAGTTTACACCATCTAGTCCATACTAGACTGTACAAGCAATGAAAACAAGAGTAAAACTTTTAAAACCTGGTGGAAACAAGTTTGCTTCACAATCCAAAAACTTGCTCTTGCATTTCCAATCCTCCAACCCATACAATGAAGTGAATTTTGGCTTTTATGCTATTTTTTTAGTCGGTTCAACCAAATTTTAATGCCTATAACTAAAAATGCAACTTTTGCAAGAAATTGCAAAATGTTGCTCAACAACTTTATGCATCTTTTGGCTCCAAGATGCAACTTTGCATTCTAATACATTTTAAGACTCCTAAAGGTCCTCAGACACCCTAGAAGACCTAAACACAATACAATTTACCCCTAATACATGAATACATTCATCTGGAGTACTTTACCTATGAACTACCTAAGCATCCCACTTCTTAGGCTGTTAGCATCCTAAACACAATTTGACTCAAACCAACACTTGGACAACTCAACCATGGCTCTAATGAGTCCTAAATGGCTGGTCCATTATTACATCACAAAGATAACACACAAACTTAAAAACAAAACAAAAACTTTCAACTTGGAGTGCGAGGTGCCCTTCACCATACTCCGCTCGGTCAAAGAACTCAACTCCAATGAGTTATAAGGTCTACAACCTGCACTCCATGATAAAGTATATCTGCCTCTAACATCCACATGGCATCTGAATCAGGTAAACCTTTCCATTTCATAGGATAGTGCTTGTAGATTCCTTTCCTTGTCTTCTTTACTATCTTGGTATCCAAGATACTCTCTAACTTAACCAATTGACTAGGTGGCAAATCCTTTATCCAATCTTCATGAACTGGTGTTGGCATGTCTATCTGATTTGTTGGTGACTCTCCCTTGTATGAATAGAGATCACATACATTAAAAATATGAGATATCCCCAAGGTAAGAGGAAGTTCAACCTCATATGCATTCTGCCCATACTTGTGCACCACCTTGAGAGGTCCACTTTTATTCATAAGGTCCAATTCGCTCCTTTCTAAGGTATGCCAACACTAAATCTCCCATTTTAAATTGTACTTTCCTCCTTGTTTTATCATCTTGAACCTTATATTACTTAGTTTTTTGTTGTAGGGACTACCTTACTTTATCATGCACTTCTTTAATACCTTCTGCAAAGTTCTCCCCTTCTGCACTCTTGGGTGCCATTGAACTGAGATCTCTGAGCTCTAATATGCCCCAAGGATGGAATCCATACACTATCTCAAAATAACTTTTACCTGTGCTATGGTTCACTGAGTCATTATATGCATATTATCCTGTCCAAGTACTAAATCCAAAGTCTGCCCATGTTGTTTTGTAAGACATATTAGCAAGTTACCCAATGACCAGTTGACTACCTCTGTCTGACCATCTGATTGAGGATGATAGGCAGATGAAAAAGATAACTTGGTTCCCAACTTCCTCCTAAGTGTCCTCTAAAAGTGGCTCAAAAACTTCACATCTCTATCACTAACAATGCTGATTGGAAGACCATGAATTCTGACTATCTCCTTGAAGAAGAGGCCTGCAATATAAGTGGCATCATTGGTGCTCTTGAAAGGTATGAATTGTGCCATTTTGCTGAACCTATCTACCACCACATACACACTATCAAATCCTCTTGGGGTCCTAGGCAAGCCTAACACAAAATCCATTCTCAAACATTCCCAAGGCCTCTGAGGTATGACCAAGGGTTGATATAGTCCTGCATTACTTGATGTTCCCTTTTTTGTTTGGAAGATGGTAGATTTCTCTACAAACCTTCTCACTTATGATTGCAACTTGGGCCAATAATAAAACCTACTGACCTGCTCCAAAGTCTTATCAATACCAAAATGACCTCCTAGACATCCTTGATGCTTCTCTTGGATAATATTTTGCCTCATAGAACATTGAGGTATGCAAGGAAGATGACCTTTGAACAGAAAACCCTATTGTATCATGTATTCTGAATAAGAGACATGTGAGGTGTTAGAAAAATCAGTACAACATTATACATCTCTGCAAAATCCTTATCATCCTTGTAGAGGTCTTTTAACTAACTCAAACCCACACTTTGAAATTGTATCTCTTGCATAGTCATGACTCTCCTACTTAGTACATCAACTACTTTTTTGGCTGTCCCTTTCTTGTGTTTGATAGTGAATGTATAGGATTGTAAGTACTCGACCCACTTTAGGTGTCTTTGGTTCAACTTCTCTTGCCTATTGAGGAAACTAAGGGCATGGTTGTTAGTGAAGACTATAAATTCTTTGGGCAGCAGGTAGTGATGCCATTTTCTCAATGCTTGAACCATTGCATACAACTCCAAGTCATATGTGGAGTACCTTTGCTTAGCTTCATTTAAATTTTCTGAGAAGAAAGCTATAGGATGTTCCTCTTGGCTTAAAATTTCCCCTATTTCCCTTTGGCTTGAATCACATTCTACTGTAAATAACTGATTGAAATCAGACATTCTAAGGGTTTTCAACATTTCAAACCCCTTATTGGCTTCCTCTTTCCACTTAAAGTGACACTTAATACCTCCTTTAATGGTATTGAGAATAGGAGCGCAAACCTGGCTAAAGTTTCTCACAAATTTCCTATAAAAAGATGCCATTCCATGAAAGCTTCTAACTTCACTTATGCCCCTAGGGATAGGCCAGTTAAGTATTACTTCTACCTTACTTGGATCCATCTTTAAACATCCCTGAGAAATAACAAAACCAAGGTATACAAGCTCTATTTTAAAAAAATCACATTTTTCAAGGTTAATCTTGAGTTGAGCCTCCTTTAGCTTCTTCAAAACCATCTCCATATGCTTGAGATGTTCCTCCTTGGACCTACTAAAGATCAAAATTTCATCAAGATACACAATAAAAAATCTACCAATAAACTCAACTAAGACTTCATTCATAAGCCTTTGGTTGGTACTAGGTGCATTGGTGAGGCCAAATGACATCACCAACCACTCATATAGGCTTGCATTGGTTCTAAAGGCTATCTTCCATTCATCTTCAGGTCTGATTCTATTATGATGATAACCAAATTTCAAGTCCACCTTTATAAAGTAGCTTGCACCTCCTAGATTGTCCAATAGATCCTCAATCCTTGGCATGGGAAACCGGTACCTTATAGTAATCTTGTTGATTTCTCTAGAGTCTGTGCACATTCTCCATTTGCCTCCCTTTTTAGGCACTAACATAGTAGGAACAACACATGGACTCAAAATATTCTTGATAAACCCTTTGTCCAAGAGTTCTTGCACTTGTTTGGCAATCTCTTCATTTTGACTAGGTGTCATTTTATAGGCAACTTTGTTTGGCAGATTGGCCCCTGGTATTAAGTCTATTTGATGATTCACATCTCTCATTGGAGGCAAAGAATCAGGCATGTCATCCCCTATCACTTATGTATATTTTTTGAGTAGACCTTGCACCTCTTGAGGCACTTTTCTCATTGGATCTGCCTTAGCTTCATCTCTAGGATTTAACACTATAGCATGGCCTTGATGACCTTCTTGTTTCATCACTTAGAGAAACTCTTTACCTCTCATCAGCATCACACTTGAGCCTATTTTATTTTCTTCCTTTGGATCAGGTAGAGGATCCATTTGATACTTCTTCTCATTCTTGGTGATAAGATAGATATTGTTTTCCCCATCATGAGTAGCTCTCACATCATATTGCCATGGACGACCCAACAATAAATGACAAGCATCCATAGGCAATATGTCACATAGTAATCTATCCTTATACTCAACAATTTCAAAATCCACCCATTCTTGTTCATCATCCAAGACATGTTGACCCCAGTTGAGACATGATACCTTGTAAGGTGTGAGATGAGGTAATCTTTTCAATTTGGCTTTGTCCACCATTTCAACTTAGATAATATTCTTAGTGGAACCTGAATCTACAATCACCTTACAAATCTTCCAGTGTGACCTACAAGTAGTCCTAAAGAAACTTTTCCTCTGTGGTGGCTCTTGAGCTTGGGGTATCTTGAGCATTATTCTCCCCATCATCAAGTTTTATCCATCTGTCACTGGCCTTGGCTTACTGATTGAAGAAGTAGTACTTTGATTTTCCTCCTCTTGCAACAATTGAGTTCTTCTTTCCCCCATGTATGAGCTTGTGGAGCTTGAGGTTTTTCCCGAGCACTTACTCATGGTATACCCAACTTGATTGCAAGATAACACCTACCAGTGAAGACTATGTTTCCTCTTCCTGAGTTTCCAAACCCACCCCTAAAATTGCTCCTTTCTCTATAGGATCCTATAAATGCTCCTCTATGAGAGTCCCCACTTCCTTCTTGGCCTTGCTGGTATTCCTTTCTTGGTGTTTTCTGCCCTCTACCAAAGCTTCCTCTTCCTCTAAAATTCTTACCTCCCCTATGTTTCTGATTTTGTTCACTCCTCCATTTGATCTTCTCTTCTGCCCTTAGGGCCAACTGAAAACACTTATGGACAATGTCTTGTGTGAGGATACTTATCTCATCTTGAATATTCTATCCAAGGCCATTCATGTACATGGCCAACTTATCCACTTCATTCTCATGCTTCCTAGCCCTCAAACTAAGTTTATGGAATTCCTCCGTGTATGCATTGACATCTAACTCCCTTTGTTTCAGATTTTGCAGTCTCTTATGGATTTGAACTTCATAATCTCCTGGAAGGAATTGTGCCTTAAGTCTGATTTCATACGCTCCCATGAAGTTATCTTCTTCTTGCCTTCTTGTATCCTTTCTTCCTACATCATATTCCACCAAACCAATGCCGATCCACTCAATCTTGATTTGGCCACATTGACTCTTTTCTCTTCTACTACCTCTTTTTAATCAAATTAATTATTGAGAGCCTCTATCCAATCTAGCAACTCTTCTCCATTGAGGTTTCCTCCATAGGTGGGTAATCCATCCAAGTTGTGTTTGGAAATGGATTTGACTACATCCAAGAATAGTTTTTGGTCTTGAGGCATGGCTATTGGTGTTGGTTCCTCTCCACATTCCACTTCTTCATCAGTCTCATCACCCAATTCTGTCTTAACCTTTCCCTTCTCCTTATTAACCTTTATGGTTCCTCTACTTCCTTCTGCATCCTTTAATCTTTCTATCATCTTTGCTACCAATTGTCGGATGGCTTTTGGAGTGATTCCTTTGGAGGAATTGAACTTTCTTCTGATTCTTCACAATCTGACATACACCAAATCTTTCAAATAATGGATCTGATACCACTCTAATGTAGAGTATCATGGACCTTGGTTCAATACACCTTCTTGAGTGACTTGTCCTACTCAACACTTCAACTACCCAAGTCCAACCAATGGCACTTAGTAGGGGTTATGCTAATGAGACCTCCAAGATCTGAACCTCTTTGTCTTTCCTCCTAGGTATAGCCAATGGTTCTTTGGACAATCAACTCCACCTCTTAAGGTTGCCACCTCTATCACACACACTCCTCTCTAGGGCTCCAATCACTCCTGCAAGAATCTTAACACACAACCACTCCCAATGGGTCCCCAATGCTTCTATTAGGTGTCTTTGAAGTATTTTTAGGCTTTAGGCTCACTAAACCCATCACTTTAGATTCCTAACCTTTTTAAGTCTCTACCGGTTCCAAAATAGGCCTAATTGCATTAGCCCTCCCTTGGCAGTTTTAGGTCTTAGTTTGAAAAAGTATGAAACAAGGCTATAAATAAATAATGGATTCAAGTACCCTTTTGGAAGTTATAGACAATACTAGAAAAGTACATCTGGGTTATCCGTACAAGTGGGTTTTCCAATGCTGCACTATTTTGAAGGGTTTATGCCTCATCGGGTGACTTGGCAAGATGGGTCTAAAAGTATTCACCAGTCAAATCTCCTAATCCAAAAATGTGGGAATCTTCAAGGGCACTTAGAGGGCTTTCCATTCATGAGTCACTTGGTCATGCACCAATCCCTATGTTCTCATAAGTCACACTTTTCTTGCTGTCCTAGCTCACCTACTCCGAGCAGTGAGCCTAGGGCTTCATTTTTTCTCCTCCTCTAGGGCCTGCAAAACCACACATCCTATCCTAAATCTATGTACAAACCCTAACCTATCATTCTTTGTGATTTCAGTAGGTGCCATCAAAGAATGCCTAGGTTAGAGCCATTTTCTTGCTCTTAAACCTTACTTGCAAGGGTTTTGTACCTAGTTGCAAAGAATGGAAGATATCTTTGCAACCTAGGACAATCACACCTACAAATAAACCTTAAAGAATAAAAATACAATGAAGACACAATAATGGTAGTGAGCTTACACCATCTAGTCCGTACTGGACCGTACAAGCAATGAAAACAAGATCAAAACTGTCAAAAACCAGTGGAAACAAGTTTCCTTCACAATCCAAAAACTTTCTCTTTCATTTCCAATCCTCCAACCTATAAAATGAAGTGAATTTTGGATTTTATGCTCTTCTTTCAGTCAGTTTAACCAAATTTTAATGCCAATAACCTAAAATGCAGATTTTGCAAGAAATTGCAAAATGTTGCTCAACAACTTTTTGCATCTTTTGGCTCCAAGATGCAAATTTGCATTCTAATGCACTTTAAGACTCCTGAAGGTCCTCAAACACCCTATAAGACCTAAAAACAACATAATTGACCCATAATACATAAATACATTCATCTGGACTACTTTACCTATAAACTACCTAAGCATCCCATTTCTTAGGCTATCAGCATCCTGAACACAATTTGACTCGAACCAAAACTTGGAAAACTCAACCATGGCTCTATTGATTCCTAAATGGTTGGTCCATTATTACATCACAAAGATAACACACAAAATTAAAATAAAACAAAAAATTCAACTTGGAGTGCTAGGTACCCTCCACCAGATAGGTTATGCGAGCGAGATCTTGATTGATAGAATGTGAATGTAAAGATCTATAATCGGTCTTGATTATTTGTGTAGGGGTTTGGGAAGCCATCTAAGTTACCGGTAAGGGAGGTTATAGTATAAATCAGTACATATAATTTTTAAACTGGAACTCATCCAACATAGCAGATGCACATTCCAAGTTCATTTTTTGTTTGTAATTCAGTATTTTGGATCTGTAGTCAGTGAGGCTCCTTTTGTGATGAGCAGTGTGCCTTCCTGCATGTGCATGCCCCTCTTGTAATATTTATTCATTTGGCCAGTGGATAGATATTATGGGTCATCAATCCCACCATGGTTTTTCCTCTTTGAGGTTTTCCACGTATAAATATCTATGTTATGGTATTGATTCTTGTGGTTGCATTAATATTATTAACTATTACTTTCTTTTATGCATACCTGTTAATAAGTGGATTTATTAATAAGGTTAAAAACTTTAAAACCGATAGAACACTTATTCACCCCCCCCCCCCCCCTCTCAGTGTTCTTGAATTCCAACATAGATTGTGTGTGGAACCTTGTGTCATCTCCTAGCATGGGGGGTGGTCCATTTTGGTTCCACTTGGTCATGTGGTTTGATGCCTTCTTCCATTGGGATGTTATTCATTGGATGCTCCGGTGCGTAGATGTGGATCCCTTATCTCTTCAACTTATGGATGGATTCATATGGCATTTGTATTAGTAGGATTTATGAGATGGTTGTATTTGTAGGAAGAGAACTATGCATTTTGATGTAATCTGATCTTGTATTATATGAAATGGAAAAAGATGTAATACGTAGTGATCATGTCTTTTGTAATAGCATATGATGTTGTAACTATTATTGTAATTATTAATACATATTGGATATTGATCATTGATTGAAATAAAATATCGGATTTATGGTTAAATAAGTTGTTATTAGATAGTCTTAAATGGGAATTGAGTATATACTTTAGTAGGAAAAGAAGTTATCCCTTGTTCTAGCTATCTCTTGAAATGGTTATGTATTTATTGTTATGTGAATGCCTATAGCTATTAAGGACAAATATTAGATATGTGGTAGATGATATTAGAAATGGAATTAATGATGTTATGATAGTAATAAGATAAAGGGGGGTTAGGAAAATTTGGAATTGGTGATCTTAAAATGAATCTAAAGGGATTAATGTCTATGGATAATGTTGGATTTATATTATGGTAGTGATTATGATGTATGTTCTTAGTGTTATATTAAGTAATGGCATTGAGATACAGTAGCAAAAGTAAATTGACAAGTTATATTTATTTCCACTTGAATATGGTTGTTTTTATGATTAGGCTTTAAGATGGTTGTGTATTTATTTTGTATGGTTGTTTAATGCATATGTGTATTTAATTATAATGTGTTACATTAGATTATGTTATTTAAAAAACTTATCTTTATTTGCATAATAGTTGGTCAGTTTGTCTAGGGTATTTTGGTAGGCATTACAAGCTATATCTATGGTGTTATCATTTTTTCATTGGGAGGTTCTTAAGGTTTTAATATTACTTCTTGTACCACCTTCTCTTCCTCTTTTTCTCCTAATAATTCATCAAAACCTTGTGATACTACAATGCTTGTAGATGGGACAGGTGATATTTGGGTTAATGGTGCAACCACAAGTGATCCTCCAACTTGAAATAAAAGAGGACTTGGAGATAGGGGATAGGCAATAGGTCGATCTATCAACAACATAATAACATTTTGTATAAACAATTCCACCCTCATGACCTTGTCATCTTCATCTAGAAAAATACCTGGGTAAGTTGGGTATTCTATCCTTCTCCTACTCTCAATATTTTGTACTGTAAAATAAGACGACCTTCTCATTTTTACTTCTTCCCAGGACTGATAATTTCTCATTAACTATTCCTTTAATTAAAAACTCATGAGCATAAGCTCCTAAAGTAGCAAGGTTCCGAGTAGAATAATAATACCCCCTGGATCAAACTATCTTTCTTCTAATCCAATGAGTAAATAAAAATATTTCAACAACTCAATAGCTTGTGCATACCCTAACTTTGTGTTAATCATAAAATATCCAATGTCTAGGAACACTGGAAGAAATGATCCCTTGGAAGAATCCCTAAAAGGGGAAATTTTTTCAAAATTTTTTCAAATAATTTCTAGATTAGTTAACCTATTTGGTACAATGAAGGGCGACACATGAGGTTGACCACTCGATCTGTATACCCTAATATATGTGTATAGCTCTGCCATATACCAATCTACCCAATTATGATCAATACTGGGCTTGAGATCCTCTTATTTTCCTTTTGGCCTAAACAAATTCATTAGTTTCTTTTTCAATCTTGGTAGTTCAACACAAAAGGAACTATATATTCTCTTGACAAAAAATGTTCAACCACCAAGGCTTGGGAATTCTCATAACCATAGTCCCAGATTGAAGTCCACAATTGGACTAGCTTCTTATTGTCTTTGTTGTTAAAAATACTTATATGAAGCTTGAGGCTCCAAACTTTGAATTTTTGTCCTTGATACAATAACATGTGCATCAACAAAGAATACCATTTTAAATCTATTTTAGTATCAATTTGTTGAAATTTAATCAAGGCATTATGGATTGCATTTTCTACAAACTGAGGGTAGTCATAGGTCCTATAATAATATACACTTTGAATATCACAAGTTAATACAATTAATTATTCTAGAATAAGTGGTTCTCCTTCACATCCTATTACTTGACTAATGGAATAGTAGGACATTTTAAAATACTTATAAAATAATTCCACTTTATATGGAGGCCTCTCTATTCTCTCAAACTGCTACAATTGACCCCTTTACCTAGGCCTATGCATTGGCAACCACTTTCTTCTGTGCATGCCTTCAATATTTTCATACTCTTGCTTAAAGATTTCTAGATCAATTTTCATGGTGTAATCCCTACAATTCTCCATGTCAAAAACTTCTATTATTTTGTGTTGGCATTAAGTGAACCAGTATGAGGACATAATGAAATTGTGTGTTGTCATTGATGTCAATATGATGAAGAGAAGAGAACCGGTATAACACTGTGAACCGACATTTGTGCCAAAGTGAAGCTGTGTGTTTGTTCAAGGTGAACCAACATATGGTTATGGGAACCAGCACATGGAAGCTTTGTATGACTACTGGTTGGTAGTCTCAACTTCAGGGTTTCCAGTTGAAGTGCTTCAAGCTTGTGTGGCTCAGCCAGTGACTTTGTGTGATGAGTTAGCATGGTAACGAAGAACAGATCATGTTGCCACATCAGCCTTGGGTGCATGAAGGATATTACATGAAGGAGATTGTTCCCATCTACCTCAGGAATGTGCAAAGTCTATAAATGGTGATAATGCGTGATGGGTTATCAGCCACCATGAAATCAGTGGAAAATGAATGATGGAGAATGTCTTGAGATTAGATCAAGATTGTTGCATTTAATGCAATATGCTCAACAGTCTGGATTGAATTGTTTGAATTTCTTAACCTAACAGGTTTAGGGTTTAGGGGTTATGCTACTGACCTATCTATTCCCTATAAGGTTGATGTTGTGTTTATTTTTGAGGTTGTTGGCAAAAGTTGTGTGTGTGTATCCAAGAGAAGAGATACGTGATTCTTGCTAGACCAGAGGAGAGAAGTGATGCCTGCAGAGTGTAAGTGCAAAAGGTGAAGAGGAGCTAAAGAAAATCTGCATTAGCATTGAGTGTTGTTACCAGATCATTGTAATACCCGTTGATCTCTAACCACCTCAATAGTTGGGAACTCCCTTAACAGGGTAGCTTTAACTGGCTTGTTGTAAATCCTTTAACAGGGTGACTCAAAACCATTGAGTTCTTGAAATCCTCTAACAAGGTAACCTTTAACATGGTTTAACCCTTAACTGAGTGATCCCTAACAAGATCAGTTCCTAACATGACCTATTGTATCAGTCTTTAACCAGACAAGCAGAGTGGACTTCTAAAGAGTTCAAAATAGCTTGTGGGTATTCATCCCCACCGTGGTTTTTCCCAGTTGGGTTTCCACATGAAAAAAATTTGTGTGTTATGTGTGGTGATATTCTTGTGATGGTTTGAGTGATTTGTGTCTGAGGGTAAATCATGTTGATCTAGCTATTTATATATCTTTTGATGATAGGTTACATATTCATGCACTAGGGTGAAATGGAAATGAAGTATTAGAATGTATGAAAAGATAAGTGTCAACTAGTTTATGCTTGTCTTAGTTATTCTGGGTTTTGCTGGTTGTACTCTATTTAAGACCAGTGTTACTATTTGTCTATTGAAGCATAGTGTCTTCTGACAAATTGGTTTAAGATTGTGTTTTTGCATGTACTGATTCACCCCCCCCGTTCTCAGTACCAGTTTGGTACTATCCGCTCATTATTGAGTTATCAATTGGTATCAGAGCATCCTCTAGGTCCTTTGTGTTATAAGCTTAACCGCTTGAGGTAAAGATCCCAATCTAATGATGAAGAGAGAAGGTCCAAAGTTCAACAGAGAAAATTTTAGTATATGGAAAGACAGAATGAAGATATACATCAGAAGCATGGGTGCTCAACACTGGAGTTATGTTGAGAATACCTATGTTGCACCTACCGGTACTCTTACTGATGACTAAAAGAGAGAGATGCAAGAGAATGGGCAAGTCATGGAAGCCCTAATTAGTAGTTTATCTGACATTGAGTTTATTGATGTCCAAGATAAGGTAAATCCCAAAGAGATATGGGATACTCTTGAAAATATCTATGGCGGTGATGAGCATGTAAAACAAGCTAAGGAAGAAAGCCTTAGAGGGAAGTTTGAAGATATGTGGATGGTTGAAGGTGAGACTATTCAACAGTATGAAATAAGAATCAAAACCATTGTTGGAGATATCAAGAGTGCAGGTGGTAAAATGGAAGATTCCACTATGGTAAGAAAAATCTTGAGATCCTTATTACCGGTCTATGCAATAAGGGTTGCTGCTATTTAGGAGCTGAGATCAATAAACAAGCCTAAGGTATCCCTAAACTCCATCATTGCAAAGTTGATAGCCTATGAGCTAAATAGTTTTGATGGTAGTGTTCAAAAGACTAAATCAACTTTTAAAGCATCTATTGTACCATCCAGAAAAGGAAAAGAAGCTAGCACTAGTGGTGAACCAAGACAGGGCAGAGAAATGGATGATGAGGAGATTCTGATGGCCTTTGAAGCTCTTCTTGCCAGGAAACTTCCTAAAGGAACTGGCAAATACAGAGGTAAGCTCCCTTTGAAATGCTTTTCTTGTAACCAGATAGGACATATTGTTGTAAACTGTCCTAATGGCGACAACGAGGACAAACTGGAAAGGTTCAAGAAATTCAAAGGAGGAAACTGGAGAAACTATTTTGTGGCAGTTGATGAAGGTGTCACAGATGAGGAATCAGAAGATGAAGAAAATGAAGATATTGTGTTTGTTGCTGTCAAGGAAGATGTGTTAGACAAGAAGGCTCTTGTCTCCTAGTTTGATAATTCCAATGAGTGGATTATTGACAGTGGCTGTTCTCACCATATGACTGGTGATCGGAGAATGTTTCTATCCTTGGAAGAGTATGATGGTGGTGTGGTTCGCTTTGGTAATGATGCACCATGTATGGTCAAAGGCAGAGGGTCCATCTCTCTAAATGGAAAGAGTAGTGGTGACAATGTGTATTGGGTTGATGGTCTCAGACACAACCTTCTGAGTGCTGCCCAGCTGAATGATAGTGATCTCACTCTGGAATTCAAGAATGGAATGTGCAAAATCAAAGGAAAGAATGGTGAATTGGTGGCCACCGGCATGTAGACCAAAGGTAACCTATTTCAGCTGAATGCAAATATAAGTACATGTCTTATGGCTAAATTTGATTATAGCTGGATATGGCATAGGAGACTCTGCCATGTAAACTTTGATAACATTGTGAAGGCTAGTAAGATCAAGGTAGTTAGAGGGTTTCCAGTGCTAAGCAAACCAGATAATACCTTGTGCAGAGAGTCTCAAGTGGGGAAAATGTCTTCCTCAACCTTTAAAGTTAAATCTTTCACTACTGACAATTTGCTTGATCTTGTGCATACTATGCATACTGATTTGTGTGGTCCTATGAAAACTAGGAGTGTGCAGGGTGATAGGTACTTCATGATTCTCATTGATGACTGCTCAAGAATGATGTGGGTCACATTCTTGAAAGATAAGTCTGAAGCTTTTGTAAAGTTCAAATCTTTCAGAGCATTAGTAGAGAAGGAAAGCGGTAAAAGAATCAAGTGCCTGAGAACTGATCAAGGAGGGGAATTCACTTTTGGTGAATTCAACAAGTACTGTGAAGAACATGGCATCAAGACACAATTGTCTGCCCCCAGACTCCACAACAGTATAACCTAGCAGAGAGGAATAACCAGACTGTGGTTGAAGCAACTAGAACTATGTTGATTCAAGGAAAGGTAGCCCACACCTTTTGGAGAGAAGCGGTGAGCACTGCAGTCTACACAATGAACCGGGTACTCATCAAGAAAGGTAAGGATAAAACTCCTTATGAGTATTGGACCGGTAAGACACCTGTGGTTAGCTACTTTAGACTGTTTGGTAGCAAATGTTACATCAAGATGAGCGAACACTAGAGAAAATTTGATGCGAAATGTGATGAGGGAATATTTCTAGGGTATTCCACCAAGAGCAAAGCTCTCAAGTGTTTCAATAATAGGACTCAGAGAATTATGGAAAGCATCAATGTAAGAGTTGATGAAACCTCTGAGAAAACTGAGGAAACCGACAGTGAGCAAGTGGTAAATGAACCAGTTGTAACCTTCTGGGAACCGGTTGTCATTCAACTGAGTACTAGTAATAGTGTTCCAACACTAGTAGATGTAGATGCTGATACGGTGGTGTAGAGGCACCTAAGCACACAAGCATACCAGGAGGTCAAAAGTCATAATATGAACAATTTATTGTATTTGAGTCATTCATAATGTATTAAGGTTATTTGAGTCAATTGAATCATAATATGTAAGGATAAATGAGCCATTTTGTCCAAAGATATCATATTTTGTCCATATTGAAGTTTTAAAAGTGTCCATGTAAGAGTTCGAGTCATTTAAGTCAAAAATTGTAAAAATTGCAAAGTTGCAATATTGCCAAAAAGTGCAACAAAAGTGTAAAAATGAAATCCATTGGTTATGAGGTGGTTGGAGTAGTTAGAAAGGAGTTGGAAATGGTTTATAAAACCATGTTTGGTCAAAATCAAGGAGGGAGATCAGTTTGGAGGGGATTTGACAAAGATTATCCATCAAACCCTCAAACTGTCATGAGGTTTTAAGGAATCTATGGCAGTCATAGATTCCTTAAAATTA
This sequence comes from Cryptomeria japonica, assembly GCF_030272615.1. NCBI lineage: Eukaryota > Viridiplantae > Streptophyta > Pinopsida > Cupressales > Cupressaceae > Cryptomeria > Cryptomeria japonica. The sequence goes on along the minus strand of NC_081413.1, from coordinate 420,467,423 downwards.
CAGTTTGAGGGTTTGATGGATAATCTTTGTCAAATCCCCTCCAAACTGATCTCCCTCCTTGATTTCAACCAAACATGGTTTTATAAACCATTTCCAACTCCTTTCTAACTACTCCAACCACCTCATAACCAATGGATTTCATTTTTACACTTTTGTTGCACTTTTTGGCAATATTGCAACTTTGCAATTTTTACAATTTTTGACTTAAATGACTCGAACTCTTACATAGACACTTTTAAAACTTCAATATGGACCAAATATGATATCTTTGGACAAAATGGCTCATTTAGCCTTACATATTATGATTCAATTGACTCAAATAACCTTAATACATTATGAATGACTCAAATACAATAAATTGTTCATATTATGACTTTTGACCTCCTGGTATGCTTGTGTGCTTAGGTGCCTCTGCACCATACTAATGGAGATGAGGATGAAGAATAAAATCAAAAGGAATCTATCAAGAACATTCCTCGGTATATCAAGCTGAATCATGATCCTAAGCAGATCATAGGAGATAAGGATGCAGGAATCCTTACAAGAAGAAAGGTCAGAGAAAACTCATGTATGATCTCTGAATTTGAGCCTAAATCATTCAAAGAGGCACATAAAGATGAAGACTAGATCAAGGCAATGGAAGAGGAACTTGACCAGATAGAGAAAAATGCTACATGGTCTTTGGTACCCAGACTGGAGCATAAAATTGTCATTGGTACCAAATGGGTTTTCAGAAATAAGCTGAATGAGGATGGCACAGTGATTAGAAACAAAGCTAGACTGGTGTGTAAAGGATATGCCCAAGAAGATGGAGAAGACTATGGAGAAACCTCTGCTCCTATAGCCAGATTGGAAGGAGTTTGTATGCTTCTTGCATATGCAACTTTTAAAGGATTCAAAGTATATCAAATGGATGTAAAATCTGCATTCCTAAAAGGTGTACTTGAAGAGGAAGTGTATATAGAGCAACCAGATGGGTTTGCCCTATCTGAAGATAGTGACATGGTGTGTAGGCTACATAAAGCCTTATATGGTCTAAAGCAGGCACCTAGAGCATGGTATGAATGCCTGCACTCCCATCTTGTGAAGATTGGATTTGAGCGAACAAGTAAAGATAGCAATATCTACTTGAAGTCTGAAGGAGATTAGATCCTGATCTATGAGGTATTTGTTGATGACATTATCTTTGGTGGAGATGACAAGATGAGTCATGAGTTTGCAGATGAGATGAAGAAAGAGTTTGAGATGTCACTCATAGGGGAGATTAAGTTCTTCATTGGACTACAGACCCAACAGATGAAAGATGGAATCTTTATCACTCTATCCAAGTATGTCAAATAGGTGTTGAAGACCTTTGGCATGGAAGATAGAAAATTGGTTGGTACACCGATGGTGATCAGTTGTAAATTATCCAAAGATGATGACTCACCATTGGTTGATGAGAAGGAATACCGATCAATGATTGGTAAATTGCATTATGTAGTGCATAGCAGACTAGATATTGCACATGCAGTTGGCATTACTACAAGGTTCTAGAAAAGCCCAAGAGAATCCCACTTGGTTGCAGTCAAGCGGATTCTTAGGTATCTGAAGGGAACTATTGACTATGGGTTATGGTATCCATACAATAATGATTTTAACCTGAAAGTGTTCACAGATGCTGATTGGGCTGGTAATATAGATGACCAGAAGAGCACAAACATTGGTGCATTCTTTCTCGGTGGTAGATTGGTCTCATGGATGAGTAAGAAGAAGAGTTGTATCTCTCAATCTATAGCAGAAGCAGAGTATGTTTCAGCTTTCCTTAACTACACTCAAACAATTTGGATGAAGCATGTATTAAATGGCTTTAAAGTTCCTATATCTGAACCGGTAAGTATATTTTGTGACAATACTAGTGCAATTAACATCTCCAAGAATCCGGTTTTACATTCAAGAATCAAGCACTTTGAGCTTAAGTATCATTTATTGAGGGAAAAGGTTCAGAACAAAGAGATTGTACTGGAACATGTCTCCAGTAAGGAGCAGTTAGCAGACATATTCACCAAGCCTCTCCCAAAGGCTACATTTATGTACTTAAGAAGTGAATTAGGGGTGCTGCCCCTTCAGGAGGTGAACTAAAGGTATATGCTCCACATCAGTTAGGTATTGCATAGTCAATTTTGTTTTGGATTGATGTGTTGAAGGATGCTACTCCTCAGGGGGAGCAACATAATGGAATAGGGAAGCTTGTGCCTCCACTTTGGCATTGTTGTTAAAGGGGGAGAAGAAGAGAAGCGGAGAAGATATCTCCAGAAATTGGGGGAGAAGATGTGAAGCGGAGAGATATCTTTGTATATTGCCATCAATGCCAAAGGGGGAGATTGTTGGTATTATGTGAATTGGTATGAGGACATAATGACATTGTGTGTTGTCATTGATGTCAATATGATGAAGAGAAGAGAACCGGTATAACACTATGAACCGACATTCATGCCAAAGTGAAGCGGTGTGTTTGTTCTAGGTGAACCGGCATATGGTTATGGGAACCAGCACATGGAAGCTTTGTATGACTACCAGTTGGTAGTCTCAACTTTAGGGTTTCCGGTTGAAGTGCTTCAAGCTTGTGTGGCTCAACCGGTGACTTTGTGTGATGAGTTAGCATAGTAATGAAGAACAAATCATATTGCCATGTTAGCCTTGGGTGCATGAAGGAGATTATTCCCATCTACCTCGGGAATATGCAAAGTCTGTAAATGGTGATAACGCGTGATGGGTTATCAGCCGCCATGAAATTGGTGGAAAATGAATGATGGAGAATATCTTGAGATTGGGTCAAGATTGTTGCATTTAATGCAATATACTCAATGGTTAGGATTGAACCATTTGAATTTCTTAACCTAACAGGTTTAGAGTTTAGGGGTTATGCTACCAACCTATCTGTTCCCTATAAGTTTGATGTTGTGTTTCTTTCTGAGGTTGTTGGCAAAAGTTGTGTGTGTGTATCCAAGAGAAGAGATGCGTGATTCTTTCCAGACCAGAGGAGAGAAGTGATACATGTAGAGTGTAAGTGCAGAAGGTGAAGAGGAGCTAAAGCGGATCTGCATTAGCATTGAGTGCTGTTACCAGATCATTGTAATACTTGTTGATCTCTAACCACCTCAACAGTTGGGAAATTCCTTAACAGGGTAGCTTTAACCAGCTTGCTGTAAATCCTTTAATAGGGTGACTCAAAACCATTGAGTTCTTGAAATCCTCTAACAATGTAACCTTTAACAGATTTTAACCCTTAACTAAGTATTCTAGCCATCCCTTGACTGGGTGATCCCTAACAGGACGGGTTCCTAACAGGACCTATTGTATCAGTCTTTAACCGGACAAGGCTCCTAACATAGCAGACTTCTAAAGAGTTCAAAAAAGCTTGTGGGTATTCATCCCCACCATGGTTTTTCCCAGTTGGGTTTCCGCATGAAAAAAATCTATGTTACGTGTGGTGATATTCTTGTGATGGTTTGAGCGATTTGTGTCTGCAGGTAAATCATGTTGATCTAGCTGCTTATATATCTTTTGATGATAGACTACCTATTCATGCACTAGGGTGAAATGAAAATCAAGTATTAGAATGTATGAAAAGATAAGTGTCAACCGGTTTATGCTTGTCTCAGTTATTCTGGGTTTTGTTGGTTGTACTCTGTTTAAGACCGGTGTTACTATTTGTCTATTGAAGCACAATGTCTACTGACAAACCGGTTTAGGATTGTGTTTTTGCATGTACTGATTCACCCCCCCCTCTCAGTACTGGTTTGGTACTATCCGCTCATCATTGAGTTATCATTTTTTTTTTCTAATCTCCAACAAACAACCATTTATAGACATAATAAATTTTCCAACAGGGTTATAACATCTTTCTAGGGCTTTAATTAAATCCTTAGTAACAAAAACATTAAGGACAACTAACTTTGCAAATTCTAGATGCTAGGGATTACACTCTGGGACTTCAAATTTAAACTTCAAGAAGAAAAAAATGAAAATGTTATACCCTCTGACTATGGAGTAACTTTCTTTGTAATTGCATTATTTTTTATTAAATTTGGGGATACCAACTCTAGTTTTTGGTCTGAAAGATGATCCTAACAATTGGCCTATCAAATCGTCATACAAATTCTTTTCTTTATTTTGCCATTTTGCCTTAGGTTCCCTTGATTTTGAAGCTTTTGAAGAAGTTGACATTTTGTGGATTTGTAGAGAGAAACCTATTCAATATATTTGGATGTCCTAACCTATGGATTTAATTTCTTACCCTAACTCCTTTTCGAAAAACCCTAGATTGGTTCCAATGAATTAGGAAAGGAAAACTTACTATTTTAATTCAATGGTTGAGAGTAATGGAAGTGGTTGAAGTTGACTGTAGAAACCCTATCTCACCTTTTCCTTGCCTTGTAGCTTGCTTCAATTCTTCAAAATGAGTCAAAATACATGAGCAATTGATTTTATTCCTTAGTCTTTTCCTCCATTAATGCAATTTGTGAGAGGTTCGATGGCACAAAAAGGCTGAAAGAAAAGTTTAAATCTCATCTATTGATTAAGAAGTATCAACAACCATTGGTGGAATTCAAATCCCTTTTGACCAAGTCCATCTTTATCAACTTAAGCTTGCCGTGAATCACTCGAGGATTCACCAAGGAACACATATTAATCATTAGTTCAAACTTCACTACATCCTTATTGCCCTCTCAGACACTCATTTAAACCTTTTGAAATTTTCAATGAGTCTTGGGTAGACACTTTGGACCCCCTTTCAACTATAGAGAAAACACCTGTATATCATTTCCCTCGAAACTCGTTGAGGCAAGGAAAAGCCTCTCAACAAGTTTAGATTATACCATGCATAGCCCTTATGGTTATCTTACCCAAACACTTGTTGAGGCAAAAAATACATTTGAGTGATCTCTGAGCACAATTAGATCACTACTTTCCATTATAAATTGAGACTCATGAAGAGCTATGAAAGGTCCCATTGAGTGCTTGAGTATCAAATCATTAGTAAAACCTATGAAATAAAATAACTTGGAGCTCGATGAAATTCTTCAAAAGGTTTCACCAAGTCTTGAGTTACCCCTTTGAAAGGTTGTTAAGTTGCCACCTTAGACGGAACTTGGGAGATCGATAAGACATGAAAGATGACTCAATGAGTGACGAGGTTCATTAAAAAACAATTCAACTTAAGAACAACTTTATAGCACATGCACATAAGTTATGTCCTTAGGAAATCATTGGGATGGGGCCAAACACAAGACACAAACCTCAAAATATTAAAGAAAAGTGAAAGACTTAGGATCGACTAAGGGCATGATAGCTATACAGAATAAAAGCACTAGAACATGGGGCTGGTTGTGAATGACATAAAACCCATGAGAAAAGAACTTAAGGCACATCTAACTAGACGAGAAAGTGACTAATAAAAAATAAATCCCACCAAAGGTATGTTAATATGCATTTTAAAACCAAGGTAAAACTTAAAACCTAACCCTAAGGCACTTGGAAAATCCAACTCTAACAAGTTGGAGGACCCACTACTATTGCTACTACTCTATGTAGCCTCCACCTCAACTTCTACCTCCTCCTCTCCCTTGCCTCCTTCTCTCTTCCCTAGCAACCACCTTCTCTCCCTCCTTTTCCCTTCCCTCAGATAATCACCCTCCCCCTCTCTCTCCTCTATGACAACTTGCATCATGTCCACCAATGTTGCACCTAGTGCTTGGGTCAACCTCGCTAGATGATGCCTCACCCACCATACCCAATATCTATCTATCATAATGGGGCTTCCAACTTACTTGTGCATGTACAATGCCAACTCTGCTTATCTCCTCTAGTTATCTATTTCCTCCCTCCTCTTGATTTGTGACCTCCAATCTGAAATCTCTTGTGTCAAGAATGTGAACACATTAAATTACATCTTAAATAATCCTAATCTAGTAGGTTGCTCAATTAGACATGTATAACCCTATCATAAATGGGCGCCTCCATATAATATAGCATGAACTCATAATATTCCACTCATATTTGTGATACTCCCCCATCTACCATCAACTTTCTATGGTCTCCATGTGATATTCACCTCCTCAAAATCATCTAAGACCTTGCACTAATGAAACATACCCCATAGCTCCTTGTAACGTAACACCCCACCCCATTTGAATAATAGATGTTCCTCATCATCTTTATACACTCTTTGGTCTATAGGCCTAGTGACTATTATTTTCTCCCATGCCCATACCTACACCAGTGTGATATAGGTCATACTTTTCCCTCCCATGTAGTAATCAATATGCATATATCTGTATAAATGTGTTAAGAGGAAGAGACCCCATACAAATATCCTCATACGTGCTCAACAATGTCATCCATGTACTCTCTAGGGACAATGTAAAATATATCCCACTCCTATCTAGTAATAAGATCCATCTCACATTCCACATAAAAACAATGCCATCCCTAGAGCCACTAGTGGAATCCTATCATAATTTATATTTTGCCACCACATTGGGACATATGTCCTCTAGAAAAGCCTTTACAATGTCATTGTCACCACCCAATTTGTGTTTTACACATACCAACCCTTGATAGAGACCTACTTAATTTACCACACTTCCTCTGAAGTCATAGTCATCTCCCTCATTGAGAGATAGAATGTGTTAGTCTTGCTCATCCACCACTCAACCAATGATGTTAGCAAGCCCCTTTGTGCTTGGATTGTTATAATTTGCATGACTTATTGTATGTCACACATGCTCAAAATCTCCCAATATTTTTCCTAGAAGCCTCCTATGAGCTGCAACATAGTTGATCATCACTCTCACTTGTCCTCACTAAGGATAGATTTTGTTACACAAGCCAAATCATCATGCCAGCCTCTTCACAAACATCCAAAAATTTCTTCTATTTCTAACTAATTTCTCCCTCACTCCACCCTTGGTGCATTTGTTTCATTCATATTTTCCTAGTCTTATTCACCTATTGGAAATTTTTTATTTCCTAGTGGATTCACCCTACAAAGGGTGAAGAATCCTTGTTTTAGTGAATTTACCTTTTTTCCAATGGATTTTACTTTTCATTTATTTCCCACCCCTCTTAGCACATTCACCTCTCTTTTTTCATATTCACCATCATTTGACACATTCATCCCCATTTTCACCCATTCACTCATCTAGAGGTGCATTTGCCTTTATTTTTGCAAATTTATCTTTTCATAAGAAAATTTGCCTTTCTTTTCATGCACTTTTCTTTTATTTGGAAAGTTCACCCCTAAATTTTCAAATTAAACTATTGGTTGTGTATTCACCCTTGTTCTATCCTATTTGTCCTTTTAGGTTCATGTAGTGTCATAAATTGTACACCCTTGCTAGGGTGGTACAATTTCACACTTAGGTTAGCACCCGCCTTAGTGTCTCTTGCATCTTGCATTTCTAATTTTACTTAAAGAATTTAATTAATTAATCTAATTAAATATAAATTCATATTTCATCACTTCACACATTATAAAATTGGACCCTTTACCCTAAGTGTGCCCCTTTTTATTTTATTCCTCCAATAAATCATTTAATCATAAACCTTATTTATGTCCTATTTTGACCTTTAAGGCTCGATTTCACATATCAAAACACCTAAAAATCAGATATAAATTTGGGATTCACTCTAATATCATCATATCTAATGACCCTAGAAATTTGGTGAAAAATTGGTTAGACCGTGGTGGGAGTGCACATGGTCCTTGACTTTTTTCTTGAAATTTTGGGAGCATAATTCTATGATATTATAATGCTTAACCCCAAAAGATTGGTAGGAAATTCAATTCCTAGGTCGGCCTAAAGGCAAAATTAAGTCAAAATTAAGATATAGGGTTTCATACATAAGAGATCTCTTTCTTCATTTGAAGGCAACTAAGATCTATCTAAGGAATCGAATCTAGGAAAAAGCTATTGGAGAAAGCATAAGGAGCCTTCTATGTAGTGAACGAGAAGCCTATGTGGAGTTTTTTGGCATATGCACACTCCAATGAGACATTGTATGTGATTGAAGGTTTTGTCATTGATGGCAACCTTGCAATCCTATGATACCAACAAAGGCATTATACCGGCATCATGCAAATCACACTCTACATCGACACTCAGGACACTGGCATCGGCACAAAGAAAAGAAGTATACCGATACAGAGGCCGACAGGATTTTGTTATATTATTGTAAAACTTTGTAAGCTGACTTGGAAAATTGTAAAATGACTCTTATATATAAAAGAGATCATTGTAGACATTTTGTAAGGAGTGAGGAACCATTAAGAAAAATATTAGGTAGACCTATTATGCGAAATATAGGCTAAGGGTTTATGTAAGAAGCAGAGTAGCAACCAGTACTGGATTAGGCATTATAGATGCTATTGTAAAGCAGTACAAGATATTGGATTTGTATAATCCTCATTGTAAGTCAGTGAGACTTCCCATTGAGCAGTGAGCTCTAGGCAATTGGCCTTCCTACATGTGCAGGCCCCTATTGTAAGTAATATTCTCTTATTGGCCAGTAAGTGAATATTGTGGGTCACAAATCCCACTGAGGTTTTTCCCACACCGGGTTTCCTCGTTAAAACCTTGTGTTATGGTGTGCTTTTCATGTGGATGTTCTTAATTCTATTTATTGCATTATTTCTTTCATACCTGTATACTATTATAAAATGTTCTACATGTTTTAATTCAAGAAATATTAAATACTGGTTAGATACTGATTCACCCCCCCTCTTAGTATCTGTGGGATTCCTAACAATTGGTATCAGAGCCTGGTCCTCTATTTTCAGAAGCCTAACAACTTGAGGAAGATCTTGACACTGGTAAAGATGGAGAATCTGATGAAGAAGGAGCTCTTACAGACTATGATGCAGAGAAATTGAAAAATATCAAACTAGAAGATGATTTAAGGGCAACTCAGGATATCATTCAGGCACTTCAAGAAAATTTTACTGTTGCAAGAAATAAGAGAAGAGAACTGTGTGAAAAATTGCAAAATGAGAATGATGAAAAGGAATCACTTAATGATACGATAAGCAAGTTGAAAAAAGAGAACATGACAACAAAGAATGAGATGCAGGATATGACTATGAGATTTTGCATAGAGATTGAGGATAGGAAGAAGAATGAAGAAGAATTGACTAGAAGACTAAGTGATGCAGCAAATGAGAACACAAAACTTAGCTATAAAAATGACATGTTGAAGACATATCTGATGCATACTCAAAATGACTCAAATGAACTGATGAGACAAAAAGGAGTCTTAGAAAGAGAACTAGAAACTACAAATCAACATAAAGAAAAATTCAAGAAAATCTCAGAGGAACTTGGCACCTTGCTGAAGAATCAAAAAACTAAAGGTGACACTTCTGGAATTGGCTTTGAAGTTGGTGAAAGCTCTGGTACTGCAAATACTCAGGATCACAGCAAACTGGTAAGACAACCTAATGCTTATAAATTCAATGGAAAATGCTTTAATTGTAATAAGTATGGTCATAGAGCAAATGAATGTAGATCTAGAAATTATCAGAATATCAGCACACCCACCGGTCAATGTTCTAAATGCAACAAAGTTGGTCAAAACTCTGAAAAATTGCAGAATGAATGTGAGATGTTATGTTTGTGGAAGATTTGGACATTTATCTAATCAATGCAGAACACAAACTGGCATAGGTTATGGGAAAGCTATTCTAGAGAATAATGTAAATTTTTATGCATGTAACAAAATTGGGCATATTGCAAAATTCTGTAGAAGTAAAGGAACACCAGTAGACAACAAAAGTTCTAGCTTGAAAGGTAAAGAAAAAGTTGAAGAGGTTAAGCAAGAATTCTCAAAACAATGGATTAGGAAAGTTGATCTAAATATTGGGAATACTCCTCCACCGGTAGAACAAACCGATGCTTCATCGGAAGGACAGAGTGATGCTTCACTGGCAGGACAGAGCAGTGCTCCACCAGTAAGAAGTTCTTCATCTAATTGAAGAAATTTTCCTTGAGGGTTTGGCAATCTAATGACACATGTGCTATTATTCCCTCGGTTAGAGATAAGAAGTTGAAAATTACTTTTTACCGACAGACAATGTTAAGAGAAAACTCAACTGGCATGCATTTAATGTGGTAGATGGAAAAACGACACTGTAAAATTGAGGTTTTGGCTCCATTCCATTTCACCAAGATTTCAAACCTACAAAGAGCATGTAGATTCTGAGCTAAGGCATTTCGAGCAAGAGATAAGAACGCTCCAAGCATTCATCCATCCTAAAGGCAGTAAAAGGTATTTAATCATGGCATCCACCTCTGCAATTGAATATATAGAAAGCCCTACTATTATCAAAGTGATAAAAAGACCTAGGTCCGTATTTCGGTTAGTTCTCGAGGTAGCAAAGAAAGATGATACCTTAGGTGCTTTTTCTCAAATTCCCAAGGGAGTTGTTTATGCTGAAGACCCCAAAATTTACATCCACTGCAACATTGAGGAACTAGAAGATGAAGAGATTAAAACCATGTTTAAAATTGTGATATGTGATAAAACCAGTAATGTAAAAGATGAACACAAGATCATTGAAACCCTAGGATTTACATAGATCCTTAGCATTCCTGAATTCCCCAAGGATGTGATTAGGATAGTCTTAAGTAGGGTACATGGTGAATTTTTCTGGTTAGATACAGTCCACAAAATCACTAAGGAAGCTGTGAAAGCTGTCATAGGGTTACCGACCATTGGTAAAAGGCCAGATAAAACCAAGAAGGTATCCAATGACCTAGTTACAAACCTAATTGGTGCAACTTTTAACAAAAGGTCCCTAAGAGTTAATGATGTAATAGACATTAATGTGAGATTTATCAACATGATATTAGGGCATAAAGCTACTCATGCAAATAGACTCAATTCAGTTTCAAGTTTATGCATTAAGTGTGCTTATGATATGAGCACAGATAATGCAAAGATTGATATATGTGAGTGTTTAAAAGATGAATTAATTGACAACCTTGGAAAGATTAAGAAGGACAAGAAAGGAACTTTCAGGTTTGGAAATCTGTTAGTATATTTGATGCTACATATAACAAAATAGGTTCCCGGTATAGGCTACAAAGAAATTGGTTATGATATACCGGTAGGTAAACAACTAACAAAACTATTCAATAACATGGGAGAAAACAAGGAAAACAATATTCATGACTTCTTTCAAGCATTAAAGACCAAAATGAAGAAAAGAATCAGGTTATCACAAAAGATTGTCAACAAATACAAAGATGAAATATGCTTTGTAATCAAGAAGGATGAAATCTGGATGGAAGCAGTCATCCCTAGGACAATTTGGGTAACCGAGATGGGCTATGAAATTGATGATCATATAATAGAAACATATGCTAAAGCACTTCTAGAAGCCCCCAAAGAACCTAAGGAAGAAATATTTGGTAGTGCAGAAACTATTGAAAGCCAAATACAATCAAAGAAAAGAGTGAAAAAGGTTGAGGTAGTTGTAAAGAAAGGTTCCAAACAAGCAAAGGCCATCAAAGAAGATGTGTTGAAGAAAACCAGTATAACAGAGGATGAGTTAGCAGCTCCACAACCTGAAATTCACCTATCATTGGTAGGCACTTCTTTGGGGAGTGACATGCCTACAAATTTCAAAGAGTTGTAAGGAAAAGAGATCCCTCACGGGCAACCACACCCTCACCCAGGAGGACAAGACAAAAACAACAAGCAGTGAGATCTCCGGTAAGAAAGGCTACACCAAAGAAGAAGAAACTGACACCCAAAAAGAAGAAGAAGACAAACAAAGACTTGGCCCCTCTTGATATACTGCTGAATGAAATTACAGAGGAAGGTAAATTGAAAAATATAGAGAAAATATATGACACTTTAACAGTTGATGAAAAAGAACAAGTTGAAAATAGTGTTATATTGCATATGGATATGTATAAGAAGTTTTTGAGGGAAGTAGTAAATGAAATTCCAATGAACTATTTAAGAGATTGGAAGCAAGAAGACAAGAAGTAATAGAACTGGACAAGAAAATAAAGGTTGAAAAGATACTTGCTGTTTATCTAGTAAACTCACCCAAAGAAATTGATGACCTAATTACTCAAGCCAACTGGTCAGTATTTTCTACTGCACATCAACACATTGCTTTAATGGTTGGAAGAATTAATGAGGTAACTGAGGAAACAAAAAATGGATGGGATATATTCTTAGTTGAAAAAGAAAAACAAGAAGAATACAGGAACCCCAAACCCATAAAAGTTTATCAGAAAGATAGAGACAAGGGTAAAGGTAAAGTTGGTGGACCACCTAGTATCAAGGTTAGAGACAACTTACCCCCACCACCTTTGATTACTCCACCGATAAAAACAATAGCTATAGAAAATCAACTGACAACTGAGAATATGGATGTAGAGGATGGTAATACTAATCCTGAAGTCTTATATACTATGGATGTTGATACTCAAAAGATCAACATAGTAGTAGACAAAGATACAATTGATAAGATTGACATGGCTAGTGAGTCTTCGGTAGCTGAGCAAACTGAAAACACACAGGAGAAACTGGCAGAAGACAAAGAGAAAAAGGTAGAAACTCAGACTGAGACAATGCAACAAATAGAGCAAAAGGCTCTAGAACACACATTTTTGGTAACATTTTTGGACTTCACATTTTTGGATACATTTTTTTTTGAAATTTCTCATGAGTGTTGCCATCAATGCCAAAGGGGGAGATTGTTGGCATATGCACACTCCAATGAGACATTGTATGTGATTGAAGGTTTTGTCATTGATGGTAATGTTGCAATCCTATGATACTGGCAAAGGCATTATACCGGCATCAAGTAGATCACACTCTACATCGGCACTCAGGACACCAACATCGGCACAAAGAAGTGAAGTATACCGGCACAGAGGCCGACATGATTTTGTTATATTATATTTTGTTTATTATTGTAAAAATTTGTAAGCCAACTTGGCAAATTGTAAAATGAATCTTATATATAAAAGAGATCATTGTAGACATTTTGTAAGGAGTGAGGAACCATTAAGGAAAATATTAGCCAGACCTATTATTCGAAATATAGGCTAAGGGTTTATGTAAGAAGCAGAGCAACAACCGGTACTGGATCAGACATTGTAAATGCTATTGTAAAGTAGTACAAGATATTGGATTTGTATAATCCTCATTGTAAGTCAGTGAGACTTCCCATTGAGCAGTGAGCTCTAGGCAGTTGGCCTTCCTGCATGTGTAGGGCCCTATTGTAAGTAATATTCTCTTATTGGCCAGTGAGTGAATATTGTGGGTTACAAATCCCACCAAGGTTTTTCCCACGCCAGGTTTCCTCATTAAAACCTTGTGTTATGGTGTGCTTTTCATGTGGATGTTATTAATTCTATTTATTGCATTATTTCTTGCATACCGGTACACTATTATAAAATGTTCTGCATGTTTTAATTCAAGAAATATTAAATATCGGTTAGATACTGATTCACCCCCCCCTCTCAGTATATGTGGGATTCCTAATAGAGTCTTCAACAACATTAAACAACATTAAATAAAATTTCATCAATCATTCATCGTCAATTAGGAGCCTTGAAGACATTGAAGAGTAATAGGAGATCTAGTGGCAATATCTCTCCCTTGGGGATTGGTATGATTTCATGTTTTTTTCATGTCTTTGTATGAGTTTCTTTACATTAACTTGCATACTTAGATTCATGCTTTAGACCACTTTGCATCATTGATTTAGAGAATTTAATTTGTCAATTACAAGCATTTAGGGCTTACTCTTTAGGGTTTCTCTAGGTTGTTTGCGTTCATTTTAGGATCTTGCATACACACAAGGTTCTAGCACACACATTTTTTAGTACATTATTGGCTATTTGTGGAGGTGGAAATCACCAAAATAAGTGTTCGAATAAGGAAAAATCCTATATAGCCACCCAAAAATTCCCTTTTTAGTTGTAGGTATAGGTACATGATCCGGTCATCGCTACAATTTTTCAGGTTTGACAAAGTACATAGACATAGTCCCAAAGATCAAATCTGAGCAAAAATCACTAGGACAGGGTCATGACATCCTAGTCCTATCCATGATAGGGGTGTGGTGCCCTAGTCCTCTCTGGGTGTCCTAGTCCTTTTTGGGTGTCCTGGTCCTACACTCTTCTCCATCCAATTTTAGGTGAAATTTGGCAAGGTGGAAGCTCGGAACATCATAATTACATCCTCCCAGTTGTAGCTTTCTGTTAGATCATTAGGGATAGTGGCCTGACACCCTGATCCTTGTCAGTTTGGCTCAGTTTACAACATTAGGTACACATCCAAAATCCTCCCCCTTTCATGCTTTCGATATCTCAATTTCATATCTGAAAGTTTGTGCAATTCTGAGTTCATTTATGCTTCATTCTTTATCTCCTAATCTAGTTGATCATTCAAACCCTAGTTTTTCTCATCATTTGCAACAAGAGGAATATAAACCCTAAGAGATTATTCTTGGATCTATCTTTTTTATGAGAATTAGCCAAAGTTATCTATCTCCCTAGGCTCTTTCATATTTCCAATGTGTTGGCAAAAGTGGTATTAGGTCCTAGTCACCTGATCTCGCTTTTCCCGCTACCACTTTTTTGTAAACCTGACGTGAATCCAAACTTCTCTAATTTTGATTTATGTTCTCAGATCTGAGTGTTATTTCTATTTAAAATTCAAATTTACATTTACAAGTTTCAATTCTTTTCAAATTTCAAACTTTAGAGGTTAATTTTTCTAAAACCCTAATTTTTCAACTCAAAATTGAACTTGTGGATAGCTTAATTTGGACCATTAATTTAAGATCTGATTTTGGAACACATTTAACTCTTAAATTTCATTTTCTAAATCAACATTTAGAGTGCTTGCATTGGTTTAAATTGAATATTTCCTTCTATTTTGCATATGTTATCATTTGAAAGAGATTTTTTTTGTCAAGGTGCATTCATTTCCTAAATGTGATAATGGGTTAGCTTCCCTTGTTTCAATTTTTCCATCTCTTAAATAACCTCTTCCTATGTATGAAAACATTTTAGTACCTAAAAGAGTTGTTACCAACCCCTTCAAAACTCTCCCATGCTCTGAGGATGAAGATTTGAAGAGTGATCTTGACAATTCTCCTAAAATGTTCCCTTCCCATTTAGCTATCTTAGAGGAAGAGGATGATATCATAAACACTTTTATTAATGTTACTTTACCTTCCCTACATGATTCCTCTCTAAGTGAAAAGGTATTGATGGAAATTGACTTATCTTCTCCTAAATTTGGTCTTACGAATGGGGGCATGTTAGTGCAACAAGAGGTCATGAGAATTTATTTCAAAGATCTCCTTCATAAGCATGAATCTTTGGAGAAAGATGTCCATATCCCTCCTAAAGAATACTCCCCTCATAAGGATCTTTTTGTGCAAGAAGATGGTATTGTCTCTACTTTTCCTAGTGATGGTATTTCCTTTTTTGATTCCAACAAAATTCCCACTAGAGATGATGCATTAATGAGAAATGCTTTCCCTTCTCCTAAAGATTGTCTTATCCCTAAAGATTCCTTAGAGGAATAAGATGAAATCATAATCAATTTCCTTACTTCTCTCTCCCCTAAAGATCCTATTGAAGAAATTTTGAGGAAAGAGGATGATTTAAATACCTATAGTGATTTTATCCTTCCTAAGGATGAAGAATTAATGAACAATGTTATCCCTTCTCCCAAAATTGGAAATATAAATAAGGAAATCTTTGTGCAAGTTCTAATACTTTTTCTAATGACCTCACTATTTGGGATGAACCATTAGAAGAAGGTGTTGATTATTCTCTCCCCCATGAGAGAACCCTAGCCAAAGGGGATGAAATCATGATTGATAACTCCCTTGATAGCATATCACCTTCTATGAATCTCAATAATTCTCCCTCTAAAAATAAAGTATATCCCTCTCCTCAAGCTGGTACTACTCATAAGGATACCCTAGTTCAAGATAAGATGGTTAACATATTTTTCAAAGATATCCCTCTCAAAGGTGAGACTTCAAAGAGTAATGTTGATCCTTATCCTAGAGAGTTTATTCCTCATGTAGATCCTTTGGTGATAGAGGATGATATGACCTTTCCTAAAATGTCAATGCCTACTTCTAGTCTCTCTCCTAAAATTGATCTTATCCATGAAAATATCTTACTGCAAGAAGAGACTATCAACAATTCTTCCAACAATCTTGTTCATTCTTTGTCTAAGGAGACCTTTGATATTCCTAAACCATCCTCAATTAATTTGATACATGTGAATGAAACACCTAATAAACCCCTCTTTAAAATTCAAGGTGCTTGTCCTTCTCAAAATTCCCCATGTAAGCCTATCTTAGTGGTTCAAGGTGGTTATGCTAACGATTCTTTTTGCATTCCTAAGAAACCTATTATTATTGTGCAAGAAGGTTATCCTACTAAGAGCCCTTATGAGTATGCTAAGAAAATTACTAGAGAGAGTTATAATACGGTTGCTCATACTTACAACACAAGAAATAATAGGCAACCTAGTCCTCCTCTAGTTATCCCAACTTCACTTCCTCCCTCTCAACCTATTCTTCCACAAGAACCTCATATATCAAATCTTAGCAAGGAGTATGATCTCATTGAATAACTTAAGGCCACTCTTGCTAAGATTTCTATTTGGGATTTGGTTTGAACTTCACCTACTTATCATGGGATGTTACAAGATGCTTTGAAAAAATTAGATGTCCCACCTGTAGTGACACCTATTAACATGACTTCTTTGATTGATGCTATGAACAAACCCAAACCTCAAAATGTATTCACACAAGATGAGTTACCTTATCATGAAATCCAATATCAATATGATCCTCTTATGATTGTGGTTATTATCAATGATAGTGATATAAGACTAACCTTTGTGGACAATGGATCTGACCTTAATGTTTGTGGTGTGGACTTATTGGATAAGATTAATGTGGATCATTCTCTCATCGAACCTCTTCTCTTACTATTTGAGGCTTTGATAATGTTGCTAAACAATTTCTAGGTGTCATAACCTTGCCTGTTAGGGTAGGTCCTATTGTGTTACCTACACCTATTCATGTTATGCTTGGTAATTTGGCATATAACCTTCTATTAGGGAGACCATGGATTCATAGCATGCAAGTTGTCCCCTCAACTTTGCATAGGCAAGTCCAATTCATTTATAACAATATGATATACACCTTATTAGTTGATACCAAACTTCAAGAACAATTAAAATATGGATCTTCTTGTTCCAATACTTCTCATTCTTCTCCTAATCCTTCTACTTCTTCAAACACATCTACTTCCTTTAATGGTTTTGTTCCTTCTATTACTCGTGATTCTTCTACTCAATCAGAATCTCCTCGCAAGGATGTCTTTTCTCCCAAAGGAGTGCTCTTAGATGATGATTGAAGATCTCTATAATTTAACCCTACTTTTGTAGGAGAGTATAGAGTATCTTGAAAAGGATCTAAGACTAAGAAGGAGAAATCTAAGGAGTAACCTAAAGAGCAACCTGCTTTGTCCAAGAAACTAAGTAATCACTTTGTAGCTGCTTCTAATCCAAATAATTCTTCAAATCCTTCCTCTAATTTCTATAGCACTGACATCTATGAGGCACAACCATCTCTTTCTGATTTGGCATCCTTTTATGGTCCTAGTTTTCATATTTTAGCTAAGAGTGGCTATGATGGCAATGGTTGTGGTGCAAATGAATAAGGAATTAAAGTTTCTTTAGAACATAATACACATGAAGCTTCATTTGGACTTGGATATAATCCTTATAAGTCCACCAAAGCATCTAAAATACCATCTCTCAATGTGAATGCTATATTTAGTAGTGTTGATGACCTCACCTTTATTAAATCATCTTTTACTTCTTTCAACACTCATCCACATCATAAGGAAATCTTGGAGATGAACAAATTTATGAATCTCCTTAAGACATTTCTAATCCCTCTTATGAGACTTTATCTTCTACTCATTCTAAATCTGGTGCAGGAGAACCCCATCAAACCCTTCATGATGATAAGTCAGACTCTTAGAAGGGAGGCTAAGGCATTAAATATGTCTTTAGGATATTTTGTATGGGTTTTCAATCATGCATTGTGTGTTTGTAATAAGGAACCCCATCTTGTGAGCCAAACTCCTATTTTGGCATTTCTATGAGCCAATTAGGACTTTTGGACAATAGGGGATCAAATTTGTTGATTTAATGTGTTTTAAGATGTTTTAGGAGGGGTTGAACTTGAACCAAGGCTCAGGAGGCAAAAGATGACATTTTGACAACTTTTGCAAAAGTTGTCAAAAGTTGTCATGAGCAACTTTTATGCACTTTTTGCATTTTTGTTATTTCAATATCTTCCAACAGATCTAACCTCTTGGTTTTAGGTTGAGAGAAATTTTAGAGCAGTATTTTAACCTTGTGGATCCAATTCCCAAGAAGTAGTTGTACAGAGGAGAGTTTGATGCCAACAAACTAATTAAATTCTGAGTTTTTCCTGCATTTCTAGAGTTTTTGTCCGTGATATGATTCTGTACGGATTGGTACCCATTAAAAATGATGTGAATAGTTTAAGGGGAGAGTTAAATTTGTTTTTGATTTGGTTTGAAGTCTTGATTGTGTGTGTTGCTCTTGATATTCAAGTTTTGCTGCAAGTACCCGAAAAACTAGGGTTTACCTTGAGTTTTCATTCTTCCATGGCCATATCTTGCACTTTTCTAGTCCGAGACTCATGGGATTTGGTGGAAGGAAAGTATGGTCATTTTATTCTAGGATTCCAAGAGTTTTTTGCAAGGAAAGCAAGGAAGAAGTGTGTTTGGAGCGATCTTAGGTAGACATCTCTATGTGGCTACCTAGACCTTGAACAAATAGATCACCTTTGTGTGAAAATGGTGATGATTCTAGGTGTGTAACCTTGTAGTTAACCGGTTCACTCATCTGAGCATAGCTGCTTCACAAAAGAGGCCTAATTAGCCCTTTAGGACAGTCAACATCCTATCGACAAAGACCTTTATTTACAAACCCTAATCCTTCTTTTTGGGGATTTGTGTAAATTCCAAAAGGGTGTCTAAATCACTAATTTTTTTGCTAAGGTGTTTGGGGAAATTTGAACTTAAGACCCCTTTACCCGCTAAATATGGCTACAAGCAGCTAGGCCTAATTGGGTGAGTTTCTTAAGGAATGGGCATGAAACCTTGCAACCAGTGCTTTGTTTGACTTTGGGGAGTCTTGTATGACCTAAAACTGGTATGAAATTGAGTTGTAACCCTTGTAGGTATCATGGAGTGTGTTGTAGCAAAATACCTCTATTGAGTAGGCTTGAGTCTTGAGGATGGTGAGAAGATTTACCCAATATTGTAGAGCCTTGTCTTGTTAGGATCCCATTCTTGGTTTGAGGGGTTAGTGTCATACATTTTGAGGTGTTTGGCAGGGTACAAGGAGGGCTTGAGGGCGCTACATTAAAATCCATTCTTCTAGGAATAAGGCTCTAATGAATTATACATATCCCTCTCCTAATATTTCTTGTGTGCAAGAGAAGTATGACTTAGTGGCCTATTCTTCCCGTATAAACTTCTCTCTTTCTAAAGACCCTTGAAACTTCATCATCTTATACATGTTTTTAATCTCACTTATAGTAGAGCATTTAACATGTCAAATTCAAATACCTCATTCAATCTATCATATCTTTAAATAAAATTAATGACTATTATGTTGCTCATTATTATGTGACATTGGTAGCTCACTTACTAAAAGGCTCATTGTCATTTATGATGGTACAATTTCATGTGCAATCATACTTTTGGAAGCAACATAATAGCCTATTTCTATCTCATATCTTCTCCCTATATATAGGGAGCAAGAGTGATTTTAATCATCTCTCCTTATTAAGATTAAAAATTCCCCCTTTGTAAAGTAGTGTCTTGTATAAGGATTTCTTATTGATTGTAGAGGTGTATTCATATTTGACTTCCTTCTCTCATATTGGAACAAGCATCCCTAATGGAGATCTTAAGTACATATCCTTAATTGGGACCTCCACCTTGGTGTTGGAAGTCTTTGATCATTCATCAATTTCTTTTCTTCATTGAGTAGTATCTTTTATAATAAACCCTTCTATTTTGTGCATGTGCATATCCCTGATGAGGATCTCTTGCCTTGTTTTAGAAGAGTGTTGTTATAAATAATCTCTCTTTGATGTCATCTCAATCCTCTTATCTTTTCAAAACTCTTGCATTCATTCATTATAGAAGATGTTATATTTGTCTAAGGCAACTCCTCTTGAAGGTAGATGTCTTTTGAACAAAGATCTCTTCTCCTCCAAGGATCTCCTATACACTTATATAGCAAGATATCTCTTTTGAATTATCTTATCCTTTCTTGAAGAGTATTCCCTCTCTTTCTTGGATTTATGACATTGTTGCATGATGGATATCTTCTTGGAGTCGAAGGTAGGTATCCTTGTTATACTTGCACACACATGCACAAGATTGAGTGGAACTAATAGTGTTCTCACTTTCCTCCCTTACATGGATCACCTAGATAGACTCTGGGGGCTATTTTTCCATGTCCTTGTCTCCATGGATCACCCAGACAGAATCTGGGGGCTATTTTTCCATGTCCTTGTCTCCATGGATCACCTAATTTTAGGGGCAAGATGTCCATGGTTCATTTTCTCTTCTCATGGATCACAAAAGTGTGCATTCATGCTTTCTATCTCTTCTTCATTCTCTTCACATTTGTCTCCATTTAAATCTCTCATCTTGTGTTAGAGATCTCTCAAATCCTCACACTCTTTGTTGTGTTGGAATTGCGGCTTAGTTATCTTTTTTACCAAATGATTCTCCATTAGTTTTTGATCTTGTATCAAATATTCTTTTGAGCATTTTTCATCAATCTTCTTTCATAATTTGATGTGGTAAACATGATACCCTGTTTCAACTTACTAAAGTTAGCAAGCCGAAACAAGGGGGGGTGGGGCATATAGCTACCCTCGAATTTTCATCACCTTCCTTAGTAAATATTTAGGTGATTTTGTGACTTTATCTAACATGTTTTTTGGTAGGGTGTGGATCCTAACTGTGTACTGCAGGTACCACTGGGGGCTTCATCCGACAACTCATGGATATATCCTTTTTCATGAATGTTTACTTTTCTTTACTTTAGATTGCATATGCACGTAGTGTCATATGACCTCTAAAGTGGGGGCTAAATGTAGTGTCATAAATTGTACACCCTTGCTAGGGTGGTACAATTTCACACTTAGGTTAGCAACCACCTTAGTGTGTCTTTCATATTGCATTTCTAATTTCCCTTTAAGCATTTAATTAATTAATTTAATTAAATCTAAAGTCATATTTCATCACTTCACACATTATAAAATTGGGCCCTTTACCCTAAGTGTGCTCCTTTTTATTTTATTTCTCCAATAAATCATTTAATCATAAACCTAATTATGTCCTATTTTGACCTTTAAGACCTAATTTCACATATCAAATCACCTTGAAATTAGCTACAGCTTTGGGATTCACTCTAATATCATCATATCTAATGACCCTAAAAATTTGGTGAAAAGTTGGTTGGACTGTGGCGGGAGTTCACATGGTCCTCGACTTTTTTCTCAAAATTTCAAGAGCATAATTCTATGATATTATAATGCTTAACCCCAAAATATTGGCAAAAAAATCAATTCCTAGGTCAGCCTAAAGGCAGATTTAATTCAAAATTAAGATCTAGGGTTTCATACATAAGAGCTCTATTTCTTCATTTGAAGGCAACTAAGATCTATCTAAGGAATCGAATCTAGGAAAAAGCTATTGGAGAAAGCATAAGGAGCCTTCTATGTAGTGAAAGAGAAGCTTATGTGGAGTGTTCAACAACATTCAACAACATTTCATCAAGCATTCATCATCAATTAGGAGCCTTGAAGACATTGAAGAGTAATAGAAGATCTAGTGGCAATATAGCTCCCTTGGGGATCTGTATGATTTCATGTCTTTGTTTGAGCTTCTTTACATCAACTTGCATATTTAGATTCATTCTTTAGTGTTGGTAATTGACACTCAATTCATTGTTTTCACTATGTTGTCATTGATGGGAACATGGTATTGTGTTCTAACTTCATGTGTTGGTTTAGTTGTGTACCGACAAACACTTCACAGACACTACACCGACACCAACATGATAGAAGGATTTCTTTGGTTACTAACTATAAAGCGGAAAAATCACGATCGAACCCTAGTTTCTCTCCCCTCTTCCGACTCCGAGGAGAGAGAAGGGAGGTTCGCTAGGATTCAACGGTTTTTCACTTAGGGGAGAGACTTTACATTCAAAAGATGGGTTGAAACTCATAAGATCCAATCCCACGCAATGCAAGATTGGATGCTAAATGAATTTCAAGGGTTAGGAAAGCAAGGCTACCCTCTTTTGTAAAGAATGTTGTTAAGGAAATTAAGCTAGGAATGCATAGAAAGTCATAAAGATTCACTTATAAACTGAGTTCGGGTTATAGGATGAAGCTGCGGACCTAGAATTAGCAGTAAAATGTCGATACGGCACTGTCCTGCAAATTTGAGCAAAAGTTGTCGGGACGATAGCGCCCGGCGCCACGGTCCTCCGAAAAATCCGTGAAACGAAGGGGGATATGTTCGTCTCTGCACAAGGATTCCAGATCTTCAATTTCAGCCGCGTACCTGCAACCTACACACAGAAAAGTGAAGACGATTGGGGGGTTAGGGATTGGGGGTTTGCCTTTAGGTCAAACCCCGGTTTTGGAATTAACCAAGAAATGAGCAAGTGCTGTAAATGTAAATGACTGTAATGTAAAACAAGTACTAATACCTTGTTCTAAGGATGTTTGTATCCTTATGTGCGAAGGTTTAGATGTTGTATGTTGTAGCATGTAGTATGTGATCTCCTCTTCAATGGTTGAATCCTTGTCTTGAATGCAACACTTAGCCTTGGATGGAGACTTGAAATGATCAATTGCTTGAAAGAATGCTTGAATGCTTGAATGCTTGAATGCTTGAATGCTTGAATGCTTGAATGCTTGAATGCTTGAGTATAGTTTCCACCCTTTTTCCATCATATCGAATGAAAGAGGAAAATGTCATTTATATACTTGTCAATTAGGGCTGATAGACTGATTTTCCCGACCTTAGGCCGACCAGGGAAAGTTGATTTCCAAATTGCAAACAAAAAGACCCAAGCCCCTTAGGAGACCGGGCCCAAAATAGGACCCAGGGACCAGGGCACTGGGCGCCCTGGTCCTGAGGGACCAGGGCGCTGGGCGCTCTGGTCCCACCTCCCGGGACAGCAGGGTGCAAGGAGGTTCAGGCCAGGGTGCTTGAAAAATGCAGTTTTCAGTGTCGTGAGCAAGTTTCAGGGTCTCCATTCAGGTTGCATGTTGTGTCGCCATCGTGAAGACCGAAATGCAGTCGAAATTGCAAGTGTCGCAATTTTAGGACGCTACATTTAGCCCCCACTTTAGCGGGAGTATGTATGCACATACTTCCGGTAAAGTACAAGGAAACAACATTGAAAGACTTTCACCACGTCAAGGAGGCAAGATACACCGAGCCCCCAGTGGACTAAGGATCTTACGACTTCGATTGACAAAGTAAAAGGGATGATCACGAGGAAGAACCATGACTGTCAGTAGTAAGGTTCCCTCACTATGAGTCATGCAAGAAAGATATCAAAAATTTTCAAGGCAAGGTTAAATTTACCAAGAAATTTTCAAGTATCTTGAAAAGATATGAACGGGATGTATGCCCCCCTACGTTAAAGCGATCACACACGCCTCACCGGGGGTGATTGTTTTAACGTAGTGATACATATAAGAAATGAAAAAGGAGCACGTTATCACAAGGATTTAGCCCCCAAGTGTGAGATAAACCCAAAGGATAATAGACACAAAACACAAAGCACAAGGTGACTTCACTTTCCTCAGGGTCAGTATGCTGTATGATAATTCATGTATATATATCATATGTATGTATGCATAATTGTTCTTCATTCCCCAATCAAGGAAGGTCACCTAGAAGAAGGGAACACATGTGTCTTTTGAGTCAACATGAGAGAGATCGAGAGATCTCAATGCTTTGCATCGTCCTCAAGTAGACAACACTAAGGATGACAAATAGAAGAATGAGAATAACATATAGAAGAAGTAACAAAAGAGAGGAGGAGAGAATCTGCTATGCTAATGTAACTAGTCTAGCATGTCATCTACCCCCCGATCTTGCTGATCAACGTTTTGGGAAGGCAGGGAACACGCCAGAGGAGGAACATCCAACACAGCAGATGGAGCTATCACAAGATCCAAACAAGGGCTATGTTCATGTTCCGAGCCACATTGTTCTTGTCTAGGAGCTAGGATAAGTGCTTTAGAAAATTCATTAGATAAATGGTTATCGACATCAACAAGTTCATATTCACTATCAGAAGCAAGAGGAGTAATATTTTCATCTATATCATCATCAAGATTTATAAAAATAGGATCTTTAACTCACACAGGATCAAGATCATCATGCATCTTATGTTTAGGAGATTTAGGCTCAATGTTCGGCTGAGGAGAAAATGGAATAATGCTTGTTGAAGGTGTTTTTGGAGATTGCAAAGTTTGAGCTCTAAGACGACGCTTTCGCCGGCGTTCACGTGCAGAACGATTTCGTCTAGTCTTAGTAGGAAGTGGAGAAGACTGAGGAGGAGGAATGTTCTCATCCTTAGCACTTGGGTGTTTAGGTTGTGGTCTCTTAGGCTGGACAATAGGAGAAGAAGAAGGTCTCTTCTCTCTATAAAAGGAAGGAGGAGGAACTGCTCCATATAAAGGAGGAATATTTGGTTTAGGGAGAAGACCAAGTCCATCATGACGAGGAGGTATAGGTCTACTCTTAGGAAGTTTATTAGGTATAGACATAGTCACATCCATAGGGATGGGTTGGGAATCTTCTTGAGGAAAGACATTAGTTTTATCTTTCAAAGGAAGTACTTCCTTCTCAAGAATGATAGGAATGTCAAGTTTAGGTGTTCTAGGTTCACTTAGAGATAGGATCATATCTGTTTTCCACTTTTGATAAGATTTGAAAAGATGATCACTACGCGGAGGAAGAGATTGGAATTGTTTAGGCCAAAAGTAATCAAGAGGAACACTAGAGGTTCTTTCAGCTGGTTTAAAGAGACTATGATTGACAGTAACAACTTCACCATTGTGGGGAAATTTCAAACACTTATGAATAGGAGAAGCAATAGCTTTCATGGAATATAGCCAAGGATAGCCAAGCTTCACACGAAATTGTTCGGAAGATGGAATAATAGCAAAGTTCACATCAAGAGATTTGTTATGGACCTCAATAGGCAATGTAATAGAACCAATTGCAGGAGAAGAAAATGCATCAAATAATTTCACAATCACATCTGTTTTGTCACAGATCACTTGATTCAATTGCAAAGTAAAAAGAAATTCTTTAGTAATAACATTAACCATGCACGAAGGATCAATAAGCACTCCACGGCAAGGTGTATTCTTAACTTTTGCAACTATGTATAAAGGACCATCAGGTGCCCTAATGGTTTCACTGGAATCAAATGTGATGGAAGGTTCTTTAGGGATTTCTTGCTACTCTACAAAGTTAATCACATTCGGGGTCATAGACACAAGACCATCAGATGAGAGAGAGGAATCATTAGCCTCAATTGCATTAGAGGTATGAGAAGGCAATGGATCAGTGAAAATCTGAAGATTTTGGTTAGGAGGAGCTACAGATGTGTTGCCTTTATCATTCACTCCAGAAACAGAGATAGTATTGTTATCAATCAAATCTTGAATTTTACCCTTTAAAGAAAAACATTTTTCAGTATCATGCCCAGGCTGACGGTGAAATTGACAAAAAGATTTGTTATCAAAATAAGGTGAAGTAATCTTTGCAGGATCAATTTGTCTTATAGGAGGAAGATTAAGCACATTTTGTTCCAATAACTTATTCATAATACTATGCAATGATTCATTCAAAGGAGTATACTTTCTTTCTTTCTTGAAAAATTTAGAAATAGGAGGCACACCTGATGCTGCATTCACATTGTTGTTGATGATGTTTTCATTGAATTTGATGGAATCTCTGTTTGGTTTAAACTTCCCAAATGGTTGTTGACTGCTATCACCCTTATCACTCGGAGCCATAGGATGTGATTGTTCCATTTGACTCACAGTCAGTTGATAATTGTGAAGAGTGGCGCACAACTGTTGGAAAGAAGTAAACTCAGAAAACAAAAGTTTGTCTCGAATATCTTTTTGTAAATTAGAAATAAAGATTCTTTGAATATCATTGTCAGGCACTGGTAAAGAAATTTGAGCATACAAATGCTTATATCTACCAATGAAATCAGTCACTTTTTCTTTAACACCTTGTTTACAATGCATTAAATCAATCAAAGTAACTTTAGGACTTATATTGTTTTGAAATTGTTGAATGAAAGCATTTGCAAGTTGTTCAAAGGAAGTAATAGAATAAGAAGGCAACGAGCAATACCATTGTAGGGCTTTGTCTCTTAATGTTCTAGTAAATAGTTTTGCAAGCAACCTTTGGTCATAAGCAAAATCAGTACAAATTGTTTGAAAAGTCTTAACATGTGTTAGAGGATCTCCTTTACCATTATAAAGTTCCAAATGCGGGATTTCAACATGTTTAGGAGGGATAGCTCGAACAATGTCAAGAGAAAGTGGGCTCGCAACATCAAATGTGGGCACACTAAACTTAGATTGATTCATAGAGGCAATTTGTTGCTGTAAAGAAGAGACAGTTTGTGCTAGATTGTTAATGGTCGCTTCAGTCGAAGAATTCATATTGGATGTGTTAGATTGAGATGGAGGTGTTATGTTATTGAAAGAAGGTAGAGAGTAAGGTGGTGGGACCCTATGATAATTAGTCATAGGAGGTGATTGGACAGGAGGAACACTACAAGGAGGAATAGAATGATTAAATGAATTGCCCCCTTGCGTCATGTTCATTTGTGATGATATAATAGGCACACTCATTGGAGGAATGAATGAAGAAGTCGGATTGAATGAAGGAATAGGGTTAATTGAAGAAGAAGGGTTGCCCCCATGACTGGTGATCATAGGAGGAATGTCTTGTATAGAGGTAGCCATGATGTTTGATGTAAAAGTAGGTATACTAGCAATAGGAGTTGTCAAAGGAATAGAATGATTGACTTGTGTAGGAGGTTGTGTATAACCTAAGGTTTCGGCACAACTCTTCATAGGCATCACATTTGAATCCACAATGTGTGCAATACCACGCAAAATATCAATTCCATTCTTATCACTTTGAAGCATACGTTTTAGACCCTCAATTAAAGGAAGAGCTTGACTATCAGGGTATTCTTGAGACATCCATTGTCGAAAATCATCAAATTGGTTATCCAATTTCGAAAGTTGTTCTTCAGAAACCTCATGGAGAGTTTCTTCATCATTAGGAGGATTAGAGGAATTACCCATGTCCTCGTTAAAAAGGCTATTCAAATTAGGTTCCATCTCCTCAGTAGTTAAACCTTGGAAGGACTTAATTCTAAGGCTTCGTCTAACGGGAATAGTGTAAGTAGGGCTTATTGTTGTAAAACTCATGCACTAGAGAAGGAGAGAAAATTTTGAATTTAGAGGTAGCAATTTTCAGTAAGATCAACCAATTTTCTGGATTTAAGCTGTTAAATGCAATCACAACAGTCTCCCGAAATTTCGGAAAAAATGTCCGGGACCGTGGCGCCCGAAGTGCAACACGGTCCCTGCAACTTTTTTCAAAATTTGCAGGGATGAAAGGTATGATGATTTTAGAGCTAATCTGAAAAAATTGAGTGATTTTACGATCTGTAGATAGGCCAAATTAAAGTTGCAAATTCAAAATTGAACCCTATTAAGATTGTCGAAAAATGCAAAATTTGAATTTTGAAAAAGAGAGGGAAACTGAAATTTTGAATTTTATGATTTTAGAGGGAATGTCAAAAGCAATGCAAATTTTGAAATTCAAAAATTGACTCAATTTCACGCAAAATTCAATTTTGAAAGCGGAAATCGAAGTTGTTGTAATT
Source organism: Cryptomeria japonica (assembly GCF_030272615.1). Taxonomy (NCBI): domain Eukaryota; kingdom Viridiplantae; phylum Streptophyta; class Pinopsida; order Cupressales; family Cupressaceae; genus Cryptomeria; species Cryptomeria japonica. The sequence continues at coordinate 420,439,286 of NC_081413.1, read as the reverse complement.
AAGCACTTAATTTCAAAAGTCACAAAATGCAAGAATTTGAATAAAGCACTGAAATTTCGAATGATTGCAAACACAATTTTCAGATTTATGATAATAAAAACGCAATTTTGACACAAAATTTTAATTTCAATGACTTTTGAATGATTAGAAGCCTTAGACCAAGCAATCGCAAGACCAACTTTGACTGTAATTTTGAAAGTGTTATAATTGATAAAATCAGCCAAAATTCTGGATTTTAGCAGGAAAATACAACAAGATCTCGCTCCCGAAATTTTGGAAAAAATGTCGGGGACGATGGTGCTCGGAGTGCAACATGGTCCTCGCAACTTTTTTCCAAATTTTCAGGGATGAAAGATATTGTGATTTTATTGCAGAATCCAAAGTTACAGCTGATTTGGAGATGTTTTGATTGGTCAAATTGTGAAACAAAGGTTGAATTAAGAGGGTTTCAAAAATTGGGGTTTTGATATTTAACCACTTAATCTTCAGAATTAAAGCACAAATATGAATTGAAAATTTGTAATAGAAAGGCAGATCTGAAACAGGCATTAACATTTAGACATTTCGCAAGTTCAATTACCAAAAAGAAAATTTAGGATTTTTATGCAATCACCTCTAAAATTTTGCAAAAGATCAAACATGGAAATGTAATCAAATTTTTTTTTTAGATCTAAGCATGAAAAATCAGAAAGGATGTTCACGTCGGGTTCACCAAAATGTAAAGCGGAAAAATCGCGATCGAACCCTAGTTGCTCTCCCCTCTTCCGACTCTGAGGAGAGAGAAGGGAGGTTCGCTAGGATTCGATGGTTTTTCACTTAGGGGAGAGACTTTACATTCAAAAGAGGGGTTGAAACTCATAAGATCCAATCCCACGCAATGCAAGATTGGATGCTAAATGAATTTCAAGGGTTAGGAAAGCAAGGCTACCCTCTTTTGTAAAGAATGTTGTTAAGGAAATTAAGCTAGGAATGCATAGAAAGTCATAAAGATTCGCTTATAAACTGAGTTCGGGTTATAGGATGAAGCTGCGGACCTGGAATTAGCAGTAAAATGTCAATACGGCACTGTCCTACAAATTTGAGCAAAAGTTGTCAGGACGATAGCGCCCGGCGCCACGGTCCTCCGAAAAATCCGCGAAACGAAGGGGGATCTGTTCATCTCTGCACAAGGATTCCAGATCTTCAATTTCAGCCGCGTACCTGCAACCTACACACAGAAAAGTGAAGACGATTGGGGGGTTAGGGATTGGGGGTTTGCCTTTAGGTCAAACCCCGGTTTTGGAATTAACCAAGAAATGAGCAAGTGTTGTAAATGTAAATGACTGTAATGTAAAACAAGTACTAATACCTTGTTCTAAGGATGTTTGTATCCTTATGTGTGAAGGTTTAGATGTTGTATGTTGTAGCATGTAGTATGTGATCTCCTCTTCAATGGTCGAATCCTTGTCTTGAATGCAACACTTAGCCTTGAATGGAGACTTGAAATGATCAATTGCTTGAAAGAATGCTTGAATGCTTGAATGCTTGAATGCTTGAGTATAGTTTCCACCCTTTTTCCATCATATCGAATGAAAGAGGAAAATGTCATTTATATACTTGTCAATTAGGGCTGATAGACTGATTTTCCCAACCTTAGGCCGACCAGGGAAAGTTAATTTCCAAATTGCAAACGAAAAGACCCGAGCCCCTTAGGAGACCGGGCCCAAAATAGGACCCAGGGACCAGGGCGCTGGGCGCCCTGGTCCTGAGGGACCAGGGCGCTGGGTGCTCTGGTCCCACCTCCTGGGATAGCAGGGTGCAAGGAGGTTCAGGCCAGGGTGCTTGAAAAATGCAGTTTTCAGTGTCGTGAGCAAGTTTCAGGGTCTCCATTCAGGTTGCATGTTGCGTCGCCATCGTGAAGACCGAAATGCAGTTGAAATTGCAAGTGTCACAATTTTAGGACGCTACACTAACAATGTAGGCCGACATGGTTTATAATATGGTTTTCGGTATTGGAGGTTGACATCTCCTGGATCAGGCATTGGCAATTGTATTATCTAGCTGACATGTAATTTGATATTGTAATTATCTTTGTAAGCCGACATAAAACATGATAAGTTGTATAGGGTATATAGGTTGGTTGGATTAGATCATTTTGATATTGACATGGTAATAGAGATGGTGATGGATATGCTAATGTGATATAATGCAGAATATATCAGAGACTATGTATGTGAGGATATTTATGTAAGGGTTATTTCGGTAAAGGGTTTGGGGTTTCAGACCAAAACAGATAGAGCTTAAACCAGAACTATATTTTGGCATAGAATATGCTATCTTAGTAGTTCAACACTTCTCTGGATTGTATTCTAGATTTATATGTAGTCAGTGAGGCTCCATTTGTGATTGAGTAGCGTGCTCTAGGCTGTAAGCCTTTCTGCATGTGTAGGCCCTTATATTTTGTAATATATCTTCATATGGCCAATGGATTGATATTCTGGGTCACAAATCCCACCATGTTTTTTCCTCTTTGAGGTTTTCCATGTATAATTTTGTGTGTTATGATTCTCATTTATGTGATTGGCTTATTGGTTGCTTTACTTCTTTCAATTCTGTATGTACCAATATACCAGTTGGTGTATGCATGTTTTAATAAGGCTAAAATTGATCATTTTGATATAAGACTGATTCACCCCCCCCCCCCTCTCAGTGTTATTGGATTCCAACAACTGGTATCAGAGCCTTGTGCCTTGGAGGAAGTTTAACAACTTAAGGAAGATCTTGAATCCGGAATCTGTGGACATGGGTTTGGGAAAACAACTTGAGATGGGACTTGAAGATTATGATGTTGAAAGGTTGAAGAACTTAAAGCTACAAGATGAATTGAATTCTACTAAGGAATTCATTCTTGTCCTACAAGAGGGGCTATCATCTGTTCAAGCTAGGAGGAAGGAACTTTTGCAAAGTTAGGATGATGAAGAGAAATATGCACTAAAGGAACAATGCCAGAAATTGAGTCAGGAGAACATGGTTATGATAAATTAAATGCAAGATATAACTATGAGAATGTCTAAGGAGATTGAGGACCAAAAGAAAAAGGAAGAAAATATTGTTGTATCCTTGAAGAACAAATTTGAAGAATGTGGTAGGTTTCTTCATGAGAATGATATGTTGAGAACTGATTTAGTACAATCCCAGAGCAATGAACAAGAGCTTGAGAGACAAATGATAATTCTGAGAGAAGATTTAAATACTGCAAGTAAGTATAAAGAAAAATTCAAGATTAGCTCAGCACAACTAGATGAGTTGTTGAAGAGACAAAGATAGATTGGAGTTTCCAGTGGACTTGGATTTGAGCAAGGATAGAGTTTTAGTACTGCTAATGAAGATCAAAATCATAAGGCACTGGTAAGGCAATTTAATGCTTATAAATTTAATGGTAGATGTTTTGTTTACAATAGATTTGGTCACATGGCTAGACAATATAGAAACAGAGCAAATAAGAACCCTGATTCTGCTCCTGGTAAATGTTCTAAATGCAATAAGTATGGTCATAAGATAGAAGACTACAGAATGAATGTTAAATGCTATGCATGTGGAAAGTTTGGACATATTACTAATTAGTGCAGGTCAAGAAAATTTACCTGTTTTAGCAAACAAATTCAAAGTAACAATGTTACATGCTATGCATGTAATGAGGCTAGACATATCGTTAAATTTTGTAGAAACAAAAATCCACCGGTTGGTAATGGACGATCAAATGAGAAAGGGAAAGAGAAGGTTAGTGAAATTTGGAAAGATCATACTCAAAGATGGGTTAGGAAGATTGAAGAACAATCATCAGATGGAAATGTACTGGTTACTTATTCAGCAGAGGAGGTTTCTCCTGCATGAACAGGTAGCTCATCCGATAACTGAGGCAGATGCTTTAGGGGTAGACAAAATTCATGAAGATATTGCATATACCCCGAGAAGAGGTTCTGGAAGATGTTCCAGACATTGGAGATGTTTATCCAGCATGGATATGTTATGTTCAAGATTTGGTATCTTTCACCAGCACTCATTAATGTCAATGAAATATTAGGGTTTTCCACGAAGGATTAAAGGTTGAATTCACTTCATTATTGATCACCTTGCATTCAGAGTGATTTGAGAGTGATTTAGAGAAACTAAGAGCGATCAAAGGAATTTCAGAGCAATCAGATTTCTTCTTTGAGTGATTTCAACGTCGATTGGAAGAATTTGTTAAGGGTTTTTCATCAAAAGCGATCAATAGGTATTTATCTTTAAACATGGAAGTGAGATCATCATCTATTCCTATCTTTATTGTAAATTTGACTGTAGTAGAGGTCAAGGACTGCCCCATGTCAATTTTCAAGCGGTATCTGCATGTGGCTACCCTGGAAGATTCGATTGGAGAATTTTCCCGTGTTCTAAAGGGAGTTGTCTATGTTGAAGATGTTAGGACATACATACATTGTCAAATTGAGGACTTGGGATTATCTGAAGTAAAGAGCATGTACATGAGCGAGTTGATGGGATAATCTATAAAGATCAAATTGGCATACAAGCACATTGAAGACTTAGGGTTTATGGACATTCTGGAGATCCCATAATTTGAAGATGAGATAATTAGGTATGTTTTGAGAAAAATACATGGGGAGTTTATCTGGTTGTATAGACCTTACAAGATCACTAAGGAAGTCATAAGGGAAATCACTAGTTTACCATTGGTTGGGCAACATCCAGATAAGAAGGTTTTGAATGATTATTTCGACAAAATCACTGGCATGACATATGATAGGAGATCTATGAGAATAAGAACTATTACCAAAATGGGCATTAGATTTGGTAGCATGATCATCAAGTATAAGGTAACTCAGTAAAACCGACTGAATTTTGTTTCCAGTTCCTGCATTTTTATTGCATACAAAATGATGAGAGAGAATGTGAAATTGGATTTGTGTGGTTGGATGTTAGATGAGTTATTAATAAACCTAGGAAATATTAAGGGAGAAAAGAAAGGAACCTTCCGATATGGCAACTTAATTGTCTACTTAATGTTATTTTTCATGAATGATACACCCGATTTTGGGAAGAGGCAATGGGAATTTGATATCTTGGTAGGGAGACAATTGAAACAATCAATTGTTACTTTAGGCAATCAGAGAGATGATTAAGTATGGGGATATTTCAAAGCATTGCAGAAATCTATGAAGTCTAGGGAAAGGGTTCCTAAGCATATTGTTGACAAATATTCAACTGACATATGCTTCATGGTGAAGAAGGATGAAACACTTATGGAAGTGGTTAAGCCCCAAAAGATTTGGTTTGAGGAAATGGGCTATGAAGTGGATGCACAAATTCTTGAGGCTTATGCAAAAATTTTGATTGATGCACCTATTGATGAGGCAGAGAAGCCCTGTGGTATTGCAAAACAAAAATCACAAGAGGTTGAAATAGATGTCAACTGGAAGAAGAGAGAGAAGCATGAAGGAAAGTCTAGAAAATTTATTGGGAAGGTCTCTAAAGACATTAAAGAATTATTTAATGTTTTCCCAGAGAAAGGATGGAAGAGGAAGAATCCAGAAGTACACATTGAGCCTGTTACTGCAGAGTTTGAATCTAAGGATGATACACCCTTAGCTTTCAAGAGGGTTATAAGGAAGAAAATAGAGGAAATGAAGGTAGAGGATAAAAAGAAACTAGTTAGGAAGGTTACATTCAAAATAACACCACAAAAGCAAGAACCAAACAAAACACCTTCAGCTGCATCTGATACTGCAAGAAAGAAGAAGAAGAATGACATTGATATGGAAATTCAATCTAGTAATGTGACTATCATTCCACCTAAAACTTGTGCAGAGTTAGTAGATAAAATCACTAAGGATTTAATGTTAAAGAATGTACAGTTTTACTATGATCGTTTAGAGGATGATGAATAGAGAGAGGTAGAGGAAGCAATATTATTATACTTGGATATTTATAAGAAAGCCTTAATAGAAATTGAAAACCAAATATCGACAGAGTTATATAACATGTTAGATGCTAGAAGACTGTCAGCAATACAAGAAGACAAGCATATTAAAATTCAAAAGTTGTTATCTGTTTGTGTTACTATTACTCTAGAGGAAATGAAAAGGACACTTGAAGTGGTAGCTAGAAAAGTCTTTAATAGAAAAGATAGAATAACCAATCTAATGCTAGGAAGGGTAAATGCGATAATAAAGGAGACTCAAAAGGCATGGGTTAAGTTCTTTGAAGAGAACACAGGTTTCTTTACTTCATCGAAATCAAGAACATACACTATAGACACCTCGGTTAAAGGAAAAGGAAAGGGGATTATGGGTACTTCATCCTCGATTTTGAAAAATATTAAGATAGTGGAAATCAAGCCCTCGATAGATACAAATGTACAGATAGATGTTGAGATGCCGGTTAATATAGAGAGTGAAAAGGTTGATAATGTACAGGATACTAATATTGAGGATAAAAGTCCTCTAGCTAGAAATGTATAGGTTGAGGTTACAATTCCTATAGAGGAACTGACAGTTACAGAGATTGCACCGAGTGGCGAAGCCACCAGTGCAAGTGAGGAAGTTATAAAGGACAAATCATCAGAGGGGAAGAAAGGGGAAACCGACACAGAACCAATAGTTGGTCCATCATTGTTTTCAATTGACACCTCACAAGATGTAAAGAAAACATAACCAAGATGAGTCCTACTGAACTCATAATGATGGCTGCACAAAAATTAATGAAGGAGGGATCTATAGAAAAAGGGATTATTGATCAGTCAATCACTATTTGACACAAACTAGTCCCGGAGTGTAAGATTGAGAATGAATCAAGCCCATTCAGCAATCTTAAAACAATTATAGAGTACATTTAAAAGGATTTTCAATCCTTACAGTAGATTTCAAACCGACAAGCACTGGAGAGGTTCACCCAGGCTAAGAGAGATGCATTTGATCAGGTGATTGAATCTGAGAAGAAGAAGATTGATGAAAACCTGAAATTGATAGATAATTCTTTGAAGTAGTGTAAAAATATTTATAGGGTATGTTGTAACACATATATACTTACAGTTAATGTGGATAAGAAGATAAAAGAATTTCAGGAGAAAATTGCAAATATAGCTAATTCTTTTGATGGATTCACTTCATTGACTACATCCATTGATGGTCAAATTTTGATTTTGGAAGCCCAAATTTTTATTCTTGAGAAGGAAAGAGACAAAATCATAAGGAGAGCCATAATTTTGAGAGGCTTGGTGAGTCAACGGTTGGATTCATTTAGTGTACATAAGAAAGAATGTATGGATATGGCTGGAAAGCCCACATCAATAGAGGTAAGTGATAAAGAGTCATTTGCACATATATTAAGTGGACTTATATCTATTTCTGACACTTTCAAAATTGGTTGGGATACTTATCTTGAGCTATTGGAAAAGGCTTATCAAAAAAATTTGAAATTTGTTAAGCTCCTATAAGAATTTTTTGGGATATTCATTCTACAGTTTCTTTTGGATCTTTGAAATTATTTTTGGAATTTTTAATGGCATTGATGTCAAAGGGGGAGTGATATAGATGTGAAAAAGAATAGCAGGAGTTGTATACATTAGGGGGAGATATGGAGATATGACAGTATGGAGTATTTTGCATCAATAAATATTCAGCTTAGGGGGAGCAGGTAGGATGAAACCGACAGATGAAACCTTGACCATTTTTTACATGAGTGTTGCCATAAATGCCAAAGGGGGAGATTGTGGCAATTGACACTCAATTGGTTGGTTTCACTATGTTGTCATTGATGGCAACATGGTATTGTGTTTCAGCTTCATATTTTGGTTTAGTTGTGTACCGACATGCACTTCATAGACACTACACCAACACCGACAGGATAGAAGGATTTCTTTGGTTATCAGCAATGTAGGCCAACATTGTTTAAAATATGATTTTTGGTATTGGAGGCCGACATCCCCTGGATCCGGCATCGGTAATTATTTTTGATATTCATGCATTTATATTATCTAACCGACATGTAATTTTATATTGTAATTATCTTTGTAAGCCGACATAAGGTATGATAAGTTGTATAGGGTATATAGGTCAGTTGGATTAGATCATTTTGATATCAACATGGTAACAAAGATGGTTATGAATATGTGAATGTGATATAATGTGAAATATATCAGAGATACTATGTATGTGTAGATATTTATGTAATAGTTATTCTGGTAAAGGGTTTAGGGTTTCAGACTGGAATAGATAGATCTTAAACCAGAATTGTATTCTGGCATAGAAGATGCTATCTTAGCAGTTCAACACTTCTCTAGATTATAGTTTGGATTTATATATAGTTAGCGAGGCTCCATTTTTGATTGAGCAGTGTGCTCTAGGCTGTAAGCCTTCCTGCAAGTGCAGGCCCCTTATATTTTAGAATATCTCTTCATATGGCTATTGGATTGATATTGTGGGTCACAAATACCATTGTGGTTTTTCCTCTTTGAGGTTTTCCACGTATAATTTTGTGTGTTATGATTCTCATTTATGTGATTGGCTTATTGGTTACTTTACTTCTTTCAATTTTTTATGTACTGGTATACTGGTTGGTGTATGCATGTTTTAATAAGGCTAAAATTGATCATTTTGGTATAACATTGATTCATCCCCCCCCTCAGTGTTATTGGATTCCAACATTTAGATCACTTTGCATCATTGATTTTGAGGATTTAATTTATCAACTACAAGCATTTAGGGTTTACTCTTTAGGGTTTCTCTAGGTTGTTTGCATTTATTTTAGGATCTTGCATACACACAAGGTTCTAGCACACACATTTTCATTGCATTATTGGCTATTTGTGGAGGTGGAAATCACCAACATAGGGGTTTGACTGAGGGAAAACCCTATATAGCCACCCAAGCCTTCCCTTTTCAGTTGTATGTACAAGTACATGATCCAATCATTGCTACAATTTTCAGGTTCAACAAAGTACATAGACACAGTCTCGAAGATCAAATTTGAGAAGAAATCACTGGGATAGGGGTGTAGTGCCTTTGTCCTGCCCAAGATAGGAGTGTGGTGCCTTGGTCCTCTCTGGGTGCCCTGGTCCAGCACCTTGGTCCTACACCTTGGTCCTTTCTGGGCACTCCGGTCCTTTCTAGATGTCGTAGTCCTCTCTAGGCATCCTTGTCCATCCAGTTTTAGGTGAAATTTGGCAAGGTGGAAGCTTGGAACATCCAAATTGCATCCTCCTAGTTGTAGCTCTTTATCAGATCATTAGGGATAGTGGCATGGCACCCTGGTCCTAGTCAGTTTAGCTTAGTTTGTAACATCGGGTACACATCCAAAATCCTTCCTCGTTCATGCTTTCAGTATCTCAGTTTTATAGATGCAAGTTTGTGCAATTTTGAGTTCATTTATGCTTCATTATTTATCTCCTAATCTAGTTGATCATTCAAACCCTAGTTTTTCTCATCATTTGTAGCAAGAGGAATATAAACCCTAAGAGATAATCCTTGGCTCTATCTTTTTCACAAAAAGTAGCCAAAGTGATCTATCTCCATAGTCTCTTTCATATTCCCAATGTGTTTGCAAAAGTGGGATTAGGTCCTAGTCACCCGATCTCGTTTTTCTCGTCACCACAGTGTGGATTTTCCTAATCACGATGGGAGAATATGTAGACCATCCCCTCTAACCTAACATTTATTACCCACCCATGTAACCTAGGGGATGTTTCACTTTGCGTACCTAACTACCTTGTCAGGTTCTCTACTCGATGCCCTCACTTTGTCTATGTGATTCTCCACAGCTATGAATTAGGTTAAAATGAATATTAGCTAAGCACTAATTACAATTTATACTTCCCTAATCACCATGTTTTCTCCTCTTTTCTTATCTTAGCTCTATTTTCCTTTGTTCTTTCTCTGTTGCTCCCATTTTTCATCTTCTATCCCTTTTTTTCATCATTTCTTTCTTTTGAGAGGTCATCTAGGCCCCTTTTTCCCATCCACCCTCTTGAGGAGTATCATCTACTATCATCATTTTGATTTTATCCTCTTCATGCCAGGACATCTTTTCACCTATCCTTTCTTCATCTTGACTATATTTTTTATTGAAACAACATTATTTTAACATTGATTCAAGGAGGGGTAAAATGTGGACACCCAAAATTGACCATTTACATTTGGTCATTTTTCCCTAATTCAATTAATTTCCATCACTCATATTAATTAAATAATAATATATTATTTAGTTAATTTATTCCTTTTTCTTGTCTATTTTTTGAATCCTATCTTAGGATAATTAATAATAAATTTACCTATTGAATGGTCTTCATTATATCCATTGAGTTGGTACAACATGCCATGCACATAGCCCAATTGAGGTATTCAATGGGGTAACCCTATGTCCTAAGTGAAAGCTCATTTAATTATAAAATAGGGATGTATCTTCAAAGATGGCACTAGAATTATACATGCAACAAAGGATTCCTAAGCTTTCCATCATTACGTGAATCAAATATACTTTTTTTTATTGAAAACATAAACAATGCTAAAATGAGAAAATAACCAAAACAATAGTTGTTATGGGTAACTCTAGGAGTGACTCAATAGTGACTGCGAGTACAACTAACAATACAACTAAACAACTAGAAGTTGGTTGCAATAGGGACCCTTAACAACAACAATATTATTTAACATGAAATAGCAACTAAAATCTAATAATAACTATCTAATACATTCATGAAACTAAATAACAAAAATAATGAAGGAGGTTCGCATTACCTCAAGTGGCCCTTGCTTTAGGAATGTAATATTTGTGAAAGATAACAATGAACTTAAATTAAATAACAATAATAATTCCATCATTATTAAGCTCAGAATAATCAAATGATAGTTACACATAAGATTTAGTAGTAAAAACTGTCTATATTAACTGCGCTGTATATCTAACTGATAAGTACAAAAATAGATTGAATTTTTAATAGCAGGAGAAGATTCTAACTAGAATGACACTTATCCTTTTTAAAGAATTTAGAGAAAGTGCACCATTAATTTCTTCCAATTGACTAACCAAATGTCACTTCTCCCTAACAATGAGGTGACTTATTCTAAGAGAGAAAACAATAATAACATATTAACCCTACAAGAGTCTATTTCAAAATAGACTCTTTTATTAAGTGGTATCATGAAATTAGGAACATGGTTTATTCACTAATACATTAATGATGCACAAATCCATTAGTTTCCATAATACAATAACTTCTCCTTGTCTATTGAAAAGACAAATTCAACAAGGACTCTTATTTGATCATGACTCTTCCATGTGTGTTGACAAAGTTGCACTTTCTTTGGCTATGGATGAAACATAAATATGTTGGCTACAACCATATTGTGCTTCATTCAAGCTGCATGTTAGTTCTAACAATGGAAATAATCCACATAGATAGTCATTCATAATATTTAACAACATATCATTCAGTAAAACATATTGCATATCCATATCAATATACCATATACATATATTATAAGCGGTAGTAATAAGGTTCTAAGGATGATAAAAATATATAATAAGTCTGATGATAATATAATAAAAGTTTGTTGAAGAAGTAGGAAAATAAGAGATCTTAAGACATTAATAGGTCTCTTTACCTCCCCCAACTTTACCCTTTTCTTGTCCTCAAGAAAACCATTCCCTAAGGTTAAGCCCTATAACATCTAGTCTATAAGCTATAGTTTGTGTCACTCTAGAAGTCTAGTTTGAGTAGAAGTCTCTATCATTAGTGATCTTACTCTGGTACTCTATTTTCCTTTCTATATTAATGGTTTGATTTCCTATCCAATGTGGCACTACATAAAAAAGGAGTGTGGTATGGAACTATTGGTGCCCCATAATGGGGTTTACACTATGAGCAAGTAGAAAGCAAGTTAATTCTTCAGATTTATCAGAGGAGAAGCCAACTCCAACTACTGAAATCTCCAAGGACTTGGACCAACATATGACAAGGATTTCTTCTAATCCTTCTACACTTTGGCCTCTGCTAAACCCGAGAGGGTGATCCTTTGATGAATTTATAATCTTTGTGCCATACTTATACCTTCACCAAAATTAAGCAAAAATCTCAAATACAGGCTCAACAACTGGGATAATTATCAAGGATGGAAAATCCTTTAGTGATCCACAACCTAAATGGAGCTTGAGATGGATGAAACACACAATAGTATATATAAAATAAAATGTAATTTGATAATAATCATTTGTGTAACAAACATAGATGAATAGAGCAATGAAATGACTGTAAGGAGTCATGACAAACTATGACCAGTGCCTCCTTCCATTGGGTGCTTGATTTCAAAATATATAAATGAATTACAACATAATTAATCTAATAGCATTCAAATCTTAAGAAAACATTACCTTACAACGTTTTCCATCTACAAACCTGATCTAGAATACTTATCAAATCCATGAACAAGTCCTATCACTTTGTAATTATACTCAAGCATTTTAATTGACCCCTTAGATCAAAGAAGGAATAGAAAACACATACACCACAACAGTGCACTGAATGAAAGAAATCCTTGATCACATTTCATTCGAAAGATGATAGAATTACACAAAGGAGAGAAATAATCAGAAATATATTTCCTTTTTAAATCAAATTTCTATCTCTATCGTAAAGGCCATTTATATATACCTCCTTCAAGAACCTGCAAGAAAACTAGACACAAGACTCTTATCTATTGCTTCACAAAATCCTTACAATTGCCCATTTTCAATAAAATTTGCTACAAGAACCTTATGACTCTAGATTTTTTCAAAATTACTAAGTACAGAGACCAAATTCGGAACCCTGTCTCTTGGTCTTGAATTCCCTTTTATAGAAATAAGGGAGAAAAACAAGCTATAGGCCAGAGGAGACATCTGTCATTTAAAAATGACCAGTTACCCATAATTTAGTTACAAAAGATCCATTTAAGGAATGTCACAACAAAGACCAAATATCCACAACTGATTCATCATAACACTTTATGCACCCCTTTTCCCTTTTGTTGCTATCAATGAAGATTCGGGAAGGGCTCACCTCTCTTATTGTTCATGTCCAAAAAGTGACCGCTGAATAGAACTAAAACTATCTACCAGACTTCCACATCACATAGTTAGCTAACTAACTAGTTGATGTCCTCACTCATCCTTGAAATAAATATTACTCCATTTAGTATATTCCTCGTCTGACACTAATTTGAAAATCATAACCTCATTAGATTTTTCCCTATAGGGACTGTACTTAATTGCCACTTAATTTGCCTCCCTTTCAAAAGTTTCAAAAAATGATATTGTGCATATTATCTTATCCATGTTGTCCTCCAACATGGCAGTATCTAAATCATCACAAATCATATCCACTTGTGTTTTGATGACTCTTTCTACCTCTTCTTTCCATAGTTATAAGGGTTTAATTTCCCCATTTTCATTCTCAATACCATGCATAAGTTTCTCATTCATCTCACCAAAATTCCTCATCAACTCTCTTATTTTTCTTTCTATATTGTCTGGTAGCATTTGGGCTTCTTCCATTGATTTTATGAATAAATAAGTTGGATGAAGCATTGATGGCCTCTCAACATGGTACTTTGAAGCCATTGACATTATCCTGAGCTCATTTCCCTTCTATAACCATTTTGTGAATAAAGGGATTTCTACCTCTTTATCTTTATCAAAACTATTAATAACATTAAATAATAAAGAATATAAAGAGTGAATACTATTTAGTCTACTATCTACTTTCTCATTTAAATGAGTCAACACAGAGTTGACTATCTCCCTTTATTTACTGGCAGACCGATCTTCTAACTCGTTTAACTTTTGTTCCAACTCATCAATTTTTTCCAAAATTTGAGCTTTGGTTGGGTCAATAGATCTAGTGGGTTCAGGTTCATCATCAACATTAGGTACTAGCCGTGTTATTGGAGTATGTGTCTCACTATCAAACTGAACTGATGCATTTATATGTGAGACTAGTGGAGACCTGGATGTTGATGGGACCCATGTAATGGCAAGGGTTGAAGAAGGTGCTCCTGGTTGTTTCTGTTCAAGAAGATGAACTTTAGTCTGCATCTCCACACATTTATTTTTAATTGCATTATAATCATTAAAAAGCTTCTCAAACTTCTTGATTATCTCCTGCTTCTCTTTAGCCTCCCTTCTCACAGTTTCATGGGCCAATTTGGCTGTATCGACAACTAACTTTGTGGCCTCAACATTTTATTTATTAGAGGCTCTCTTTACAATGAGACTTCCTTTCAGGTTTGGATTTATGTCATTTATATCAGGCCTCCTAGGCCCTTGTTCTAGTGACCATATTGCCAAGGTTGCATGATCATCTATAAAATCCGATCCTTTGAATGCCAACCTTTCTCCATCTTCTAAGATGTATTGTTGGCCTTTTGATTTTCTAATTGCATCAAATGCCACTACATCAGCTATGTCCCATTTAGGCAAAATTAAGATATTCACCTAATTTACAATCTTTCTGCCTTCATCTATAGTGATTTATTTGAACTCCTCCATTTTAGTCTTGACCTCTTCTTTATTTTCTTGATCAGACCCATTCGACTATTGGGCCATTCTCTCGACACTTATTTTCTTGTATTCATCCATTTTCACCTTCCACATCATTTGAAAGAAAGCCAAGATTTTCACAAAAGCTTCATCCTTAAGAAATTTGTTGCATGCTTCCTTTCTAACATCCCTAAATTCTCTTCCCTAAATATCCAGAAGAGTGATATCGAATTCTAGAGTGGGTGGCACGGGAGGAACACTAATTTTCATTTCCACACTTGTAATTTTAGTGGCATCTTCATTATATTATCTAGGAGGTGAAGAAGGCACATGTGGTAGTGAGGGACTTCTATTTGATTCCTCTAGATCAATGATCTAGACTCCTTTCAAAGGTCTAACTTGTATCTTTGGGGCTAGCTCTTCCCTCATTATTTTCTTTCCTTTCCTCCTCACCTATTTTCCACTATCACTACCGCTATCCTCTTCACTACTCTCGTCATCCCTTATTATATTTATCACAATACTATGCCTTGGAGGGGGCTCATAACTAGGTCTAGTTTCTTCTAGCCCATTTGTCCTATGAGGTAGAGGAAGAGGTCACCTGGGCTATTTCATCCTCATTTGGTGAATCATGGTTGCATCTGTGGGTGAGATGGGTGTAGGTTGTTGTGTATTTTTCTTCTCAATCTACCGGCCATGAATTTCCTCGAGCTTGGTCTTCTTCTCTTTTAAATCAAGAATCAACTCATCAAAATTATTCATAATAAAATCAATTTTGGCAAAGAATGGATTGAAGCTTCTTAATGGATCATAATTAGGATCCATTTTATGTACAATTGTCCATAGCTTCTTGAAGGCTCTACACTTCTCCTTCTTCCAATCTTGAGCAGATAAATTAAAATCATTCCTAATTATATCTTGAGGAAAATGGTGTTCATGAGGAAATGCAATTCATTTTATTCTTTGCTTGAAAACATTATAGAACCCGTTTGGGTCACTGCACCTAATTACACCAACTCCCAAGTGATACGGTGCAAAGAGTTTGCCAAAATTCACATACCCTCCTTTCATAATTGCAAAGTAAGGAAAAACAGTGTAATTAGGGAAGATAGTTCCCTTGCCCTTACCTCTCAATTCCTTATCTTGAATGCAACCTATTTGCCAAATTACTTCAGCAAATCCTAATCTCAGAGGGACATTAAAAGGTAACACATGAGGTTGACTAGGGAAACCATAAACTCTAATAACTGTGTTGACTGAATAAGGGATAATATCCCCCAATTATTCTCAATTTTCATGATTGGCAGCCTCTCCTTTGGTCTCAGAAAATCATGCAGTTGCATAGGAATCCTTAGTGGATTTATTGTCAATAGTTGCCTTAATCTGGAAGCAAAACCATTATCAAATCTCACAAAACTAGCCTCCTTCCCATCCCATGACATATCCATACTCCATAACTGCATTAGTATCTCAACATTATCAATTGTCCTTCTGAGATTCATGGTACCTTCAAACTAATATGCATTCGTATATAAGAACATATGTATCAACAATGAGTACCAATAGAATCTATTTCTTAATACATTATTATTAATATCCAATAGTCCCTCATGAATCTTATCTTTGAGATACGATGTGAAATAAAAATCCACTGGAAAATCAGGATGTTGAATCTAAATAGCCATATACAAGAAATCCAGTGGCATAACTGCGATAGGGTTAAAACCTAAAACCTGGCATAGAGAAAAGAACATGGCATGCAAATACTTGGAAAAAGCACCAATTGGAAAAGGCTCCACTGAACTTGGGCCAATGTGGTATGTTGTGTCTCCTGCTTTTGCCAAGTGGGCAGGGAGAAGGTTGGATCTGACAAAACCTTTCATTCTGTGATACTCAACCTTTATTTCATCCAAATCCACTTGAAACAAGGTAGCGGAGGGTTTATATAAATAAAATTTTCTTGGAACTCCTCACTTTGGACTTTCAACAAGACTTCTCCATCATTTCCCCTTATTACTCTTGAAATAGGGTCATACCTATCTGCAACTGCCCTAAGAAGGTTGACATCCATGAATACATTAGGCACCACCAACTTGCCTAAGTCATACTTCCATGTGCTTGAGAATGGAGACTACAAATTCCTCTATCCATACCATAACTTAAACATATCTATCCCAGCCATGGGTACCCTAGAATCTGAAATTGTATATGCTTGATCAACTAACCCTTCTCCTAGGGTTTTCCCTTGAATAAATTTTGTCCCCTGATACTTATCATTTGTTGATGGTTTCAATTGGTCCAGAAAGTCATCATATAAATTCCTCTTTAAATATTCTATTTGTCTTGAGTGGTTTCATGAGGGAGCCATTCTATTAGACTAGGGCCTTCTCTATAATTACCAATAGATGAAGGAGGGAAACTAGGGTTTAACACAAGAATTGATAACTCCAACATGGAAGAATGAAAATTCTCAAACCCCTTATGCTAAGACTGTAAAACCAAATAGTAATCTCTAATCCCTTCACCAAAATTTCACACAATTTACACTATCTAGCTTTGAAAACATAGAAGGGGAAATAGGCAACTTACGAATTTGAATGCACTGAATAAACCTTAATTCTTCACTGTGATAGCTTGTTCAGATCTTCTCCAACTCTGGAATTGCCTTTTGGTTACTTCTAAATTTCTTTGTGAATCAAAAATAATTCTGAAAAGTCTTTTATTGCTATTCTATAATTAGGCATCACTGTATTGTCCGTCATTACTGCTACGCGAGTGGAAAATGACTCAAATTCACATTTGAACTAAGTTTGAAACTGGGCCATTGATTTTTTCCATGATGGTACATCACGTGATCCATACTAGTCAATCTGACATTGACCATCTTACGTGGGAAGCAGAGACATCAAAAGAATTATATGACATCTCTAATTCATCATCCTCTTCATTGATGTCAGTGGTCCCCACCATTCGGCTTATCTCAACCCACCCTAGACACATGACATTATCTCATGATGCTGTGATCATTAAACTCCAAGCACATTCTATTGCGAGGTAGCAAGAATCATCAAATTTGTCTGAACTTTATACTACTAGCCATAGTGTGTGCCTTCTCTAGTCGTTTAACGACACAACATTTTTATGATCATGATTAAAATATATCCATCTATTAAGACATGTGAAAACAATGGGAAACATTAGTAGCCTGACTATTATCATAAATTTGTCGGCAAAAACTTAAAAAGGGACCCACCTAGGAAAATCAAAGCACAAACTGAGGAAAATTAGGACCCGCCCAACAAATAAACACCTAGGACATAAAATTGGCTCGACCAACGTTACTATAACCCTCAGACTTAAGTAAAAAAGTAATGTGAGTTTATAACAAGTTTAAGGGCTTTTACCAAGATTTAGACAAAATCCATAAAACCCTAAACCCTAAGCTTGAAGCACAAGACAGAGAAGTTGATTGTTCACTCTAAAAAAGCTTGTACGATGAATAAGCAATTGAAAATGTCCTTGGTGATACAAAAATTATTGGTAAATAATTTGAGAACTAACTAATTTAAAAATATAGAAATTTCTCTTACAAATATAAAGCATATACCCAAGCAGGAGGGCGACTGCTTCTTAATTGGTTTTCTAGATTTGACCTTTTGTGTTAGGTGAACAATCAACTTCTTGACCTCTACATTTTTCTCTTCCAAATCCACCTCATATCTTTTCTGGGGCAATTTTTTCTCCTTTTCTCATTGTGTCATATGCCATGCAAACTTCAACTATTGCTTCCATAAGGCATGCCCAAGTGTAATTATAGCTAGTAGTGCAAATGTATCCTTGCTTGTAATATGAGGGTGTCTTTTCCTTTGTAATTCTATAATACCCATGGCTGAATTCTGCAATCAAACCCCAATCCAAACCTCTCTTTCTTTATATTCAACCAATTGTTTCTCCAATTTTTTTATTTTCTTTATAGCTACTTACAACTCTTCTTTTTCTTTGTCTTCCAAACCATACTCAGGGTTAATAGAAATATCAGGTCATAATTCCTACTCACTGTCATTACTAGGTTCTTCCATAGGGGTAATTATCCCTTGTTCCTTAAGACTATATTCTCTTATAGGTACTTTTCCAGGGTCAAAAGGTTCTTCTTCCTCCATTCCTTGGTCATAATCATATTGAACCAATCCCCTTTGTTCACTTTCCTTCATAGTATTTTCTTCAATCTCCCTTGCACCTTTGTCATTATTTCTTATTTTTTTGAACAAGTACTCCCTCTCAAAATTAGTATCATCCATATGTATAGTCTCTTGTGTTGTGGTTTCCTTCTCTAATGAGGATTTATGTTTACTGAGATAGGTAGAACATATCCTTGAATGTTTTTTCCCTTGATTCCCCTTATCCCCTAGTTTATGTTGCTTAGACTATTTTCTAGGATTTGAAGTTTCATGTTATTCTTCAAACTTCTTCCTCTCTTCCTTTTTTGTGGACTCCTTTTGAGACTCATCATATATTTCTATCTCTTCATCATACTTTTCTGATTTGACAACTCAACCCTTTACCCCTTTTATTTCGAGGAAGAGAACGATACAAATTCTTTCCTCTTCTTTGCAAAATATTTTTATTTTGATGATAAGGAGATTATATTTTTAGAGGTAAGAGGTACATCTAATGATGTTTTGGGTGAAGCTATTGGCTCACTGTCACTAGCAATTCCTTGTTTTGATTTCTCTTCTTCATGCACACTTTGGTTTTGAAGAGGTGATTAGGAATCATCTAAATTGTCCTTACTAACCCCCAAGGCTTCCCCTACTAGGGTTTCAATTTCCTCACCCACTCATTCTTGTTCTTTCTCAACTCTCACAGGCTCTTCTACATTATCCCTTCTTAGTTCTTGAATATTCCTCAACAACCTAATATGAATGTTGTCCCATGTTTTAAATTCTTCCCAAGTTACATTAAGTAATTATAAAGGAAAACTTCTCTTGATCAACATGACAACTAGATAATGGTGAGATAGAGAAGTAGGTTTCCTTTTCTTTCTATATTCTACTACCATGGCAGTTAACATATGATGTAAGAAGTTGGGTACATTAAATAGTCTATTATACTACAAATTACTCTACAAGTTGAAATGAGCATTATACAACATAGAATGCCTCCCATCATAGGTAAATAAATTGATTACTTGTATTACCAAAACATGCCATAATCAAGGGAGAGATAGTTGATTGGTTACCAAACTAGTCTAGCTAAATGATTCGTTAGGATAGGAAAAATCTACCCTTGTTGACTTAGGGACTGGAGATGTTGGGAACTCCTCTCCTAGTTTTGGAAGACCACTGACCTCTGCAATAGAAGATTCAGATGCATCCAACCTTTTTTAGACTTGTATGAATATTTTCAGTGTTATCATTGATGTCAAACTAGTCATCTAGTTTGGTCTGGATTGTATATATTGATGATATATATGCAGATAGTGTGTGTAGTTGATGTATGTAGTTTATATAGTGCAAGAAAGTGTAGATAATCTACCAGAGTCACTCCTGGAAGATCTTCATATCCTGAGTCATGCTTATTGTGGTTCTGATATCTGTTATGTGTTCTGGTATCATCCATTTCAGTTATGATAGTTGTATCTTTTCATGTCTTCTGGTCCAGTATTTGTGGTATGCATGGTAATTGTGTTTTGTAGTTTGTAGTTGCTATTCTTAGAGCTTTGTGTTCTTGGGTCAGTATTTATGGGTCTGGTTGACCCTTGGTCTATTCTACTAATTAAGGTATATGGATCAATGAAAGAATTGTGTAAAGGAAGCATGTAGAGATATTATGGAGGCTGAATTGGTTATCATGTTTATGTTTAAGGCTTTATTGGATAACATTTTGATCTGAGCAACATGCTTGGCCAATATATTATCTGAGTGTGTAAGCTTTTTAGTATATATAAAGAAGTGTATGAAGGCATGGATAAGAGAGAGATAAGGTATGAGTGGTAAGAAGTAGTATGTGAAGTGTGAGTTATAGACAATGAAGTAGTTGGAGCAGAATCAAAGTGCTTAACAATGTTGCAATAATCCTTTATCAGATCTGCTGTAGGTGTTTGTGAATAGTGGTATAGAGATATTTTACCGGATCTTTTGTAGGTTTTGTGAGTTGTGAGCTGATCTTAACTTGGAATTGATTTTATTTATTTGGAGATGCAACTTTCTTCAATTCATTTTTACTTGTTATAGTGAGCATTCTGATAGTGAGACATTTTTGAAATCTTGCACTGAGCCGACCAACAGTAAACCACCTATTTTGTAAACACCATTTAACTAGATATATTATCTTTAGAGTTAACACTCTCTATGGTTTTTTCCATTTGGGTTTCCCACATATAAAATCTAGTGTTCCATTTATGGTAGTGTTTTCATATTTATTTTGCATTTGATATTTCATGTTTGATATGCTTAATTGATAAATTTGATACATCTGAATGAGGTCTTGATTTTTAAAAAAAGTTTTAAATTGGTGGGAATACTGATTCACCCCCCCTCTTAGTATTCCAATCCTTTCAACAAATCCAAAAATTGGTATCAGAGAACTGGTCCCTTGCTTAAAATCTTAAATGCTTGAGGGAGATCCTTGTTGGTTGAATCATGGCACTTATGTGTATGACCGAAGAACTTCTTTTGGATGAGGAATTGTAGACAACTCTTGAAGATATGAAAAGTGTTGAATTAGAGAATGAGGAATTAAAAGAGATTTTGAAAGTAGCGAATGAATGTGTGCAGAAGATGAGAGATAAAATACTAAAATTCAAGCTAAGGCATAAGGAAGTTAACAATTAGTTGAAGTAGGAAAATGAGACTATTAAAGATGCGATGTTGAAGATTGAGGAGAAGAATAAGATAGATGAAACCCAAAAATAATCAATCAAGATAAATACTAGAGAATGTGAGAAGCTAGAGGAAGAAGTGAAGAAGCTAAAGAAAGAGAATAAGGTTCTCGATAGAAGTAAGCTTTTGGAAGAATTGATCAACATGTAGAATGCTCATATGGATAAGATTGGACTTGGATTTTAGCCTAGTGAATGTTCAAATCAGCCTAACAAAGACAAAAGCAAAGAGGTTAAGACAAAAGTAGAGAAGAAATTAAAAAATAGCAAAATTCAGAATCAGAGTACTAATGCAAGAGTGTTACCGATTCATCAACCTAATGCACAAAGGTGCCCATATTTTAATGGTTATTATTTTCAATGCAATAAGATTGCTCATAAAGTTGCAAATTGTAGAAGTATTCATTAATATAATTGTAAGAGGTTTGGTCATAAAGAGAATTAATATAGAAATCATGCTATGAGTCAAAATCATAATCTTGTTGGAGCGAATAAGGTATACAAAAACTTTCATGGATATTATCATACATGCAATGGTTATGATCATAAATCCAATTAGTGTAGATCTAGAACTCTTCTAGTAAATTCATTGAAAAAGAACATCAGTTGTTACTGATGGTATGATGAAAGAATAAGTATCCGGTAGAATACTGAGAGGGGGGGTGAATCAGTGTACTGAAAAACTGATACAAAGTTCCCATACCCAAACTCAGTCAGTCAAACAAAGTAATCATATCTTAGTCAAGATCAATATTCATAAGAATACTTGACATCAACCGGTTTAACTGTTATGACAACTTTAACAGTAAACAACTTCAATCCTGTGAATATCAACAATTCTTAATCATAAATCAACATATTCATCTCTCAATGCTTCTACTTAACATGCCTTATTAGAGATTAACCAAATCAACAAATAAGATCACAACCACAAAAGCATTCACCACTTGACACAAATGTTAATACATAGAAAACCCAAATAGGTAAAAACCACGGTGAGATGAGACTCACAAGGATAGCTATCTGAACTCTTTTGAAGTTCACCCTATTAGGAGCCAAATCCTGTTAGATCTTTACAATAAGTCCTGTTAAGAACTAATTTTGTTTAGGAATCACCTGGTTTAGGGATTTTCAAATATTCCTTGTAAGAAGCACAATACCCTATTAGGAGTAACCTCGCTGGAGGATTTAAGAATCCAAACTAATGGATCACCTTGTTAGAGGATTTAATGAGTAACCAAGCTTGTTAGAGCTTACTTGGTTAAGGGATTTTACTTCTACTATAATTGTTAGAAAACAATAGGTTTTCTTGATCTGTCTGAGTAGCACTACTTTTGCTTGATCAAAGCCTTCTATAACCTTCAGGCTGCCTTTATTCAAAAGTGTAGATCCATTCACCGGTTTGGCAACTACACACTCAATAGGTTTTCTAACAACCTTGCCAACAACCTTGCCAAACAGCTTCATCGACCTTAAATAGAAATCAATTAGGTTGGTAACACAACAAAAACCTAATTCTCATTATCAAGATTATAAAAAGTCGGTTCAATCTTGACTGTTATAAATCATGACAATCTCTTCACATTCTTCCAGACAATTCCAACCGCTCCATGATCATCGCTTCATCGGACTTTGTAATCCATCACATGCTGTGCATTAGATGCAATCCACTTTGCTCCTTCCCTAGACAAGAACAAACGTGCCAAAACAATTTGAATATATCCTCAATCAAATGATCACACGTATCTCCATTATTACCGCTTATTAGATAATAAACCATCAAACTTTGTCGGTTAGGGTTTAACAACTGATAGGGTTTACTGGTTACATTACATAGAAATGTTTAACCCTTTACACCGGTTCATCAGTTCTTCTCACAAACTTAACATACCAGTTACTAGCCAGTATGAAAAATAACAATATCAACAATAACATGAATACCATTTACTAGTTCAATTGACATCAATGACAACATATCATTAATGCAATTTCTATGCAAAATGCCAACAAACTCAAAATGTCAACAATCTCCCCCTTTGGTATTGATGGAAATACATATATCAATGTCTTTGATTTTTGCTGAGATTGGTGAATAGGAATCCTAGTTTACATTACCAAGTATTCACCTTTCTCTGTCTGTCTTCATCTTGCCACTGGTGAATATGAATCCTGGTTTACATTACCAAGTATTCACCAAAACAGACACATAATTCTTCTCTCCAATCACATAAGTCTTCTCCCCCTTTGACAAAAAAGCCAAAGTGAAAGTAAAACATGTAATTATGCTCTCACTGTAATGTTGATGCTCCCCCTGTGGAATACATCCACTCCTTCATTAGTCCATATAGGATTCCACAAGTAATGCAGAGACTGATGCAATCATTATCATGCTTAACTAACTTCATGAAGAGGGACAACCCCCAATTGACTTCTAAGATACTTGAAAGTGGTCTTAGGCAGAGGTTTGGTAAAGATATCTACAAGTTGCTCCTTGGTAGAAACATGCTCCAAGATAACATCTTTACTTTGAATTTTTTCCCTCAAGAAGTGATATTTCAATTCAATGTGATAAGTCCTTGCATACAAAACAAGATTTTTTGAAATGTTTTTTGTGCTTGTATTATCACACAAAATCTTTATAGGTTATGAGATTTCTATCTTCAAACTTTCCAAAATGTGCCTCATCCACATAGCTTGTGTGCAATTCATATAAGCTACTACATATTCAACTTCAATAATAGATTGTGAAGTGCAACTCTGCTTTTTACTTCTCCAAGAGACAAGCCTTCCTCCTAAAAAGAATGCTCCATCGGTAGTACTCTTCTGGTCATCAATGTTTCCTACCCAATAAGCATCTGTGTATGCTTTCAAATCAAAATTTCCACCATATGGATACCATAATCCATAGTCAATAGTACCTTTTAGATATCTAAAGATTCTCTTAGCTGCCATCAGATGTGTCTCCTTTGGATTCTTTTAAAATCTAGCAACAATACCAACTGCATGGGCAATATCTGGTCGACTGTGAATAACACAGTGTAATTTATGAATCATTGACCTATATTCCTTTTCATCTACAGACTTAGATGCATCATCTTTGGACAATTTACAATTCGGGGTTCCAACTGGTTTACAGTCACTCATACCGAAAGTCTTCAAAAACTCTTTCACATACTTGTATTGAGTAATGAAAATACCATTCTTCATTTGTTATATCTGTAAGATTATGATTTTTTTAATTTCTCCTACTAATGAAATCTCAAATTCATTCTTCATTACATCTGCAAAACAATTACTCATGTCATCATTACCTCCAAATATAATGTCATCTACAAATACTTCACTGACCAGTATTTCATCTCCTTCAAATTTCAGATAAATGTTGTTGTCATCACTGGTTCTAGTAAAGCCTATCTTCATCAAATGAGTATGAAGTCGTTCATACCATGCTCTAGGTGCCTACTACAATACCCTAAAAATGGTCATCTAAACCACGGGCCCCTAATCTTGACAACATCACCAAGGTCCTAACCAAAGGCAATTAAATCAATCTTGGGCACATTAATTAATTCTTCAATAGTCAAATGTCACATGGCAAGTGAATTATTCTATATTAATTAAATATTTATTTAATTAATTAAATCATTCCAAGAAAAACATTTTGATCAATTATCATATTTAATTTATTAAATATCCTAGCATATTTAATTAATTAATAAATTTTCCATTTAATCATGCAAAAAAGGAATTAATTTATCACAAAAGAGAAATTAATCACAAAGAAAGAGTTAAATTGAAAATAAAATAATACTCATGACCTTATGACCTTACATCTTCAAAGTTGAGAAATTTTTCAAATCTTCATCAAAAGTTGAGCAAAAATATTTTCAACTAAAGGAAATCAAATTCTTATCGTTAAGGGGCATCTCAGCCTCATTGCTTCATATCAAGTTGAGATCCCTTGATCATCTGAATCAAATCAATGGCTAGGGGCATATCAGTTTCATCTCTTCAAATCAAGCTGATATTGTCTTCATCTAAATAAGTCTCTTAACGTTAATCAATTTCATCACTTTTCATCAAGATGATTATTCGTTTAAACTCAATCAAAAGTTTAAAGAGTATCTTTGATCACATGCTCAGTCTAAGAAAGTGTTCAGTTTCATCGCTTCAAATCAAGCTAGACAGTTTATCTTCGCTCATCATGTCTCAATCCATCACGTTCAAGATTAATTTTATCTTCGCTCACTGTGTCTAGTCCAATCAAGTTCTAGATCAGTAAGATCCACTTCTTGATCAATCAAGTTCAAGTTTGGTATCTTTTCTCTTCATCGGTCCTAGTTCAATCAAGTTCGGGATCGGTATCGCTTTAATCAACTCTATTTAGCTTCATCACTTCAAATCAAGCTAAACAGCTCGCTCTTCATCTGGTTCGTGATCAATCAAGTTCAAAACTAGTATCTCCTAGACATCAACATATTCCTTAAACCAACACGCTGTTCACACATTAATTCAAAGAAGGGCAAATGTAATACCCTAAAAATGGTCATCTAAACCATGGGCCCCTAATCTCGACAACATCACCAAGGTCCTGACCAAAGGCAATTAAATCAATCTTGAGCACATTAATTAATTCTTCAATCATCAAATGTCACATGGCAAATGAATTGTTCTATATTAATTAAATATTTATTTAATTAATTAAATCATTCCAAGAATACCATTTTGATCAATTATCCTATTTTAATTTATTAAATATCCTAACATATTTAATTAATTAATAATATTGCCATTTAATCATAAAAAAGGAATTGATTTATTACAAGAGAGGAATCAATATGCAAAGCAAGAGTTAAATTGAAAATAAAATAAAAGAATTGAATTGAAAGAGAAATCAAACTTGAGATATTATTTTCTTCTTCTAAATTGAGATAACTTGAAATCAGAAAAGCAATTTATTGAATTATTAATCATTCTCTAAAATTGGAACTCAAAGCTTTTGAGAAAAGAAGTTCAGTTGCATTGAAAAGACTCTTTTCTTGAATAAATCAAAGAATTACCTATTTTTATCTCAAGTGCATGGAATTAATTGAATTATATCTCTAATGCAAACTTGAACTTACAATCTGAATTCATTTCAATTAAACTATAATTGGAATCTATCTCAAGGTTAACTGAATCTGATTTCTCAATTATTTCAATTATCCTAAATTGTGCTTTTTCTTGATCTCTCTTGTGATTCTCTATAAATTCAGCCTTCAGCTCTCATTCAAAACACCCTGGAGTTTTATTATTATTATACACTTTTTTCTCTGGAGTCATTGAAGATATTGTGCTTGTTTTTTGAGATTATTGCATCTTAGTTTAGCTTTTTGCATATTTATTTTCCTCATGATTTCTTGAATCTTTCATTCATATAGCTTAATTTTCATTCATCTAGCATAATCTTGCATCCATTTAGCTTAATATCATGGTCATATAGATTAAATCCTTCGTCTTGGTGTAGGCTAGTCACTGGCTTATACAAAATCTAAGAGCAATCTTATACTCGCATCTTTTAGAAGGCAATTGGTCAATTTGTGATGGTTTTATTATTCATGCTTATATCTGTCAAACCATACATGTAATGACTTAATTGAAGTGTTGTGTCCTACATCTTACAAACTTATTCCACTTTTTCAAACACATGCCTACTTTAATCCATACAAGGCTTTGTGCAATTTTCATACCATGTCTTCCTTATCTGTCAATGCATAACCATCAGGATGCTCTATATAAACCTCTTCTTTCTGTATCCCATTCAAAAATGCAGACTTGACATCCATCTGATATACCTTGAACTTCTTATGAGCTGCAAATGCAAGCAATGTTCTTACACCTTCCAGTCTTGCTACTAGTGTAAAAGTTTCTCCATAATCTTCTCCTTCTTCTTGTGCATATCCTTTGCATACTAATCTTGCCTTATTGCAAACTACAACACCATCTTCATTTAACTTGTTTCTGGACACCCATTTAGTACCTCTAACATTCTTGTTTACTGGCTGGGGTACCAGGGTCCAAGTGTTGTTCTTCTCAATTTGATCTAACTCCTCCTCCATAGATTTCACCCAATGATCATCACCAAATGCCTCTTTAGCACTTCTAGGTTCAAAGGTAGAGATCATGCAAGAGTTCTCTTATTATCCTTCTTGTTAGTACTCCAACAACATTATCCCAAATTATCTATTCAGGACTGTGATTCAGTCTCACATACCTAGGAATAACATGATTATTCTCTTCAGGTTTAGCTTCATCATTGTCATCTTCTTCTGAATTTATTTGTTCCAGTTGAACAACCTCATCAGGATTTGTTTTACTGGTTTCTAATTTAATAGTTTCAGGTTCCAAAAGAAAAATGCAAGGATCTTCATCCTTCTTCCCAGAACTAGTTTCTTCTGCTATTTCAGGATATTCATCTACACGAACATCAACACTTTCAGCAATTTTCTATGTCTGGTTGTTGAAGCATTTATAGGCCTTACTCTTGGTGGAATATCCAAGTAATATGTCTTCATCACTCTTAGCTTCAAACTTGCTTATGTAATCACCTCGTTTAATAAAACATTTGCTTCCAAATATCTTAAAATAGCTAACATCAGGTGATCTCCCATACCAGTACTCATATGGGGTCTTGTCCTTACCTCTTTTCACCAGAACATGATTCATTGTGTACACAGCTATACTTACAACTTCTTTCCAAATTTTTTTTGATACACCTCCTTGTATCAACATAGTTCTAGCCACTTCAACCACTGATCGATTGTTTCTTTCTACTATACCATTCTGTTGTGGTGTCCTTGGTGTAGAAAGTTGTCGCTTGATACCATTATCATCATAGAAGTGAATTCACTACCTTGATCTATTCTTAGATATTTTATCTTTTTGCCACTCTCTTTCTCAACTAAGGCTCTGAATGCATTGAATTTACCAAAACCTTCATTATTATCCTTCAAGAATGTGACCCACATCATCCTCTAATAGTCATCAGTGAATATCATAAAGTATCTGTCACCTTGAATGCTTCTTGTTCTTATTGGTCCACATAGATCAGTATGAACCAAATCTAACAAGTTCTTTGTTGAGAAGGACTTGCTCTTAAAAGTTGAAGAAGTCATCTTTCCTAACTGACATTCTTTACAAAGAGCATTAACCGATTTGTCTAGTTGAGGCAGACCTCCTATTGCCTTAGACTTGCTTACTTTAATACTATTGTCAAAATCTATATGACAAAATCTCTTATGCCAAAGCCACCTATCATCTATTTTTGCAATCAAACAGTTGCTAACTTTAGGATTGAGATGAAACAAATTACCTCTGGTCTGTTTACCAGTTGTGATCAATTCACCTTTGTTGTCAAAGATTTTGCATATACCATTTCTGAACTCCAGTGGGTATCCCCTGTCATTAAGTTGTGCCACACTTAATAGGTTGTTATTTAGGCCTTCAACCCAATAGACATCATCAACACTACTCTTCCCATTAAGAGAAATTACTCCCTTACCTTTAACCATACAGGGTGAGTCATTGCCAAATCTAACAACACCGCGATCAAATTCCTTCAGAGAAAGAAATTTGCTCTGATCATCGGTCATGTGATGTGAACAACCACTATCGATGATCCAATCATTAGAGTTATCCATTATGGATACTAGTACCATCTGATCTGATATTTCTTCCTTAATTGCTACAAACACAATACCTTCACTAGCATTATCATCAGATTATTCATTAGTCACACCACTGTCAATAGCTACAAGACAATCTCTCTTGCCTTTACCCTTATATTTCTTAAATTTTTCTCTCTTGTATTCATTTTCACCATTAGGGAAATTGCAAAACATTTTAAAGGTAGCTTACCTCTATATTTACCAGTACCTCTAGGTAATCATTTTGCCAACAATGCTTCAAGTTCCACTAAGTTGTCTTCATCTTCAACATCTATGTTGGATCTAGATTCATAGTTATGGTCGGTATCTCTACTTCTTCTCACAGATGGATTAGAGGCAGAAGCTCTAAATGCGTGTAATGCCCCACCAGGAACCCCAAAGGAAAACCCATAACAAGGGTGAACAATATTTTAAAAAAAATATAAACATAATAAGTGCATAACACACAACAATCATGATAACACAAGCGAAAGACTTACACTAGAATTCCTTAAGGGTTACCAACAAAGAATTAAAACCCAAAGATAAATTCTACAAATAAGATTAATCCAATAATCCATCATTAAATCAATGATCACAAGAAGCCATATGCAATACCAGATTACACCATTGAAAGATTGAAAGGATACAATATAATTTCTCTTCAATAATCATGTACACATAACATAAAGGAAACTGGTAAATAACATCCCAATCATAGGATTACATTGCTCTTCCAATACATCGCTTCTCAATATACATATAAAGATACAACTTAACCAATTACAAGGTTACAAAAGATCATGATACATTGACCACATCAGTCTCCAAATAACAATAATCTCCAAACAAGAGATAAGCATGAGCAACGAACCATAGAAAACACCCGTGAACCCAATCCTTGCATGAAAGTACAATCAGGAACATCCAATGGGAAGTGGCACTACCACCCAACCATGTAATTCCCAAAATGGAATCACCCCACCATGCTAGGAGATAGTTGAGGACCTTAAGAAAGCAAAAGCATGACATGGTTGACAAAACAACATGACTCCATGACAACAAAATACCTAAAGAGAGAGTGCCATCACATAGCTTAAGATGGATACCATGGTACAACCTCCATAGGTCTCAGCTCACTGTCTTGGTAACATCTCTCGAACCTCCGGTTCCAACTAAGTCTCGCGCGGACCCTACCAAACTTTCATGAAGACAAGGTGGTCAGTTTTCCATTCTAGGCCTTCTCACTACATTATGAGCCTCAATACAAGCACTCACATATGCACGAGGTACAATATCTTCATTAATGTTTGAGAACTCCTTACCTAATCAATTAATTAGATTATCACTTATTATCTTACTTTTGAAGGGTTATCCTACCTACCACTTTGGGCACAACCCCCATTTGAAAGCCACTCTCTCAAAGGACACTAAACAAACATGGTCACTCCATGAGCACCCTATGGCGAAGCAGATAACCAGAACATCACTATCTAGAAACAAGTGGTCAAACAAGGACATACTAACTCTTGGTTAACCATAAGGAAAAGACACTACATGGTTAAGACAATGAGTTCATCATATATCACCTGGTCAAAGGTACCAAATACGCAACCATAAGACAACTGAACCACAGACCAGAAATAACACAAAATAACTCTTGCAAGGAAAGCTAATTCACTAAGTCCGCACTTAAACAATCTTTATGAAAATCAGCAACATAAGCACTTGCAAATTCATTGATTGAAAATTAAGTAAAATACTCCTTTAGGACATCACATCTATTCAATTTCCAAATCAATATTCCACCAAGGATAAAATTCACATTAAATATTCCAGCAAATAAAATATG
Organism: Cryptomeria japonica; assembly: GCF_030272615.1. Classification (NCBI taxonomy): domain Eukaryota; kingdom Viridiplantae; phylum Streptophyta; class Pinopsida; order Cupressales; family Cupressaceae; genus Cryptomeria; species Cryptomeria japonica. The sequence goes on along the minus strand of NC_081413.1, from coordinate 420,408,322 downwards.
AATTTCTAACAGGCATTTAATTCATTTCTAGGATATATCCAACTTTACCAATTTGAATTCCTAATTCATGCCTTGATTTCCATGGATCAATTTATTAAACCACATAATAAAAATCACTTTGAAAATCACCATTTTATTTAACACTAAGAACCCACTTAAAAATATTTCATATTATAAAAATTAACTTCATAGCACATAGGAATTTGTGATGCTAAGGGTACAAGGTCACGCAGGGGTCGAGGCTAACCCGCGGTAGTTTTGTTGTCAAGGCAACAAACACTACTTATCGGTAGTACCGCTACCGTTGGTAATGGGCCTAGTGACCAGTAGTTCCGCTACCAACCGGTAGCAGCCACTACCGACCGGTAGTAGTACTGCCGATTGGTAGAACTGCTATTGTCGGTGACAGTCACTTGCAAAAGCATTAAAATCCATTTTAACATGAACACGATTCATTCCTAGATCATTTCACGGGCACACACATACATAGTGCCAAATCCAAATTTCAAATGGATATTTACCAATAAGGCAAATGGTGAAATTAAATCCCACAAGAACCCCAAATCTTGGGCAACTAGATAATAGAAAGCACACAACAAGCTAAATCTAGTTCATTCTATTCCAAATAGAAGAGGTAATTCTAGAAGTTGATTTCCATGAACAAATAGCAACAATAATAAACAATCTTTCTTCCATTCCAGTCATTCCACAAGAACCTACTGGAAGATTTGCATTTTTTCAACACACAAGAAGCAAATGAAAAATTCCAAAGTTAAATTTTAAAACAAGAAGAGATCACCCAACCTTGAAGCAAACTAGCAAGCAAAATGATGGAGAATCCCAATCATTGCAACCCAAATCGAATTCCAGCTCCTACTTCAAAATGTTTTCCCAATTTTCTCTTCCCAATTTTCTGCCCTCCTCATTCTCGTGAGTTTCCAGAATTATATAGGAAAATAATTTCAACCTAAACTTTCTAGGTTAAATTTTTTCCATCCAATCAGATTAAAATATTTTAAAACTAAAATGCAAACAGATTTACTCCTTTCTAAAAAAAATTATTTTCGAACAATAAAATGAAAAAGTCCAATGGAAAGGTAAAAGGAAAATCTTTGTTTATGTTATTTTGTTTTTTCCATAATACTTTCCTCAACATAATCATTTAAATGGCTGGGCAGTTATTTACTTCCACAAAATATATTAATGCAACTTTACACAATGAAATAAGCCATAAATCAATAATCTCAGAGCATCATAATTAACTAATTACACCAACATAAGATAGCATCATCCATTCAATTAAATAACCATTCAGATGAACGAAAGCACACAAAATGAAGAATGATTAAATGACGACTCAAAAAATGACCAAACCAAAGCACTATGACTCGCATATCCACTAGACGAGAAAGATAACCGATTGACAATACTCACATGAGTGTAACTACAGGTCAAGTTAGGGTCCAAAAACTATCTCCTCCACTCCCATCAGACATATAAGGCACACTCAGACCTGTGAAGCTAGGTGGAGTTGATACCTCGTACCTACTCGATACTTGTACCTTCAATAACATGCACCAAAGAACCACACGTGCATATATATATATATATATATATATCCAAACACGACACGCACACCGATGAAGGAGAGTCATGACGTTCCCCATCTCACTAGAGTGAGTGAAGGAAAATCATCTCCTCACATCCCATACACATGCAAACATGCAACACATAAATAATGCATCACACATATAAGGTAAAAGTGTCAGTCCATGATAATGATCCATAAAAATAACATTAATCATAAGCACTGAGATACTACATGAAAGCATACACCATACATCCAGATAAAGTATGAAATAACATCACATATAATCTGAATCAAAATACAATAAGTTCCACCGAATAGTCAAGTGAAGTCAATCAAAAACATAAAAAAAGAGTCTGATCAAGGAGGGGTACTACATCCTCCCCCCCAAGCCTAGGATTACTCCTGGAAGCCTAAAACAGATAAGAAAAAACTCTCTCATCTTCGCTGCATCTTCCCATATTGTTGAGGTCTCATCACTTGGATCCCATAGGACCCTTACCTGCTTGATGGTACGACCCCTGAGGGTCAAAGCCCACTACTGAAGAATGCACACGGGCTCCATGGAAATTTGTCCATCCTCGACTTGGAAAGCATTCCAATCAAGAACATGAGTCACATCAGGATGATACGGTCGAAGAACAGAAACATGAAATACATCATGGATGTGGGATAGACTCGGTGGCAAGGCAAAATGGTAGGCAACAGGTCTTATCCTCTCAAGGATCTCAAAAGGGCCAACAAAATGACGTGCCAACTTAGAACCCTTTCCATAACGGATCAGACTCTTTTATGGACGCACTCTCAAAAACACACGGTCGCCAATAGAGAACTAATGATCTACTCTATGGGCATCGACATACTTCTTCTGCCTATCTTGAGCAGCAACCAAATGCCCACGAATCCGCTCAACTTGCTGCTCCATCTCACGAAGAAAATCTGGTCCTAAACGCACCCTATCCTCTAGCTGATCCCAAACCAAAGAAGTACGACAAAGATGACCATACAATGCCTGGAAGGGAGACATGCCTATAGAGTTGTGATATGCGTTATTATAAGAAAACTCCACAAGTCAAAGATATTCCTCCCAGGGTGACTGCAGATCCATAACATACATGCAAAGCATGTCCTCCAAAACCTGATTCACACGCTCAGTCTGACCATCAGTCTCTGGGTGATAAGTTGAACTGAAGTTCAACTGGTCTCCCAAAGAATGCTGAATTGAGGTCCATAAGGCTGAAGTAAAGATAGGGTCTCTATCAGAAAAGATCCACCTTGGGATCCCATGCAACCTCACCACATCTTCCAAGAAGACTTGAACCACCATTGCCATTGTATAAGAAGATCGAATAGGAACAAAATGACCAAATTTGGTCAATATATCAACAATGACCATGATGGCATCATGACGATGTGAATAAATAGGCAACCCCACAATGAAATCCATGGAAATGATATCCCATTTCCAATTCGGTATCAAATTCAGTTGTAAAAGCCCTGCAGGGTGCTGATGCTCCACCTTCACTGGCTGGCATTCCAAGCACTTCAATACAAAATCAGCAATGTTACGTTTCATACCAGCCCAATGATATATTTGTCTAAGATCTGCGTGCATCTTCTTGACACCAAAGTGTACTGAATAAGGTGCATGATGGGCCTTAGTCATGATCAAAACGTGAAGACCCTCCAAAGGAGGTACATAGTGTAATACCCTAAAAATAGTGACCTAAACCATGGGCCCCTAATCTTGACAACATCACCAAGGTCCTAACCAAAGGCAATCAAATCAATCTTGAGCACACATAATTAATTCTTCAATCATTAAATGTCACATGGCAAGTCAATAACTCAATATTAATTAAATATTTATTTAATTAATTAAATCATTCCAAGAATATCATTTTGATCAATTATCTTATTTTAATTTATTAAATATCCTTGCATAGTTAATTAATTAATAAATTTGCCATTTAATCATGCAAAAAAGGAATTAATTCATTACAAAAGAGGAATTAATTACAAAGCAAGAGTTAAATTGAAAATAAAATAAAAAAGAATTGAATTGAGAGAGAAATCAAACTTGAGATATTATTTCTTTTTCTAAATTGAGAACTTGAAATTAGAAAAACAATTAATTGAATTATTGATCATTCTCTAAAATTGGAACTCAAAGCTTTTCAGAAAAAAAAAGTTCAGTTGCATTGAAAAGACTCTTTTCTTGAATAAATCAAAGAATTATCTATTTTTATCACAAGTGCATGGAATTAATTAAATCTTATTTCCAATGCAACTTGAACTTCTTATTTGAATGCATTTCAATTAAACTATAATTGGAATCTATCTCAAGGTTAACAGAACCTAATTTCTCAATTATTTCAATTAATCCTAAATTGAGCTTTTTCATCATCTCCCTTGTAATTCTCTATAAATTCAGTCTTTAGCTCTCATTCAAAACACCCCAGAGATTTTGAGAACACGCTTGAAGGTTATTATCACACTGATTTTTCTCTGGAGTCATTGACCATATTATGTTTTTTTGATTATTTGCATCCATATTTAGTTTTACTCATTATTGCTTGAATCCATATTGTTAGGATTAATGATAGTCCCAAAGATACTGAGAGGGGGGGTGAATCAGTATCTAACCAGTTTATAGAATATTTGACCTTGTTATGTAATTTGCATTCCAAAACAGTGTACCAGTAAACATGAATTAATGGAGTAAATATGAACAATAAAGACAACATAGAAAGCACACCATAACACAAGAATTTTAACGAGGAAACTAGGCATGGGAAAAACCTCGGTGGGATTTGTGACCCACAATATTTACTCACTGGCCAATGAATGGATATTACTTACAATGTGGTGCCTGGACATGCAAGAATACCAACTACCTAGAGCTCACTGCTCAAATACAAAAGGAAGTCTCACTGACTTACAAAATGGATTACGAGAATCCAATATAATGTACTGCTAAAATACAGCATCTACTATGCCAGGTTCAGTACCAGTTTAAGCTCATACAATAACCATAAATCCTTATACAAAATTTGCCTTACTATTTGCTCATTACTTTTGCCTATCCATCATGTTCATCCTATCTAAAAATGATTTACAAGATCTCATACATATATGAGTCTTATTAAAATATGCCATGTCAGCTTACAAAAAATATTTACAATTAAATACAATAAACAAAATCCTATCGGTTGGGGTGCTAGTATACATTATTGTCGCTGTCGATGAACTATCTGCCAGTGAAGTGTCCATCGGTGCCGATGCCATAATATTTCAAGGTTGCCATCAATGACAACACCTTTAATCACCTTCAACTACCATTAGAGTGTGCGATGCCAACAATCTCCCCCTTTGGCATTGATGGCAACACTCATGAGAAAAATCCAAAAATCTGTATCCAAAAATGAAGTCCAAATTTGTACCAAAAATGTGTGCTCCCCTTGAGCAGATGATCTCCACTAAAAGTCATTTTTATCTGTCCTACTACTCCCCCTTTGACATCAATGACAAAGGTTGTTAAAATTTGTCAAATGAGTGCAGTTTTCGGCTAGAACTTTACAACCGGTTGGTTACAATCTGGAAAATGTCTCCTAAAACCAAATTCAAACTCTGAATAAACCTATTACTTTCCTTCATAGTTGCCTTAGTTCTCTGAATTGTACTAGTGAGATGATGCATTTGTTCTTTCGGTGTCTTCTATCCTTGAATTAGTGCCTTAGAGATCTCTTTCCATAGAGATAAGATAATCTAACTTAGGACTGAGTCTGCATTTAAGCTCTCTGGCTTTTCCCTTTATTCTTTCCTTCTATTTCTCTAACTTCTCCAATTTTTCCTCAATCCAGCAATTTCTTGCTCAATAACTGATATTGGTTCAGATGAACCAATGATATTATCAACTATGTCATCAATTTCCTTTTGAACTTTGCTGATTTCTTTATCAATATCAACTATCAACAGATTTGTCTTGCAGGCATCTCTGTACATTTCCTTGTATGCCATAATAGTTGCATTTAGTGCTAGTAAAAGAGTATTGATATGTTCTGTGCACTTGTTTATTGTTTCCTCAAAGAATTTTTCTTTTTCCTTCTCCATTTTCTCCTTGAATGTTTCTTCATTTATTTGGTCAATAGTCAGTATATTGCCAGTAATGTATTTAGACAATGTGTCTAACTGACTTGAAGAATCCTTATTATCTACATTTCACTTGGGTGCAATCAACTTAAGAATGGGTATTGTGTCATCTATATCCTTATGGGCCAATGCATTACAATCTGATATTTTCTTTATTGAATCAAGGAGTACTTCAGTCACATTAGTGGGTCTAAATTATGTCATTGAAGTACCAGATGTCTGGCCAATTACCTTTACAATCTCTGTGCTACCGGTGGGAGTAACCAATTTGCTTGAATCGACCTCTGGTGGGTTAGTCTGTGTTTGCATTTCCACTAGCAAAGGTTTTGGCTTTTCTGTGATTGTCGGTTGCACTGTCTCTATGTGTGCCTGTGAATCTGTCAGTTTCTCTGTTTGTTCCACTATGTTATCTACCAGTGCCTCTATCTGTTTTCCTGTGTTATCCACTGTCGATGACTCAGTTACTGTCTCTATAGATTTCTCTATGCTTGCATCAATAGTATCAGTAACCATCCACCATCCAAGGGTTCCACTGGATTCTCAATTTGTTCAACTTGTGTCTCAACCCCAATCTCAATGTGTTATGCCTGTGATTAAACCTCAACATTATCAGTCAGTTTCTCAGTAGAAACATCTTTCTTTTCCTCAGTGCTCTCCTTATCAACTACAATATTAACTTCCTAAGTGTCAATGTTCATAGTGTACAAAATTTCTGACTCAGGGTTGGTATCCTCATGTGGTGTTTCCACATTCTCAGTTGCTTGTATGCTGTCAATCTGTACCAGTGGAGTACCTAAAGGTGGTGGTAGGTTATCAATCACTTTGATGTTGGGTAATCCACCTATCTTCCCTTTCCCCTTGTCTCTATCTTTTTGATATACCTTGAAAGTTTTAGGTCTTTTTAGGTCTTCTTGTTTTTCTTTCTCTACAAAGAAAATGTCCCACTTGTCTATTGTTTCTTCTTTTATTTCATTTACTCTGCCAGCCATTAAGCTTACATGTCGGTGTCCACTAGCAAAAACTGATCTATTGGCTTCATTGATTAATTCATCAATTTCTTTAACAGATTTGACTAGATGTATAGCTAGTAATTTCTCAATTTTGATTTTCTTATCTAACTCCATAATTGCTAACCTTTTAGCATCTAACCACCTATATAATTCACTAGGCAAATAATCTACAACTTCTATTAAAACTTTCTTATATATGTCAAGATGTAAGATAATGCTATTTTCAATGCTTTCTTTCTCTTCATTAGTGAATAAATGATAAATTTTTCTCACATTAGATAAGTTACCATCATCAGTTATCTCATTCAGGAAGTTCTCCAATGGTGGTATGACCTATTTTTTCTTTTTTTTGGATGTCAGCTTCTTAGTCAGTGGCCTCACTACCTGTTGCTTCCTCCTTGTCTTCTTTGGTGTAGGATAGGGTATCGATGAGGGTTTTCTCTTCCTATCTACTCTCTTAAACTCAATAGGAATTTCACTTTCTGAGGATGTACCAACCGGTAAGAGATGAGCCTCCAGTTGTAATCTTTCTAAGTCACTTTCCTTAATACCAATGATATTCATTATGTTTTCTTTTATCTCTTTCACTTGCTTGGTGGCACTTCTAATGTATTTTTCTCTTTTCTTCCTTTGTTTTAGTGTCTGCACACCACTCACATATATCTATCTCTACATCACTATTAACCATATCATATGCACTTTTAATACATAGACTGGAAACAAAGTTGAGTTGGTTAGCATGTGTGGCCTTATAACCTAAAATCATGCTTATAAATCTAACATTCACATCTTTAACACCATTCACTCTTAGGGATCTATTGTCATAGGTTGCACTTGTTAATGTCATCACTATGTTATTGGAAACCTTCTTAGTTTTATCTGGCCTGCTACTGGTGGAGGGTAAACCATGTTGGCATTGCACACTCTAATGGTAGTTGAAGGTGATTGAAGGTGTTGTCATTGATGGAAACCTTGCAATCTTATGGCACCAGCACTGAAAGACTCTACACCGACAGATAGTTCACCGATAGTGACAACAATGTTCACCAGCACCCCAACCGACAAGAACAACTTTTGTATTTTGTATTTAATTGTAATATATTTTGTAAAGCCGACATGCAATATTGTAATAAGACTCATATATGTAAGAGATCATGTAAATCATTTTCATATGATAGGATGGACATGATGAGCGAATATTAAGGCAGATTTTGTATAAGGGTTTATGGTTATTGTATGAGCTTAAACTAGTACTCAACCTGGCATAGCAGATGTTGTTTTGTAGCAGTACATTATATTAGATTCTCATAATCCATTTTGTAAGTTAGTGAGACTTCCTTTTGTATTTGAGTAGTGAGCTCTAGGCAGTTGGCCTTCCTGCATGTGCAGGCACCATATTGTAAGTAATATCCATTCATTGGCTACTGAGTGAATATTTTGGGTCACAAATCCCACAGAGGTTTTTCCCACAATGGGTTTCCTCACCAAAAATCTTGGGTTATGGTGTTCTTTCTATGTTGTCTTTATTGTTCATATTTACTACATTAATTCTTGTTTACAGGTACATTGTTTTGGAATGCAAAATACTTCATAAGGTCAGAAATTCTGTTATTCGGTTAGATACTGATTCACCCCCCCCTCTCAGTATCTTTGGGACTATCATCAATCCTAACAATTGGTATCAGAGCCTGGTCCTGTATTTTCAAAATCCTAACAACTTGAGGGAGATTCTGACACTGGTACAGATGGAAAACTTGAGAAAGCAATTGGAAACAACTCTTGTAGACTTTGATGTAGAAAAGTTGAAGATTATCAAACTTGAAGATGATCTAAGGACTGCATAGGAATTCATTCAAGGACTTCAAGAAATTCTCACTATTGCTAGAAATAAAAGAAGAGAACTTCATGAGAAGATGCAGAGTGATGATGATGTAAAGGAAACTCTTAATGATCTTGTGAACAAGTTGAGGAAAGAAAATAGTGCTATGAGGAATGAGATGCAAGATATGACTATGAGGTTTTGTAAAGACATTGAGGACATAAAAAAGAATGAAGATGACTTGATTAGGAGACTCAATGATGTTGAAAATGAAAATCTAAGACCGAGTCATGAAAATGACATGTTGAAGATAGATCTAATTCACATGGAACATGATAAAACTGAACTTATGAGACAAACGAGAATTTTGGAAAATGAGTTGGCTACTGCAAATCAACACAAAGAGAAATTCAAGAAAAGTTCAGAGGAACTTGATGAGATGCTGAAAAGTTAGAGACCTAATGGAGATACTAATGGACTTGGTTTTGAAGTTGGTGAAAGCTCCAGTACTGCAAACAATCATGATCATAGTAAACCAGTAAGAAAACCTAATGCTTACAAATTTAATGGGAAATGCTTTAATTGTAACAAGTATGGTCATAAAGCAAATCAATGTAGATCTAGAAACAATCAGAACATTAATGCACCCACCGGTCAATGTTCCAAATGCAACAAAGTTGGTCATAATTTGGAAAACTACAAAATGAATGTAAGATGTTATGTTTGTGGAAGATTTGGACACTTATCTAATCAATGCATAACACATACCGACATAGGATATGGAAAGGCTATTCAAAAAAACAATGTGACTTGTTATGCTTGTAATAGGATTGGACATATTTCAAAATTTTGTAGAAAGCATCAGCGACAAATAATAAAGGACCCAGTTTGAAAGGCAAAGAGAAGGTAGATGAGGTAAAGAAAGAATTTTCAAAATAGTGGATTAGAAAGAGAGATCATAATGTTGATGAGACTATTCCTTCACCAGTAGAATAGAGTATTACTCCATTGATAGGAGATTCTTCATCCAATTGAAAAGAAACCTTTTAGGGGTATGGCAACAAGTTGAAAAACATGCAATTTTACCCTTGGTTGATGGTAAGAAGATGAAGTTCTTCTCTACCAGCACATGTGTTAAGTTTCACTTAATTGATAGGCATTTAATGTGGTTGTTGAAGGAAAAGACATTATAAATAAGTTTTTTTCCCTCTTTTTTCATTCACCGAGCTTTCAAAATTCCTAAGAGCGTGAAAATCCAAGTGAAGGCCTCCTAAGGGAGAAGTGAAGCAAGTTTCTTTCAAGCATCCAAACCTATCAGCTAGATTAAGGTATTTATCAATGGCTTCCTCCTTTGCTCTGGAATTTATTGCAAACCCTACTGTTACAGAGGTAGTTAAATGCCCTAGGACCCTTTTCAAGATTATCCTCAAGGTAGCGAAACAAGATGATACCCTAGGTGCTTTTTCAAAAATTCCTAAAGGAGTTGCATATGCAGAAGACTCTAGAATCTATATTCATTGCCACATTAAGGAATTAGGTTTAGAGGAAATAATGAAAATGTATAAAAATGTTATTTGTGATGAAAATGGAATTGTGAAACTTGAACATAAGGTTATTGAAACTCTAGGTTTTGTGGAAATCCTTGACATCTCAAAATTTCCTAAGGAAGTAGTAAGGATTGTGCTTAGCAGAGTTCATGGTGAATTCTTTTGGCTAGACTCTATTCACAATATCACTAAGGAAGTAGTTAGGGCAGTGACTGGCTTACCCTCCACTGGTAGTAGGCCAGATAAAACTAAGAAGGTTTCTAATAACACAGTGATGGCAATAATAGAAGCAACCTATGACATCAGATCCCTGAGAGTTAATGATGTAAAGGACATAAATGTTAGATTCATAAACATGATCTTAGGATATAAAACCACACATGCTAACCGACTGAACTCAGTTTCTAGTCTATGTATTAAAAGTGCATATGATATGGTTAACAGTGATGCAAAGATAGATGTATGTGAGTGGTTAAAGGATAAATTGATAGATAATCTGAAGAAAATAAAAGGAGACAAGAAAGGTACTTTCCGTTTTGGCAATCTTCTTGTATGTTTAATATTGTATCTCGCCAAAAAGGTTCCCGGTATTGGCAAGAAAGACTTGGTTATGATATATCGGTAGGGAAACAACTATCTGAAATCTTCACTGGTATGGGTATAGACAAGGATAACAACATTTCAGAGTACTTCACAACATTCAAAGCTAAAATGAAAACAAGAGAAAGATTACCACAAAGCATTGTAGATAAATATGAAAAGGAAATTTGTTTTATAATTAAGAAGGATGAGATATGGATGGAGGCAGTTCTTCCTAGAACTGTATGGGTGACAGAGATGGGATATGAGACTGATGTGAGCATAATTGAAACATATGCCAAAGCCCTACTTGAAGCACCTAGATAATCGAAAGAAAAAGTGTTTGGTAATGCTGAGACAATAGAGAGTGGTGTGCAAACACTAAAACAAAGGAAGAAAATGGAAAAATATATAAGGAGTGCAACCAAGCAGGTCAAAGAAATAAAGGAAAACATAATGAACATAACTGGTATCAAGGAGAGTGACTTAGAAGGATTACAACTAGAGGCTCATCTCTCACCGGTTGGAACATCCTTAGAAAGTGAAATTCCTACTGAATTTAAAAGAGTGGATAGGAAGAGAAAACCCTCACCGATACCCTCTCCTACACCCAAGAAGACAAGGAAGAAGCAACAGGCAGTGAGGCCACTAGCTAAGAAGTTGACACCTAGAAAGAAAAAGGAAAAATGGGTTATACCACCACTAGACAACTTATTGAATGAGATAACAGATGGTAATTTATCCAATGTAAGCAAATTATATGATACATTCACAAATGAGGAAAAAGAAAGTATAGAGAATAACATCATCTTACATCTTGACATTTATAAGAAAGTGTTAATAGAGGTTGTAGATGATTTGCCTAGTGATTTATATAGGCGGTTAGATGCTAAGAGGTTAGCAATTATGGAACTTGACAAGAAAACTAAAATTGAGAAACTGCTAGCTGTACATTCGGTAAAATTTGTTGAAGAAATTAATGAGTTAATCAGTGAAGCAAACAGAATAGTCTTTTCAAGTGGACATTGACATGTGAGCCTAATGGCTGACAGGGTAAATGAAATAGTAGAAGAAACAACTGATAAATGGGACATTTTCTTTGTTGAGAAAGAAAAACATGAAGAACTAAAAATACCTAAAACTTTTAAGGTATATCAAAAAGACAGAGACAAGGGGAAAGGTAAAGTAGGTGGATTACCTAATATAAAAGTGACTGATAACATACCACCACCTTCAGTTACTACACTGGTATAGACCAATAGTACATCGATTACTGAGAATGTGGAAACACCACATGAGGACACAAACCCTGAGTCTGAAATTTTGTATACTATCAACATTGACACTCATGAGGTTAATATTGTAGTTGATAAGGAGATCATTGAGGAAAAGAAAAATGATGTTGCTACTGAGCAACTAGCTGATAACATTGAGATTAGGGTACAGGTAGAACAAACTGAGCATTTAGTGGATCCCTTGGACAGTAGCATGGTTACTGATGCAAACATTGAGAAACCAATAGAGACAACAACTAAGATACCAACAACAGAGAATAAAGAGAAACCAACTGAGATACCAGTAGTGGACAATAAAGAGAAACAGATAGAGAAAGTGATAGTAGACAACACTAAAAAACCATAAGAAATACCGATAGATAACACTGTGAAACAAGCAGAGACACAAGAAGAGAAACGGGTTGATTCATAGGTACACACTAAGACAGTGCCACCGACAACCACTGAAAAGACAAAACCTTTGCTAGTGGAAATGAAAACATAGACTGACCCATGAGAGGTCGAGATCAGCAAAGTGGTTACTCCCACTCACAACACAAAGATTGTGAAGTTAATTGGCCTATCATCTAGTACTTCAATGACTAAATTTAGACCAACCAATGTGACTGAAGTACTTTAGGATTCAATAAAGAAAATAACAGATAGTAATTCTTTGGCCTATTAGGCTATAGATGATACAATTCCTATTCTTAAGTTAATTGCACCCAAATGTAATGTAGATAATAAGGATTCTTTGAGTCAGTTAGACACATTGTCTAAATATATTACCAATAATATACTGACTATAGATCAAATAAATGAAGAAACATTTAAGGAGAAAATGGACAAGGAAAAAGAGAAATTCTTTGAAGAAACAATAAATAAGTGCACAGAACATATTGATACCCTTTTACCAGCACTGAGCACAACAATTACGGAGTTCAAGGAATTGTACAGAGACACTTGTAAGACAAATTTTTTGATAGTGGATATTGATAAAGAAATCAGCAAAGTTCAAAAGGAAATTGATGATATAGCTGATAATATCATTTGCTCATCTAAACCAATATAAGTTATTGAACAAGAAATTGTTGGATTTGAGGAAAAACTGGAGAAGTTAGAGAAAGAGAAGGAAAGAATAAAGGGAAAAGCCAAAGAGATAAAATGTAGACTCAGTCAAAAGTTAGATAACCTCATCTCTCTAAGGAAAGAGATCTCTAAGGCACTTATTTAAGGACAGAAGACACCGGAAGAGAAAATGCATCATCTCACTAGTACAATTCAGAGAATAGAGGTAGCTTTGAAGGACAGTAACAGGTTTACATAGAGTTTGAACATGGTTGTAGTAGACCTATTCCAGATTGTAACCAACCAGTTACAAGGTTCAAGCTAAAAACTGCACTTATTTAACAATTTTGACAACCTTTGTCATTGATGTCAAAGGGGGAGTAGTAGAACAGAGAAAAATGACTTTCAGAAGAAATCATCTGCTCAGGGGGAGCACACATTTTTGGTAAGATTTTTGGACTTCAACTTTTGGGATAGTTTTTGGATTTTTCTCATGAGTGTTGCCATCAATGCCAAAGGGGGAGATTGTTGGCATTACACACTCTAATGGTATTTGAAGGTGATTGAAGGTTTTGTCATTGATGGAAACCTTGCAATCTTATGACACCAATAGGCATTGGCACCGACAGACTCTACACTGGTAGATAGTTCACCGACAGCAACAATAATGTTCACTGACACCCCAGCCGACAAGAACAACTTTTGTATTTTGTATTTAATTGTAATATCTTTTGTAAAGCCGACATGGCATATTGTAATAAGACTCATATATGTATGAGATCTTGTAAATCATTTTCATATGATAGGATGGACATGATGAGTGAATATTAAGGCAGATTTTGTATAAGGGTTTATGGTTATTGTATGAGCTTAAACTGATACTTAACCTGACATAGCAGATGTTGTTTTGTAGTAGTACATTATATTGGATTCTCATAATCCATTTTGTAAGTCAGTGAGACTTCCTTTTGTATTTGAGCAGTGAGCTCTAGGCAGTTGGCCTTCCTACATGTGTAGGCACCACATTGTAAGTAATATCCATTCATTGGCCAGTGAGTGAATATTGTGGGTCACAAATCCCACTAACGTTTTTCCCACACCGGGTTTCCTCGCCAAAAATATTGGGTTATAGTGTGATTTCTATGTTGTCTTTGTTGTTCATATTTACTGCATTAATTCTTGTTTACCGGTACATTGTTTCAGAATGCAAAATACTTAATAAGGTCAGAAATTCTATTAACTAGTTAGATACTAATTCACCCCCCCCCCCCCCCCTCTCAGTATCTTTGGGACTATCATCAATCCTAACAAACTAGTCTAGCTAAAAGAATTCTCCATGAACTCTGCTAAGCACAATCCTTACTACCTCCTTGGGAAATTCTAGGATGTCTAAGATCTCCACAAAACCTAAAGTTTCAATAACCTTATGTTCAGGTTTCACATTTCCACTTTCATCACAAATAACATTTTTATACATTTTCAATATTTCTTGTGAACCTAATTACTCAATATTGCAATGAATGTAGATTCGAGGATCTTCTGCATATAGAACACCTTTTGGAATTTTTGAAAAAGCACCTAGGGAATCATCCTGCTTCGCTATCTCGGGAATCATCTTAAAAACTGGCCTAGGTCATTTTACTACTTCTACAACAGCAGTGTTTGCAATAAATTACAGAGCAGAGGAGGAAGCCATTAATAAATACCTTAATCTGCCTAATAGGTTTGAATGCTTGAAATAACTTGCTTCACTTCTTCGCTTTGGATGCCTTCACTTTAATTTTTGCGCTCTTTGAAAGTTTGAATGCTCGGTGAATGAAAAAGAGGGAAAAACATTGATTTATAATGTCTTTTCTTCCAACAACCATAATAAATGCTTGTCGATTAAGTGAAACTTAACACATTTGCCGGTAGAGAAGAAATCCATCTTCTTACCATCAACCGAGGGTAAAATTGCATGATATTCAAGTAGTTGCAATACCCCCAAAAGGTTTCTTTTCAGTTGGATGAAGAATCTCCTACCAGTGGAGTAATACTTTGTTCTACCGGTGAAGGAATGGTCTCATCAACATTATGATCTCTCTTTCTAATCCACTATTTTGAAAATTCTTGCTTTACCTCATCTACCTTCTCTTTGCCTTTCAAACTGGGTCCTTTATTATTTTCCGGTGACGCCTTACTTCAAGAAAATTTTGCAATATGTCCAATCTTGTTACAAGCATAACAAGTCACATTGTTCTTCTGAATAGCCTTTCTATATCCTATGCCAGTTTGTATTCTGCATTGATTAGATAAGTGCCCAAATCTTCCACAAACATAACATCTTACATTCATTCTGCAGTTTTCTGAATTATGACCAATTTTGTTGCATTTGGAGCATTGACCAGTGGGTGAATTAATGTTTTGATTATTTCTATATCTATAGAAATTTTCTCTATGACCATACTTGTTACAGTTAAAGAATTTCCCACTAAATTTGTAAGCATTAGGTTGTCTTACCGGTTTATTGTGATCATGATTGTTTGCAGTGCTGAAGCTTTCACCAACTTCAAAACCAAGCCCATTAGTATCTCCATTAGGTTTTTGACTTTTTAGCATATCATCAAGTTCCTCAGAACTTTTCTTGAATTTCTCTTTGTGTTGATTTGTAGTAGCCAACTCATTTTCCAAAATTCTCTTTTGTCTCATAAGTTTAGTTTTATCATGTTCCATGTGAATTAGATCTATCTTCAACATGTCATTTTCATGACTTGATCTTAGATTTTCATTTCCAACATCATTGGGTCTCCTAGTCAAGTCATCTTCATTCTTTTTTCTGTCCTCAATGTCTTTACAAAACCTCATAGTCATATCTTGCATCTCATTCCTCATAGCACTATTTTCTTGCCTCAACTTGTTCACAAGATCATTAAGATTTTCCTTTTCATCGTCATCACTTTGCATCTTTTCATGAAGTTATTTTCTTTTGTTTCTAGCAATAGTGAGATTTTCTTGAAGTCCTTGAATGAATTCATGTGCAGTCCTTAGATCATCTTGAAGTTTTATATTCTTCAACTTTTCTGCATCATAGTCTGCAAGAGCTGCTTCCAATTGTTTTCTCAAGTTTTCCATCTGTACCGGTGTCAGAATCTTCCTCAAGCTGTTAGGCATTTGAAAATAGAGGACCAGGCTCTGATACCAATTGTTAGGAATAATGATAGTCCCAAAGATATTGAGAAGGGGGGGTGAATTAGTATCTAGCCTGTTTATAGAATATTTGACCTTGTTATGTAATTTGCATTCCAAAACAGTGTACCGGTAAACAAGAATTAATGTAGTAAATATGAACAATAAAGACAACATAGAAAGCACACCATAACACAAGAATTTTAACGAGGAAACCCGATGTGGTAAAAACCTCAGTGGGATTTATGACCCACAATATTCACTCACTAGCCAATGAATGGATATTACTTACAATGTGGTGCCTGCACATGCAGGAAGGCCAACTGCCTAGAGCTCATTGGTCAAATACAAAAGGAAGTCTCACTGACATTTAAAATGGATTATGAGAATCCAATATAATGTACTGCTACAATACAACATCTGCTATGCTAGGTTTAGTATCAGTTTAAGCTCATACTATAACCATAAACCCTTATACAAAATCTGCCTTACTATGCACTCATTACTTTTGCCTTTCCGTCATGTTCATCCTATCTAAAAATAATTTACAAGATCTCATACATATATGAGCCTTATTACAATATGCCATGTCGGCTTACAAAAATATATTTACAATTAAATCGAATAAACAAAATCCTGTCGGCTGGGGTGTCGGTATACATTATTGTTGCTGCTGGTGAACTGTCTACCAGTGAAGTGTCTCCCGATGCCGGTGTCATAAGATTGCAAGATTTCCATCAATGAAAACACCTTCAATCACCTTTAACTACCATTAGAGTGTGCAATGCCAACACATATTACTTGAATTCGTTATTGCTTGAATCTTTCATCTATCTTGCATTAATATCATGCTCATATAGATTAAATCCTTTGTCTTGGTGTAGTCTAGTCACTGGTATAATCTTATACTCGCATCTTTTAGAAGGCAATTGGTTGATTTGTTATGGTTTTATTATTCATGCTTACATTTGTCTAACCATACATGTAATGAATTAATTGAAGTGTTGTGACTTGTAGATACAGATTCTTATTTCACTTTTTCACACACATTTCTAGTGCCCACCGTGGGGCAGAAGACTACATTTTTTCGGCCTCCAAGACTGACTTTTTATTTTTGTTATTTTTCAGATTTTTGAATTTTCAGATTTTCATCCATATAGTATCTGTGTCATATCGTATGACATTTCCCACAAGCCAAAATGAAAAACTACAGATATTGTACGAACTGGAATCTTGTATCTTACGATCTGGTAAATACTATTGTACGTTTCTGTATTTTTCTTGGTTAAAAAGAGAAAAAAAGAAAATTTTATGATTTTGGTTTTCTGTTCAGATTGATTATATTGATGACTGACCTTGGTTGTTTATCTGTCTATCTTAGAATTTTTCTCAGCCTAATCAGTTTTTGCATAATGCTTTTCGAAGAATATGCTTGTCGCACAAAGATAATATGACTACTGATTCGTTGTCTTTGCAGGTTTCCTGAGAAGAATCGAGAAAACATCGTGTATTCTTTAATTTCATTTTTTAGGCACCTAAATTTCTATCTGGTTAAAGAACAAATCTATATTTCATGTTTTAAGTAAATTCTAAGAGGTAGGAGAGAATGCTCTTGTCATTTTTAGACAATCATAAATCCAGACCCTTGAGGCATTTTCTTTTTTTGAGATTTCTACATCTTTAGCAGGCCTGCTCTCCCAAGGAGCTTAAAAACTCTTAAATCCATTACGACTAGTGTGAGGAACAACCTAAGTGGGAACAACTAAATGCCAAGTACTTCAACCCACTATAAAATAAATGTGATTTGATGAAAATCAAGTCAACGACAGTGCTTGGGAATAGCTCTCCTCAGTACCTTCAGGTATATTAAACCTTGGTTTTCAAGGCTGGGAGACCTCTTAATTGAGTTTATACCTTGATGCACCGAATGGACCCCTTACTAGATCCAATTAAAATTAGAAGCTACCTGGTTCACCTCCGAAAGGGGGATAATCTTTGTGCAAGAGAGATAGTAACTCTCCCAAGATACTTGTCATTTCGTGCCCCCATTAGCATTTGGAGTCGGCTAATACGGCATTGAGAATCCATTGCATGAGACTTAGCGATCGTATTCTAATTAGCTATTGGGTGTGTACCTGAGTCTACAAGAAAAGTTTTTCTTCTCTCACCAAATTCCATAGGGTTTGCATGCTGTGATTGGAGTTACTATTCATACTATGTGTTTTCTGTGTTCTCATCCCTCAAACTAAAACTGAAATACCAAAATTGGAGAAAACAAGAAACAACTTAGTGATCAAAAACTCTGTCTATGTCAGAATTAGTCTATCCTAAGTCAAAATTCTATCCAAAACTAGTCTATCCTAGTAAAAAATCAGTCCATCTCAAAATTGGTCATACTCAGTTGTCATACTCAACTATTAAAAACTCAGAATTTTGTCTTTGTCTTGTGAACAGTCGTACGAGTCTGATCATTTATCGTCTTGCTTCATGTCCTATGTCGTACGAGTCTGATTATTTATCATCTAAGCCTCAATACTGTGTCGTATGAATCTTAATAGTCTATCGTCTGAAGCTCAATCCTGTATCATACAATATATAATTGCACTGAATATTCTGTTGTTCTAGACAATCTGTCATACGGTACTGGCAGCAACTCGTACGAAATACTGTTGTTGTCATCTTGAAGCTATTAAATTATCATCTGGCTCATTAAAACATGTTGTATGAATATTTGATTTTGTTAGTACAAAGCAGTCAAACTTGCCTAAAACAGTCTACAATGAGCATAATACTAGTTATCATCATCCTAAGCATAAACAGATCAAGACAGTGTACCTCTGCCATTTGTGTTGCACAATTTGGCTGATCATCTTTCAGCTAGTTCAATCAACTACTTATCAAACTTAAGTCACTTAGATAAATGTCTTATATAGGATAGATCATTCCTAAAACTAGACTAAATCTTAGTCACTTCTCTCGAATCAACTTAGATAAACGTCTTATACAGGATAGATCTTTCCTGAAACCAGACTAAACCTTAGTTTCTTCTCTCAAACAATACATTAGTCGAACAACTAGCTCTGAATTTGATCTTGACCTCTGCATCCAATAGCTTTAGGTCACACTAATCTATAAAAATGCCTATTCAAATTAGGAGTTCTCATAAGAAAGAGGCCAAAGGCAAAGGACAATCCTTCACATATCAAGATAACCCATATTATGTGAGGGACCTACTCACTGATAAACCTTCATCATCAGGGGTACCAGTTTTTGATAAACCTGAATCTCCCACTATACATGAGACATAACACAATGACAAAGACAACTTTGGTATTCATGAAACTGATAATGAGTCCTCATCAAGTGAAGCTGGAGACTCTGAACCTCCTAAAAAGGATATTCATGAATGTCAAAAGGATAAAGACTTCCGAAAAATTATGAAAGCTATCTTGGCTAGAGAAAAGGAAGACTATTTCTTAGAACTAGCAAAAAAAGGTGCGAAACTTCCTACTCGATATGACATTCACTCTTGTTACTAAAAAGGAAGAATCACCTATAATCATGGTACACAAACAATTACAAGCCTTACGGACTGAGATCACAGAACTGAAAAATAAAGATAAGTCCTCAAAACAATATTCTTTGGAGATAATATGCCCCTTTCCATTTGACAAAAATCTATACATGCCTCCATTTCCTTCATGAGTTGAGATTCCAAAATTTGACAAATATGATGGTACCTCAGATCCTTAAGATCATGTCAAGGAATTTTGTGCTTCCTGTATGGAATTCATGCACGATCAAACGTATCTCATGCACCTTTTTCCGAGGAGTTTGGGAGGACAAGCTATGGAATGGTTCTCAAGTCTACCTAAAGGAATAAAAATGTTTGAAGAACTAATCCAACTATTTTTACAACAATACTCATATAACATTCAACATCCTATTACTATGATCAAGCTTTGCAATACTAAACAGAAAATAGGGGAGCCTTTTCTTACTTTCCTCCAATGTTGGAGAAAGATGTTCTCTAGGTATTCACAACCTATCCCAAATTCTAAGAAAATGGATATATTTGTCAACAACTTGGTCGCAGAATTGAAATATAGTATTCAAATGCAAGTACATGCATCATTTAACAAAATGGTAGATAATGCTATTCGAATGGAAGATGTGCTCATAAAGAAGGGAGATGTCTCACCTTGGAAAGAAACACAACCAGGATCTACCTCTAAAGAAAAGAACAAGTATTGGAAATTTGGTAAAGACAACAACAAGAATATTGTTAATGATGAGGTGGTAGACATTGTTAAAACCAACTCAAAGCCCACGATATTCAACTTGGCTAGTGGCACACAAGAACTCAAAGTAGCTGAAGCTACAACAAAAAATCCTCCGAGAAAACAAAAGAGTGGTTCAAAGAGAAACCTTGGCTTTCCAAACCTAAGTGTGATTTCACTCCTCTTAAAGAATCATATGAATCTGCTTTCAAAACTCTATTGGAAAACAACCTGATAACACTACCAGATAATTCCAGGCCATATGATCCCGAAATCAAACCAAAATGGTGGAGAGAAAATGAATACTATGACTACCATTGGAATAAAGGTCATAACACAAACAATTGCATGAAGCTCAAACATGATATTCAAGATCTCATAGATGCTAGTAAAATTGTTGTCGAGAATCATCCGACCAATGCTGATCACAAAGCATTTACGGACCCTTTACTTGTTTATGAACAAGGTAATTCCTCAAAGATCAAAGGAGGTGCCAAAGTAAATTATACTTATACCAACAATGACAACATCATCAACATGATTGAGCCTTCCCAATCTGAATATTGCAATGTGATTATAGTCTAAGATAAACAAAATGAATCATGATATGCAAGAGCTTTGACCCGTTCTCAAAAGAAAGTCACTCTCCAGGGAGCTAGTTATTCAACTCCAGCTCAAGCAACATAAAACCTCCCAGCCTCATCAAACAAACAAAAAGAATCAACATTTGATATATTTAAAAGGCCAACTTCAATGTCATCCTCTGGATATAGCATTGTTGAAAAATTGAAAAGGACAAATGCTCAAATCTTTGTTAAAAATCTCTTCTGCTCACAAAGAGATCTTGGACAAAGCGTTGTTCACCACTAATGTTCCAAAAGATTTAGATATTGATCGGTTTTAGTCCATGGTGGGTTATCTAACTTCACCTCACTATCTGACCTTCTCTGAAGAACATGACAACTCGCTAAATCATCCACATAACCAGCCATTGCATATTGAAGCCATGATCTATAAACACAAAGTTAAATGTGTTTTGATAGATGGAGGCGCGGGGTTGAATATCTATACTTACAGTCTTCTTACACAACTAGGATTTTCTGAAAAATATCATTGATCTCGCTAAGCAAATAACAATTAAATCCTATGATGAAGAAGAAAGGACCTCTAAAGGTTTGGTATCATTACCAATCAGAGTGGGACCTATAGAAAGAGATGTCCTTTTCCAGGTACTTGAT
Source organism: Cryptomeria japonica (assembly GCF_030272615.1). Taxonomy (NCBI): domain Eukaryota; kingdom Viridiplantae; phylum Streptophyta; class Pinopsida; order Cupressales; family Cupressaceae; genus Cryptomeria; species Cryptomeria japonica. The sequence continues at coordinate 420,386,602 of NC_081413.1, read as the reverse complement.
CTTCCTCTGTCATACAATATCTTACTAGGCAGACCATGGATTCATGAAATGAAGGCAGTTCCATCAACATACCATCAATGCTCAAAATTCCCTTATAACGGAGTTGAAGTCAGTATTCCTACTGATAGAAATGTCACTTGTAATTCATTGACAAAAGGTGTTTATACCTTTGTGCCTCATAATAGGGCAGCCTCTACAAATAAAAATCTAGAAGCATTGATGAAAGACTTAGAAAAGAAATTGAAGATTACAAATACCGGCATGGATGGCTACAAGATAGAACCGGTACTTTCATTAGTCTTTCTCCCTCCATCACCAAAATAGCTGGGAAAACCATCAGAGGCTATGAGAACACAAACTTCAACTCCGAATATCATATATGATGGTCTTTTTGTAGAGTCTTCTACTTCTCTGGCAGATGAAATAGAAGAGGATGCAGTTCTTAAATGGATTTTCAAGGAAGACAGTCAAAATGAGGAAGTATGACATTATGAGATTTCCCAAACCCAATATGTTCCTAGCTACAAAATGATTCAATGCATGGGATATGCAGGTACTGGTCCTCTAAGCAAACATCAAGAGGGTATTATTGAACCAATTCAGCTGCAAACAAAGTCCACAAATGATAAAGTTGGTCTGGGATACAATCCAGGAAACAAATCAGACCAAAAACATGCTTCTAAGACTAAGTGGAAGAAAACGACATTGCCTTCAACATTACAGGAAGTAAACACTCAACAAATTCAAGACAACTATGAAACAAACCAAGAGGAACTAGCAATCAAGAGAGAAGAAATAGTCAGTACTCAAGTTCCAATGGTATCAACTACAATATTGAAATAAGTAGAGGTCCTGGAAGATATGAAAGAGGAAGTAGAAAGATTCAGGGAATTGTTTACACCGCTGAAAATTCTAGTCACATACACTGGTAGGCAACAAGTAGAAGATTCAGAGACTGAATCAAATGAGTATGAATGGGGTCCAGGTCACCTCTCAGATACATCCACTACAGAAACTCTAGAAGAGTCTACTAGTACCACAGATGATACTCAAGAGCTGATGCACATAAAACTAGAAAAGGAAATATAGGAAATCAGACAAAAAAGACAAGCAAACTATGAAAAAGGACTAAAGGAAGGAAGAATACCAGAAAGTTTTTCATCTATGTACCCCTATACTAAGATAGAACAAATCAGGTATGGAAATACACAAGAAGAATTGGAAGCTATAGAAAAAGAACAAATCATCAGTCCAGAGGAAGTTGAATGGAGTAAACGTCAAGGAATCATAGAAACATCAAGATCATGTCAACAGGTGTGTCAGATACAAATGATAATGAACCAAATCTTGAAGAAACTTGTAGCATTAAAGATGTTGGTGTTTAAACCATACATATATTCACTAAATCACTTGAAGAAGACTCAGAAACTTCATCTGATGACTCTGACAACAGTCCCATTTTTGACAATATCTACTCAACATCAAATTCTGAATCATCTAATGCAAATAATGAAAATATCTCTACTGATCTTATTGCTATCGAACCACAATATGAAGTTCAGTCCGACGTAGAGAATGACGCTACAAGTATGTCTATTGGATTAGGTCAACTAAATATTAACATGCACTTTAATAATAATGTTCTGACTCTTCCTGCTCTCGAGACATTTATGTAAGGTATCCTTCTAGAACTCAACTTTTTGATTTGCAGTTGTGATGATAATACTGTGAACTCCCTCGAACCTGTCCAAAATTTATCCCTAGTACATCCAAAACTAATTGACTATACTTTACAAGACCAACCCATGAATATACCTACTTTTGCCAATGACTATACGTTAGCCTATTACCTCAATGGAGTTGAACCTATGGACTCTTCCACTAGTGAACAGAGTGAAAACATGACTGAAACAGATATCAAGTATCTTAGTCCCAAAAAAAAGAAAAATAAAAACAATAGATCTTATGGTGAAAACCACATTGTGGCGGTGTCAGAATCTAAAAAAGAGAAAATAAAGGATGTACCTAAGGGTGAAAACCTCTCTGAGGTGCTTGAAGGTGAGATACTTGATATACTGCCAAGTCATTTTCAGGAAAGGTCTTCCATATTGATTAAGCCAACTTAGCCAGTGAACATTGGGAGTCAAGAGACACCACACATCATTCATGTAGCTCAATCACTATTAGCAGAAGAATTGAAAGACTTCACTCATCTATTTTCAGAAAAGAAGATCAATTTTGCATGGACGTACTTTGATATGCCAAGCTTGGATCCTGATCTTATCATACACCATCTTTCTATCACACCAGGAGTTAAACTAGTCAAGAAAAAACTTTGTAAGATGCATCCTCATGTAGCATTGCTAGTTAAGGCTGAGCTAGAAAAACTACTAAAAGATGGATTTATTAGAGCTATAGATTATGCTAAATGGATTTCAAACATAGTACTTGTGTCAAAGGTAGACAAATCTATCAGAATTTGCACAGACTTCAGAGATCTCAACAAAGCTTGTCCGAAGGATGACTTTCCATTACCAAACATTGATATGATAGTAGATATGATTACTGGGTATGAGATGTACTCACTAACGGATGGATTCTCCAGCTATAATCAGATCAAAATAGCTCCTGGGGATCAAGAAAAGACAACTTTTACCTGTGCATGAGGAACCTTTTGCTAGAATGTCATGTCATTTGGGCTATAGAACATAAGAGCAACCTACCAAAGAGCAGTAACTACTATCTTTCATGACATGATGCATAAGAATATGGAAGATTATGTTGATGACACTTTAGTAAAGACTATGAAGAGATCCACACATATTCAAGAGCTAGGCCCTATATTAGATAGAATGGAAAAATTCAAACTCTGGTTAAATCCAAAAAAGTGTGCATTCAGAGTGACATCTGGGAAATTACTTGGCTACATCATTTCAAAGAAAGGAATCAAGGTTGATCCTAAGAAGGTCCAAGCTATAATGGAAATGCCACCTCTGAAGAACATCAGTCAAATGAGAAGTTTATAGGGACGTTTCCAATCAATCGGATGCTTCATTTCTCAGCTAGCAGACAAAGCTCAACCTTTTACAAAAGTATTGAGGAAAGGAGTAATATACAACTGGGATCAAGAATGTGAACAACATCTTCAATAAATCAAACAATACCTATCCAATCCACCAATATTGATGCCATCAATTCAGGGTAAACCATTGATCTTATACATATCAGCAACTGATTTATCACTGGGGGCACTTCTGGCACAACAAGATGAAAATAAAATAGAATGAGCTATATATTACATCAGCAGAACGTTGGTGTCTTATGAAATGAACTACACTATAATAGAAAAAGCATGCTTGGCATTAGTCTTTACATCACAAAAATTGAGACACTACATGTTAGCACATTCAGTCAAGTTGGTGGCTAAAATTGATTCGCTCAAATATCTTCTCAGCAAAACAACACTTATAGGAAGATTGGCAAAATGGGTCATGGTCCTTACAGAGTTTGATATTGAATATGTGAAATGAAAAGCCATAAAAGGACAGGTAATTGTAGATCAATTTCTGAAGCTCCACTTGAAGACACTCAATTGTTGCATATAGAGTTCCCAGATGAATCAATAATGTAGCTTACTCAACAACCCTGGAAGATGTTCTTTGATGGGTCTTTCACTCAAAATGGTTCCGGTTCTGGAATACTATTTATTACTCCTCAGAAGTATTCAATCCCAAAGTCTTACAAGATTTTGTTCCCTTGCAAAAACAACATTGCAGAATATGAAGCTTTGGTAAATGAGATAAAGCTAGCTATAGAATGGAAGGTTGCATAATCACACATCTATGGAGATTCTTAGTTGATCATCAATCAAATCAATGATACATATCAGACTCGAGATGAGAAACTGATGCCTTATAAGAGGATGGTAGATGATCTTAAAAAATATTTTGCTTTTGTATCATTCCAACAGATTCCCAAATCCGCAAATAGAGTAGCAGATGCTATGGCCACCTTGGCATCTATACTTGAGTTACAAGAATCCAATTTTCACTTTGAATTCCTGGTGGAAGAGTTACATTACCATTCCTATGATTCTCCTATGACCCAAATAGTCTGTTCTATTATTGGACATGACTCATCCTGATACAACCACATTTACTCTTATCTACGAGACCAAATTATCCCTGAAAATATTACCCGTAATGAGAAAAGGTACCTAACCCAAAATGATTCACGGTATGTTATTATTGCTAATGATCTATTTAGATGAGGTTTGGATAGTACATTGCTTAGGTGTCTAGAAACTGAAGAATCTAAATGTGCATTATCAGAATTCCATGAAGGTATTTGTGGATCTCATTCGAATGGTCTTACTTTAGCTCAGAAACTACTAGGGGTTGGCTACTACTGGCCATACATGGAAAAAGATGCTATTAAATTTTCTAAGACTTGTGAGAAATGTTAGCTACATGGAAACCTCATACATGCTCCATAAAGGGATCTCATACCCTTCATTACAGATTGGCATTTTTAGCAATGGGCTTTTGATCTCATTGGTCAAATATATCCCGCATCATCTAACAAACACAAATTTATCATAACTGCCACTAAGTATTTCACCAAGTGGGTAGAAGCGGTTCCACTCATCAAAGCAACCGGTAAACAAGTAGCTTTGTTTATCCTAAACTATATCATCTATAGGTATGGGATACCTTTGTCCATCGTGAGTGATAATGGAGGAAAGTTCAAGAATTAAGATCTAGATGAGCTCTGTGAGAAATTCAAAATTAAACAACATTGGTCATCGGTATATTATCCTCAAGGTAATGGACAAGTTGAGGCATCTAACAAATACCTATTGACTATCTTGTACAAAACATTGAGAAAATTTGGGAAGGATTGGCATCTGTAGCTCAATCCTGTATTATGGGCTTATAGAACAAGTATCAGAAAACCTACTGGGGCTACACCTTTTTCTTTGGTGTATGGGTCTGAAGCAGTATTACCTATTGAAGTAGAAATTCCATCTCTAAGAGTTTCTTTGCAAGGTCTTGTTACTAATGAAGACTATAGAATATCTCGACTGCAAGAACTCAAATTGTTGGATGAGCATCGACAAGTGGCGTTTGATCATCTCAGAGTGTATCAAAAGAGAATGTCAAGAGGATATAACAATAAGGTTAGACAAAGAGAATTTCAAGTTGGTGACCTAGTTCTGAGAGAATATCCTAAAAAGAAATAGTTTCAAGACAACAAAGAGAAGTTTGAACCCAATTGGCTGGGTCCCTACATCCTTACTATAGTCTTTGGCTCAGGTGCCTATTATCTCTCAACATCAAAAGGAGAAAAACTTCATGAACCGATTAACACCATCCACTTGAAGAAATTCTTCACTTAGCATTCTCTACTCTAGCAACTTGTACAACTGAAAAAGTCCTGAAAAAAAAAATCATAAAAAAGAGAAAAAAAAAACCTGGTAAACAGACACCTTGGTAAAAAAAAAAATGAATCTCTGCCAAGCAAGTGAAAACCTGGTAAACATGCACCTCTTGTACTCAAGCTCTCCATCTATCAACACAACATTGGCATTCTCGCTTTCCTGCATCTTTTCTTTCGCTTGTACATATTTTGTAGTCACTTTTGTGACATCTTGGTTCGTTAGAACCCTCATGGCTTGAAACTAATCAATGTCCTAGTCTTAGGTTAATCGACAGAGCACATTAAATATCCTAAGCAGTATCAATCAAGTAATCTTTTGTCAATGAAACCTGGTCGTCCACTCCAAGTCAGTCACCTATCTCCTAACTACTGAAGAGTTTTATCACTGAGCAAACAAGCAAGACAACATAACGGAAAAAAATCACTAAATAGTTTGAGCTATGCATGAAAATTTTATTTGTGTACTGTCTTTTATATTGGTTTTCGATTATTATCCCTCTGAGTGACTCGATGAAGTCTATCTTGACTAAGAGGAGCAAGGATTGGGGGCATAATATTTTCTTTTTTTTCTGCTTGTAGGAATGATTTCAATGATCTGAAAACATCTAATCAGCTGGGTGTCTGTGATAAGAGCCTTCACATCAAGGTGAAATCACCACACATACCTCGACTGTGCTTATTTGAATACTACAGGGAGGTCCACATCATTTCTTTGTCTATTTTGAGGGAATTTCTTTATGATGCAATTTGGGTCCCTACGAAATCTGTCCAAGGATATAAACAAAAAAAGGGTCATTGCGGACAAAGATAATAAATATTGCACATAAAAGAAAGGAACTCTAATCTCCCTGTTATGTTCGTTAACGCTCAGTGATGAAACTTAAGCATTTTAAATCCAGTGACTAGGTTTAGGTTGCATCTCATTTTGCATTTCATTCTGTATTTTGTGAATCTAGAGTGATTTCGATGTGATAATAATGATCTCTTTATTTTATGAGAGCTGGAAGCATCATCATTTCTTAGCTAAGTGGTCTCTTTTTCATCATTTCTTGGATCGAGTACTTGTGTTTTGAGATGTTAGCTGTATACATAAACATCTTATATAGATTCATACATTTCATTATTACTCATTTGCATTCACCTTATTGCATAGAAAAATAATTTTTTGCATTATTTATTACTCATGTGCATTCATTTATTTGCATAAGAAAAGAAACAAAAATAGACATCCATAATTACTTGCATTACATACATCCATACTAAAAAGAATGCATACATATAGAATAAAGCATATAGAAAGCATCTCATAATTGAATCAACACAAGTACAATGAAGTCAAATCAGATCTCGTATATATACATCGTATAAAGTCTCAGAGTACAAAATGATGTCAACTAACATATACAAACTCTCATCGGAGCAAGAATCATAAGGGCTACAAAAATGGGTGTGTCTACAAAAAAATCTGAGAGCTACAAAAAGAATATCTAGCTCTCAGCCTCTCCCTCATCACTAGGTGGTGGAGGAGGAGGAGCTTGCTGATCGGGATCTTTCCTAGGTTCCCGAGCTCCCTCTGATCGTACCATATACTGCGAGTACGAAACAACCTGTTGCGCTAATGGAATTGCTACGTTGTAAGCCGCAAAATAATAGGCTGCCCAACTGGTCTAGTGGAGAACCTCCTACTGCAAAGCATCTCTCTCTACCCTCATCCTTGTGACCTGATGATCTCTCTTATCTCTAAGCTTTGCTAGCTGTCGGTCTTGCTCCACCAGCTAAGTCTATTCCACTGTCAACTGTGGCTGCAGATCCACTTATAGGGAGTTATGAATGAGAAGATGCCAGAAGTCTAAGTATTTGCTAGAATCCACCAATTGGTTAGTTTTTGTGTTCAATGTGTGTTTACTCTATCAACTTTAATTGTTAGCTATTCATCTCTTCACTTCTCTTCTCAGACAATCACCCTATCATTTTAGTTCACCATCCTTACTCAAGCATAGTCCACCTTGCTCAATTAGATGTTTTTCTCAATCTTTGACTTTTTCTCACTTTGCATATGGTTTTACTATTATTTGGGAGGTTTTAAGCTTTCCACCATGTCATGAGGAATAATTTCAAGTTTTACTCTTTTATCTTGATTTGAAACCCCTTATTTGGAGTTAGCTTCTCAACATTGCTCACATTCACCATACTAGGTCCAACCCCCAAATGTTTAAACTAGAGTTCTGAGGGCTTCACAAGGTTTCCAAGGTTGTTTTGAGATGATTTCAAAAGGTTTTACAAGGTCACTAGACCTTACTCCAATCAGATTCTTAATTTTCTTCAAAACAGGGCTACAAGGAATAAGGCCTTTTTAGCCCTCTTGAAACACTATTTTTCTCATTACTCACTCCCATCTTGGAATCTCTAAAAAAAGTGAATATTTTTGAGTACCCTTTTGGCCAAAATAATGAATTAGTGCCAAGAGAGGTCTTGAGAAGGTCAATTTATGACTATCATATTTTGTAGCCTCAAAACAAGGGTTTTTTGTGAGGGTTTGGTAACTTAGTGTTTAGTAAATCACTCCAAAGCTTTGAATCTTGTCTCCTTACTCAACACACACCTCTACAAAAAAATTTAAACCTGTTCTTCAACCTTGGCCTACAAGCATAATGTCAAATAGATGGCATACAAACTGAAAAATCCAATTTTATGACTGTCAAAGCCCTTGTGACAGCAGCACACTTATGATTTTCAGAATTTTAAGTGCTTGTAACTTCACACAACTCTCAACCCTACTTCATAGACATATCAACACATTGCTAATACTGAAAAACAAACACTTTTATTGGTTCCAATGAACAATAACTCAAACACCAAGTGTCTTTGCTTCAAACCATGAAAAATCCCAAAAACATGATACTTGCTGCCATAAACAAGAAATTTATTGTTTGAGGAATATTATCACTGTTTTGAGACACCGACCATCTTCCAATTATTACAAGAGAGTTTTCATACATATTGGCCTTGTTTGCATAACTCAAATTGGGTTTTGAGTCCAAACTATGAACTTAAGAGCATACTAGCCAAGTTAGGAAAAGTTGCCTAGTAAGAGCTTTCATCTTCCTTCCAAACAACACTCCTGGAAAGTGTAGAATATATGTACACTATACAAATGAAAATAAACTTGAATAAGACCATTTTGGGAGCCCAAAACCTAGAGTTAGTCAAGTGTATGCATTTTTGGGCCTCAGAACCCTTGACAGGGCAGCAACCTTGCAAAACTGAAAAGATTATTTGCACACAACTCCCAAATGACAAATTTCCAAAACAATTACATGGAGAGCATAAAAAATACAAGATCTCTATTCAATAAGAACAGCATGGAAATTATTAGGTTTTGTACGGGCTGCTATTCCCAAAGAGGAGAAATCATGTCAAAAATCAGAAAAATTGCTCCTTCAATTGATTTTTTTTATGAAAGTACAAAAGCCAACCATTACAAAGAAGAGGGATGCATTTAAATAGTATTTTAAAGTGGTTAAAATTCTTGTATGGACACATAGCAAGTTTGTCTTGTTTTCACAAGAAAATGTCCAAAAATGACAATTTTGCACAAGCAACATGACAACTTTTGTTGCTCCAAGTAGCAAAGTGAGCAACCAGACATATGTAACCTTCCTAAAAAATTTAAAAATTATCAAAAACACTTCCTAAACATTATCCAACACTTTCCAAAGCATAACTAAGCTTATAAGGCAAATTTCCATTTTTTAGCCTTATTGGGCCTAGGAGCACAAAACTGACAACTCAAACCTTACAAAGCAAAATTTGATTTCTGAAGCACAAAATGAGATCAAACACTCATGAAAAGACTCATAAAAACCTAAGACAACTTTAGAAACCTATGACAAGACTTAATCAAGAAAAACTCAAAAATGGAGAGCATGAGCAAGACTAGGTGCTCCTGCACCATACTCCCCTAAAGACAAAGAAGTCAAGTGACTCCTTGAGGTAGAAAAGAAGAAGGAATTATAGCTTTAGAAAACTCAAACTTAGGTATCCAAGTAGTTTCTGAAAGTGGTTTGTCCTTCCACTTGATGAGATGTTCCATATACACTTGATGGCAGGTCTTCTTGTAAACTTTGGAGTCCTACACCTGTTTAGCTTGAGGGATGGATGGAGGAGGTAAAGGCAAGTCTACAGGTGCTTGGTACACATGTGAAACTCTATCATTCTCTTGAGTAAGTGGACCCTTGAATGCTACCAAATCTGAAACATTAAAAATAGGAGACAAAGAAAGATCAGTAGGTAAATCAATTTTGTAAGCATTAGTACCATACTTATCTAATATTTTGCAAGGACCTATCCTCCTCATTTGGAGTTTGCTGGGAACTCCTTTTTGCAATCTGTACTTGTTTAAATGGACCATGACATAATCACCAACTGAAAACTGAATGTCCCTCTTTGTTGCATCCACTCGGTCCTTAACCTTTTGAGTAGCTTCTTGAAGAGACTTCCTTACTTGGGCATGAACTTCTTTCATGGATTGGGTCATGCCATCTATTGTTGCACTCTTCTTCTACAAATAACCAAGATCTCTCAACTCCATAACACCCCTTGGGTGCATACCATAAACCACCTGAAAAGGACTCTTGCCAGTTGACCTGTTCACACTATCATTGTAAGCAAATTCTGCCTCTGGAATGAGATGATCCCAACTCTATCCATACTCCTTTGTCAAGCACCATAAAAGATTTCCAAGAGTCCTATTTACCACCTTAGTTTGGCCATCAGTGTGAGGATGGTAAGCTAAACCAAAAGAAAGGTTAGTATCCAATCTCTTCCACAATGTTTTTCAGAAATGACCAGGAAATTTGACATCCCTATCTGAAACAATACTTGTAGGTAAGCCACAGATTCTAACTACTTCCTTAAAGAAAAGAGAAGCAATATGTCTTGCATCATGTTTAGTCTTACAAGGAACAAAGTGTGCCATTTTACTAAATCTATCAACAATAACAAAGATGCTATCAAAACTAGCTTTAGTTCTAGGCAATCCTACTACAAAATCCATACTGATGCAATCCCAAGGTCTAGTAGGAATAGGACGAGGCTGATATAAACTAGCATTGGAAGAGATACCTTTGGCTTTCTGACAAACCATACACTACTCCACATACCTCCTGACATCATGCTGCATTTTAGGCCAATAGTAGAAATGTTGCACCAATTCTAAGGTCTTGTTGAGACCAAAATGTCCACTCAAACTCCCATTGTGTTTTTCTTGAATCAAATTCTCCCTCATGGAGCTCTTGGGCACACACAATTGTCCACCTTTAAACAATAAACTATTCTACAAGGTATAATCAGCATATTCATGATGGAAATGGTTCTCAAAATCTAAACAAACTTTATATATAGCAGCAAAGTCATCATCATCAGAATGCATAGTCTTAAAGCAATCAATACCAATACTTTGTACTTGTACCTCTTGTACTGTGAGAAGCCTTCTACTCAAAGCATATGCTACCTTGTTACATTGTCCTTTCTTATTCTTAAGAGTAAAAGTATAAGACTATAAGTACTCAACCCACTTAACATGCCTATGACTGAGCTTATCCTGTGAATTCAAGAAACTTAGTGCCCAATTATCTGTGTAAACAACAAATTCTTTAGGAAGGAGATAGTGTCTCCATTTCCTAAGTGCCTGTACTAATGTATAAAGCTCCAAATCATAAGATGAGTACTTTTTCTTAGCTTCATTTAATTTTTCACTAAAGAATGCAACTGGTCTATTTTCTTGACTCAAAACTGCACCTACAACAATATGACTAGCATCACATTCAATAGTAAAAAGCTTATAAAAACTAGGAAGTATGAGTATTGGTTGTGAAGCAACTTTGGTTTTCAGCATTTCAAACCCCTTGTTAGTTGCATCAGTCCACTAAAATTTTACCTTAACTCCCCCTTTGATGGTATCCAACATTGGAGCACAAATCTCATTGAACCCCTTGATGAACTTTCTGTAAAACTATGCAAGGCCATGAAAGCTTCTGACATCACTTGTTGTTCTTGGAGTTGACCAACTTGTTATGGCTGAAAGTTTAGATTGATCCATTTTCATATCTCCACCCGATACAACAAAACCGAGCTAGACCAATTCTTGTTTCATAAAATCACACTTTTCAAGATTTATGGCTAGTTGTTCATCAGATAACTTTTGCAATACAATAGCTAAATGCTTCAAGTGCTCTTCTTTAGTCCTACTAAAAATGAGAATATCATCTAAGTAGACTACAACAAACTTGCCAAGAAAATCATGTAGAACCTCATTCATTAATCTCATGAATGTGTTAGAAGCATTAGAAAGACCAAATGGCATAACTAGCCATTCATAGAGACCCTCATTTGTCTTGAAGGTGGTTTTCCACTCATCACCCTCCTTGATTCCGATCTGATGGTAACCACTCTTCAAGTCTATTTTTGTGAAGAACCTTGGACCCCCTAAACAATCCATTAAGTCTTCTATTCTAGGAATGGGAAACCTGTATCTTATAGTGATTTTGTTTATAGCTCTGGAATCTGTGCATAGTCTCCATGTACCCCCTTTCTTTGGTGCCAACACTGTAGGTATTGCACAAGGACTTATACTCTTTCTTATTAATCCTTGGTCTAACAGTTCTTGAATTTGTCTTGCTACTTCTTTGTTTTGTTCAGGGGTCATCTTATAGGCTTCCTTATTTGGTAAAGAAGCTCCTGGTATGAAGTCAATCTGATGACTTATGGCTCTAGGAGGTGGTAAAGTTGCTGGTGTTCCATCACTTATGATGTCTTTAAAATTGTCAAGAAGTTGTTGCACTTCTTGTGGGATTTCAATTTGTTTGTCCTTCTTTTCCTCTCTAGGTTTCACTATGAGTGCATAGCCAATTCCTTCACCTTCTTCTAGTGTTTTTATGAATTCTTTCTCATCCAGTAACAAGATATTAGGCACTTTGTTGCTTCTTCTCTCTCCTTCTTCATTGAGGGATTGAATCTGATAGGTTACTCCATCTTTCTGAAATGAGTAGGAGCTTTTTTCCCCATCATGTTGTGCTTTCTTGTCAAACTGCCATGGTCTACCCAACAGTAGATGGCAAGCATTCATAGGAAGGATGTCACATATAATCCTATCCGTGTATTCACCTATGTGGAAATCTACCTAGGCTTGCTCATTTACTATCACATGATGTCCCTTGTTTAGCCATGTTACTTTGTATGGCTCCTTGTGTTGTATCCTAGGTAGTTTCAATTTGTTTACTGCTTCTTCTGATATGATATTATCTATGGATCTTGAATCTATGATCACCATACACACCTTTCCCATAATTTTACACTTAATCCTGAATAATGCTCTTCTCTGTGAGACCTCTTTACTGTGTGGTTTCTTCATTAGCACTCTCTTGATCATTAAACTCTCACCATCTTTTGAAGCTAGGTTCATTGCTGAAGTTTTGGTATGACTTCCATCTTCTTGAACATAGTTTACCCTCTTCTCACCACTATATGATGAACTAGGCTTCTCTGGGCATCTATAGGCAGGGTAGCCCAACTTTTGACAGTTATAGCACTTCATGGTTGAGAAGTAGGACCCTCTCCCTGGTCCATTAGATCTACCCCTACTTGGATTTCTTGATCCCCTACCCCTATAGTTGGGTTTTCTCTGAGAATCCCCACTTTGCTCAATAATTTTAGACTCTCCTTGGGATCATTGATCTATGCTTCTTCCCCCAAAACTGCCTCTATGGCCTCTACCATCTCTTCCCCGACCTCTACCTCTATTTCTTTGTTCTTTCTTTTTCCTAATCTTTTCTTCCACTTTAAGTGCTAGTTTATAACACTTGTGTACTGTTTGTGGACATAACAAACTCATCTATTCCTATATGTTCCATCTCAATCCATTCAAATACATTGCTACCTTTATACTCTCATCCTCTACAACCTTGGATCTCATGCATAGTTTTTGGAACTCCTCAGTGTAGCTACTAACATCTAAGTCTTTTTGTCTCAAATTTTGTCTTTTCCTGTGAAGTTGGATCTCATAGTCCTCAGGAAGATAGGTTTCTTTAATTTTGGCTACCATTGCTTTCTAGGTGGCTATTGGTTGCTTACCTTCTTTCACCCTTTCCTCTTGGATGAACTTCCACCAAGTTAAGGCTGCCCCTCTCAACCTTGATTTTTCTACTTTAACCTTTTGTGCTTCAGTTATTCCATCACATTCAAAATGGTTTTCTAGACCTTCAATCCACTCTATAAGAGCATCTGGATCCATCTTTCCACTGAAAAGAGCCACTCCCTCTAAGGTTTTACCACTCATATCTCTCAAAGCCTTCAAGAATGGTTATTTCTCAATAACAAGGTTAGGTATGGGAGCCTCATCTTCTATTGCCACCATTTTTCCCTGATCTCCTACCTTATCATGGACATCTTCAGTTTTGACTTCTACTTCAGCTAGTTTCATTGCTAGCTGCTCCAAACTCTCTTTGAGTGCTCTATTTTCTTCTTCTTGGTCTTCGACCCTCTTGGATAACTCAGCATTAGTCACCATGTTTTGTTCTAAGGATTCTACTGATCCTAAGTCAATTTGTTTCCTCTTTTCACCTGAATCTTACTGTGCTCTAATACCACTATGATAGGGAGTTATGAATGAGAAGATGCTAGAAGTCTAAGTCTTTGCTAGAATCCACCAATTGGTTAGTTTTTGTGTTCAATGTGTGTTTACTATATCAACTTTGATTGTTATCTATTTATCTCTTCACTTCTCTTCTCAAACAATCACCCTATCATTTTAGTTCACCATCTTTACTCAAGCATACTCCACCTTGCTCAAATAGATGTTTTTCTAAATCTTTGAGTTTTTCTCAATTTGCATATGGTTTTACTATTGTTTGGGAGGTTTTAAGATTTCCACTATGTCATGAGGAAGAATTGCAAGTTTTACTCTTTTATCTTGATTTGAAACCCCTTATTTGGAGATAGCTTCTCAACATTGCTCACATTCACCATACTAGGTCCAAACCCCCAAATGTTTAAACTGGAGTTTTGAGGGCTTCACAAGGTTTCCAAGGTTGTTTTGGGCTGATTTCAAAAGGTCTTACAAGGTCACCAAACCTTACTCCAATCAGATTCTTAATTTTCTTCAAAACAAGGCTACAAGGAATAAGCCCTTTTTAGCCCTCCTGAAACACCATTTTTCTCATTAATCACTCCCATAATGGAATCTTAGAAAAACATGAATAGTTTTGAGTACCCTTTTGGCCAAAATCATGAATTAGTGCCAAGAGATGTCTTGAGAAGGTCAATTTATGACTGTCATATTTTGTAGCCTCAAAACAAGGGTTTTTTGTGAGGGTTTGGTAACTTAGTGTTTAGTAAATCACTCCAAAGCTTTGAATCTTGTCTCCTTACTCAACACACACCTCTGCAAAAACATTTAAACCTATTCTTAAACCTTGGCCTAAAAGCATAATGTCAAATAGATGGCATACAAACTGAAAAATCCAATTTTATGACTGTCAAAGCCCTTGTGACAACAACACACTTATGATTTTAAGAATTTTAAGTGCTTGTAGCTTCACATGACTCTCAACTCTGATTCATAGACATCCAAACACATTTCTAATACTGAAAAAAAAACACTTTTATTGGTTCCAGTGAATAATAACTCAAACACCAAGTGTCTTTGCTTCAAACCATGAAAAATCCTAAAAACATGATACTTGTTGCCATAAACAAGAAATTTATTGTTTGAGGAATATTATCACTATTTTGAGACACCAACCATCTTCCAATTATTACAAGAGAGTGTGCATACATATTGGCCTTGTTTTCATAACTCAAATTGGGTTTTGAGTCCAAACTATGAACTTAAGAGCATACTAGCCAAGTTAGGAAAAGTTTCCTAGTAAGAGCTTTCATCTTCCTTCCAAACAACACTCCTGGCAAGTGTAAAATATATGTACACTATACAAATGCAAATAAACTTGACTAAGACCATTTTGGGAGCCCAAAACCTGGAGTTAGTCAAGTGTATGCATTTTTGGGCCTCAGAACCCTTGACAGGGCAACAACCTTGCAAAACTGAAAAGATTATTTGCACACAACTCCCAAATGACAAATTGCCAAAATGATTACATGGAGAGAATTAAAAATACAAGATCTCTATTCAAGAAGAACAACATGGAAATGATTAGTTTTGTACGACTTGCTATTCCCAAAGAGGAGAAATCATGTGAAAAACCAGAAAAATTGCTCCTTCAATTAATTTTTTTATGAAAGTACAAAACCCAACCATTCCAAAGAAGAGGAAGGAATTTAAATAGTGTTTTAAAGTGGTTACAAAGTCCTGTATGAACACATAGCAAGTTTGTCTTGTTTTCACAAGAAAATGTCCAAAAATGACAATTTTGTACAAGCAACATGACAACTTTTGTTGCTCCAAGTAGCAAAGCAAGCAACCAGACATATGCAACCTTCCTAAAATATTTAAACATGATCAAAAACACTTCCTAAACATGATCCAACACTTTCCAAAGCATAACTAAGCTTATAAGACAAATTTCCATTTTTTAGCCTTATTGGGCCTAGGAGCACAAAACTGACAACTCAAACCTTACAAAGCAAAATTTGATCTCTCAAGCACAAAATGAGATCAAAAACTCATGAAAAGACTCATAACAACCTAAGACAACATTAGAAACCTATGACATCTAAAAAGAACATGAGGCAATTGAACCTGCAAAAATCAAACAATGGAGTATCAAAAAACATTCCAAATAAGCCTACAAGAGAAGTAAAACATCACACAAATTCAACTACGTCAAATGCCAAATCAAAATTTCAAGTTTGCACTTTAAAAGATGCTCACTATTTTCCAAACGATAAAACATAGAAGGGTAGAAACACGTACGAGTCAGGAATAGGCCTCATACAATAAAAGACTCCCATATGATACAAGACTAGACCTAGGATGACAAAAGGGGTTCTTTTGAATGTTGTCGTACGATACAAGGGTAGCCTACAAAACTAGTAGGCTTAAATGACAAAAAAAACTTCATCAATTTGTCATATGAGACAGGATCCTGTCTCGCATGACAAAATGATAATGGCCGACTTAAAAAATGCCAAAAAACTTGAAAAATCAAGAAAAAAAACTTCAAAAATGAAATGAATAAGAGGCTTAAGATCGATCACTTACCGTTGGCTCGTAGTTCCGAGGTTGATTATGTCATCTCTAGCACTGGAATCTATGCTCATGAGTGGGAACCACCATTTTTCTTTGCAAAAGTTTTTTTTTGAAATTTCAAACTTGGAGGGTTAAAATGATTTGAAAATGACACTTTTACCTCTTATATAGCCAAAAGCCTAATTTTTCAACTTGCTTCGATGGACATGAAAATTGTACCCTTAGCTAATTCACCCATTCTTATTCCATTTTTGGTATCAAAATCAAAATTCAAGATCATTTTGATAGTGAATTTCACACGATTTGGACCACTTAGCACTTTTTATCAAAAGCTCATTCTTTCTTCAAATTGCGCTCAATTTCTCATCAATCAATGCTAAATCTCAATTTAATTCTACAAAACAACATTGCGCTCAACTTCAACATCAAAATGAAATTTTCAAAAATTTCTCTAAATCATTTCTACTCAAATAAATTATCATCGCCAACAATTGCCTATAATCATGTACCCTCACTATCTTTCGATTTCACTCCCAAGGGGGCATACTCATGACCTTATGACCTCATATCTTCAAAGTCAAAAAAATTTTCAAATCTTCATCAAAAGTTTAGCAAAAATATTTTTGACTAAATAAAATCAAACAAGACCTTATTGCTAAGGGGCATCTCAGATTCATCGCTTCATATCAAGTTGAGATCTCTCAATCATCTGATTCAAACCAATCGCTAGGAGCATATCAGTTTCATTGCTTCATATCAATCTGATATTTGTCTTCTTCTAAATCAGTCTCTTAACATTAATCAGTTTTATTGCTTTTCATCAAGCTGATTATTTGTTTAAACTCAATCAAGAGTTTTAAAGAGTATCTTTGATCATACACTCAATCTAAGTAGGTGTTCAGTCTCATTGCATCAAATCAAGGTGGACAGTATATCTTCACTCATCATGTCTTGATCCATCAAGTTCAAGATCGATTTTATCTTCGCTCACTGTGTCTAGTTCAATCAAGTTCTAGATCAGTAAGATCCACTTCTTGATCAATCAAGTTTAAGTTCGGTATCTTTTCTATCTATCATTCCTAGCTCAATCAAGTTTGGGATTGATATCACTTTAATCAGACTTTGTTCAGCTTCATTGCTTCAAATCAAGCTAAATACCTTTCTCTTTATCTGGTTCGTGATCAATCAAGTTCAGAACTGGTATCTCCTAGACATCACATATTCTTTGAAACAATGCACTGCTCGAACATTAATTCAAAGAGGGGCAAATGTAATACCTTAAAAATGGTCACCTAAACCATGGGCCCCTAATATCGACGACACCACCAAGGTCCTAACCAAAGACAATTAAATCAATCTTGAGCACACATAATTAATTCTTCAATCATTAAACTTCACATGGCAAGTCAATAACTCAATATTAATTAAATCATTCCAAGAATATCATTTTGATCAATTATCTTATTTTAATTTATTAAATATCCTTGCATATTTAATTAATTAATAAATTTGTCATTTAATCATGCAAAAAAGGAATTAATTCATTACAAAAGAGGAATTAATTACAAAGCAAGAGTTAAATTGAAAATAAAATAAAAAAGAATTGAATTGAGAGAGAAATCAAACTTGAGATATTATTTCTTTTTCTAAATTGAGAACTTGAAATTAGAAAAACAGTTAATTGAATTATTGATCATTCTCTAGAATTGGAACTCAAAGATTTTCAAAAAAAGAAGTTCAGTTGCATTGAAAAGACTCTTTTCTTGAATAAATCAAAGAATTATCTATTTTTATCACAAGTGCATGGAATTAATCAAATATTATTTCCAATGCAACTTGAACTTCTTATTTGAATGCATTTCAATTAAACTATAATTGGAATCTATCTCAAGGTTAACTGAACCTAATTTCTCAATTATTTCAATTAATCCTAAATTGAGCTTTTTCATCATCTCCCTTATAATTCTCTATAAATTCAGTCTTTAGCTCTCATTCAAAACACCCTAGAGATTTTGAGAACACGCTTGAAGGTTATTATCACACTGATTTTTCTCTGGAGTCATTGACCATATTATGTTTTTTTGATTATTTGCATCCATATTTAGTTTTACTCATTATTGCTTGAATCCATATTGCTTGAATTCGTTATTGCTTGAATCTTTCATCTATCTTGCATTAATATCATGCTCATATAGATTAAATCCTTCCTCTTGGTGTAGTCTAGTCACTGGTACTGCTTATACAAATCTGAGAGCAATCTTATACTCGCATATTTTAGAAGGCAGTTGGTCGATTTGTTATGGTTTTATTATTCATGATTACATCTGTCTAACCATACATGTAATAACTTAATTGAAGTGTTGTGTCTTGCAAATACAGATTCTTATTTCACTTTTTCACACACAACGTCCAAGATGTCAAAGAAGACCATCTGAATCAAGAGTATAACTATACTATCTACCCTCTAATGGTCTTTCAGACTCCACCATGGCTCTAACATCCTGATACCCAATGTCCTGAGGAAAAACTCCAAGAATTCTCTCACTCAAGTCCACACCAAGGGATAATGCTACAACCTCATTTTGCCCATAGCTCAAAGCATCTGCCACTACATTCTCATTCCCCTGAATATATCAAACCACAAAATCATACTCGCAGAGGAATTCCATCCATCTTCGTTGTTGAGCATTCAAGTTTGGCTGTGTGAAAATATACTACAAACTGCGGTGATCACTATGTAGCTCAAACTGATGCCCCAATAGGAAATGTCTCCATCTAACCAATGCATGCACTACAACTCCCAACTCCAATTCATGAACTAGATAGTTCAAATTGTGATCCTTGAGTTTGCAAGACTCATAGGTAACCACACATCCATCCTACATAAGCACTGCACCTATACCTTCTAAAGAGGCATCTGTGAATACCATGAAATATCTGGATGGATCAGGAGCTACCAAAATTGGAGCACTAACAAGGAGTTCCTTCAAAGTACCAAAAGAAAATTTGCACTGCTCTGACCAAACAAACTTCTTTCCTTTCCTCTAGAAGAGAAGTAATCGGGTGGCCTATCCGAGAAAAGCTCTGCACAAAATGATGGTAATATCTGGCCAAACCCATGAAACTTTGAACCTCAAAAACATTGGTTGGCACTGGCCAATCCAAAATGCCTTGTATCTTAGAAGGATCCACTGATACACCTTCTCCCAAAACTATATGACCGAGATAGCTCACCTTTGACTGGAAGAAATCACACTTTTCCAAAATTGCAAAAGGATGATTCTCCCTCAAGCAATGCAATACCTGACGCAAGTAACCCTCATTCTCTTCTATAGATCTAAATAAATCAATGTATCATCTAAGAACACAAGGACAAAGTGGTCAAGGTAGGTGCGAAAAAACCCATTCATAAGACTCATGAAAATCGAAGGTGCGTTTGTCAACCCAAATGACACCACTATAAACTCATAGTGACCATAACGAGTATGAAACGTCGTCCTATGAATGTACAACTGATGATACCCAGATTTTAGATCAATCTTAGAGAATACCTTGGCTCCCTTCACCTGATCAAAAATATCATCTATCTGAGGCAATGGATATCGATTCCCGATGGTTACCTTGTTCAACTGTCGGTAATCAATGCATAACCAAAGAGAACCATCCTTCTTCTTAACGAAGATAACCGGCGCACCCCAAGGAGAAACACTAGGATGAATGAACCCCTTGGCCAACAACTCCTCAACCTACAACTTCAATTCACTCAACTCCTGAGTAGTCATCCGATATGGTTCTCTCAAAATAGGTTCAGCACCAAAAACCAAGTCAATGCAAAAATCTATGTCTCACTTCAAAGGCATACTAAGAATATCCAAAGGGAACACATCAACATACTCCCAGAGAATAGGGTGACCATCAAGAGAGATTTCTTGACTCTCTTCCTCATCCACATCCTCAAGGGAAACTGCAAAAAGCTGACACACTTGATGCATGCACCACCTAAGTTGTGTAGCGGAGATTATACATAAGGATATCGATCACTGAACTCCAATGATCCCCACTTTCCTTGCATGGTCATCTAAACACTCTACTATCTTCAGACAATAGTCTACATGAGCATTGTGAGATGATAACCAATTCATCCCCAACACAACTCCATAGGACCCCAAAGGAATGACTCGAAGGTCAACTGAAGTGACAAGGGCTCCTAGGTCCAACTCACAACTGAGAACAAAGGCATCTACATGCACATGCACACCGATAGCCAAGTCTACTTGCCACCTATCTGTCTGCTTAGCAGACATGAGGCCACAACGCTCCATAATGGATGAAGAAATAAAAGAATTTGAAGCACCAGAATCAAAAAGTATAGAGATAGGGTTACCACACAACACACCTGTAGTATCAATCACGGTACTTTGATGCTCAGCCTGGTGGTCATCCACCACTGCAAATACTCTATGGGATCTACTTGCATCCCCCATTGTCGTCTCTGATGCGGCTGGCCTCTGACTACCCATCTGGTCAGGATGCTGAGGGCACTGAGCAGATTTGTGGCCAAACTGACCATAGGAAAATAAATCTCCTCTAACAGGTCCTCTACTACTAGACGACCCACTAGATTGCTAAAAGCTCTCCCCATTTGGAGCCTGAGATGTACCCTGAGAGGACTACCCTAGAAAAGTCTGCCTACTCTTCCAAAACTGAGAGTTCCCACCCTATTGTCCCTGAGATTGCTTCGGTCTTGGCAGTTGCTACTACTGTTGACCACCCTTAGTGGGTGCTTGAGGACCCCTAAGAAGTGTAACAGTCTGGGTCTGATTCCCTCTCCCTCTAGACCCACTAAAAGGATCACTCCTGATTTGAACTCCAGACTAGCCACCATGAGCATGACTAAGGTTCTCCTCCACTAGCCTAACTTTCACCATGGATACCTCTACTAAAGTAGGCTCAAAAACTCTCACTCCACCGATGCGGTCATTAAGACCCCTCAAGAAGTGTTGAATGAGAATAGCCTCATGATTGTCGATCCCAATATACTATTTGAGCTCATAGAACCTGTGCTCAAACTGGTCTACTGACAACCCAAACTAGCACAGAGCATATAACTCATCTGCACGCAACTTCCTCCACTGGGGTGAGAGAAATCGTGCCCTGAATCTCTCTAGAAAGATCTCCAAAGACATGGTGTTAATTCTCACACCGATCCTCTTCTCCTCTATCTACCACCAGATAGATGCAAAACTCTTGAGATGCATGATAGCGCATCTCGCGTTGGTGTTAATACCATATAGATACATGACAAAACACCTATCTAAACTTATAAGCCAGGTCTCTGCCTCAAGATCGGTACCTTTACCATCAAAGAAAGGAGGATTGGACCTCATCAAGTCCCTCATGTGCCCCATGATAGCTGTATCCTAGTCCACTAGGACCTCTCTCCTTCTAGGAGATCTCTCTTTCTCTGGAATCTGCTGATGGGAATCCACTACTTAGGCATGGATGGGCTGATCCACCTCAGGTCTAGGGCCTAGTCTAGCTAGCACCTCTTGAAACATTTGTCGTAGCTCTTCCCTTTTAGGAACCTGCTCTCTTGAATGCGATCCCTCCTGATGAACCGACTGATCCCGATCCACACTTGCATGAGTAGGTGGTGATGAAGGACTATGGTGGTCAGAACCTTGACCCCCTCCTCCTCCTCTTCCTCTAGTGCGGCCACCAACACGACCACCTCCCTTGGCTTTCCTAGCCATGACCTAACACTTCACAAGAGAGAAAACTTTAGATCAAAGGAAAGGAAAGAAGCAAGGAAGTCACACCTCAAGACCTACACAAAAGGTCAAGGCGAATGGGCTCACTGCAAACCTAGAGTACCCAATGTTGAAACATGGGCTTTGATACCAAATGTAATGCCCCACCAGGAACCCCAAATGAAAACCCATAACAAGGGTGAACAATATATTTTTTTAAATATAAACATAATAAGTGCATAATACACAACAAGCATGATAACACAAGCGAAAGACTTACACCAGAATTCTTTAAGGGTTACCAACAAAGAATTAAAACCGAAAGATAAATTCAACAAATAAGATTAATCCAATAATCCATCATTAACTCAATGATCACAAGAAGCCATGTGCAATATCATATTACACCATTGAAAGATTGAAAGGATACAATATAATTTCTCTTCAATAAGCATGTACACATAACATAAAGGAAACTGATAAAAAACATCCCAATCATAGGATTACATTGCTCTTCCAGTACATGACTTCTCAATGTACATATAAAGATACAACTTAACCAATTGCAAGGTTAAAAAAGATCATGATACATTGACCACATAATTCTCCAAATAACAATAATCTCCAAACATAAGATAAGCATGAGCCACAAGCCACAGAAAACACCTGTGAAGCCAATCCTCGCATGAAAGTACAATCAAGAACATCCGATGAGAAGTGGCACTACCACCCGACCATGTAATTCCCAAAATGGAATCACCCCACCGTGCTAGGAGATAGATGGGGACCCTCAAGAAATAAAAAGTATGACATGGTCGACAAAAAAACACAACTCCATGACAACACAATACGACTTCACAATAATCTAGGTGACTCAACATCACAGATACACAAGTGACATCACATCACATACCACAAGTGAATTGACATCACAAAACACCAATGAACCTAAAGAGAGAGTGTCATTGAATAGCTTTGGATAGATACCATGGTACAACCTCTATAGGTCCCGGGTCACTGTCCTGGTAACCTCTCCCGAACCTCCGGTTCCAACTAAGTTTCATACATACACTACCAGCCTTCGTGAAGACAAGATGGTCAGTTTTCCATTCCAGGCCTTCTCGCTACAATATGAGCCTCAATACAAGAACTCACCTATGTGCGAGGTACAATATCTTCATCAATGTTTGAGAACTACCCACCTTATCAATTAATTAGATTATCACTTATTATCTTACTTTCGAAGGGTCATCCTGCCTACCACTTTGGGTGCAACCCCCATTCGAAAGCCACTCTCTCAAAGGACACTAAACAAACATGCT
Organism: Cryptomeria japonica; assembly: GCF_030272615.1. Lineage (NCBI taxonomy): Eukaryota > Viridiplantae > Streptophyta > Pinopsida > Cupressales > Cupressaceae > Cryptomeria > Cryptomeria japonica. The sequence continues at coordinate 420,362,888 of NC_081413.1, read as the reverse complement.
CACTCCACGAGGACCCTATGGAAAAGCAGACATCCATAGCACCACTATCCAGAAACAAGTGGTCAAACAAGGACATACTGACTCTTGGTTAACCATAAGGAAAAGACACTACATGGTTAAGACAACAAGTTCATCATATATCACTTGGTCAAAGGTACCAAATATGCCACCACAGGATGAATGAAGCACATACCAGAAATAACACAAAATAACTCTTGCATGGAAAGCTAATTCACTAAGTCCGCACTCAGACAATCTTTAAGAAAATCAGCAACATAAGAACTTGCAAATTCATTGATTGAAAATTAAGTAAAATACTCCTTTAGGACATCACATCTATTCAATTTCCAAATCAATAATCCATTAAGGATAAAATTCACATTAAATATTCCAGCGAATAAAACATGAATTCCTAACAGGCATTTAATTCATTTCTAGGATATATCCAACTTTACCAATTTGAAATCCTAATTCATGCCTTGATTTCCATGGGTCAATTTATTAAACCACATAATAAAAATCACTTTGAAAATCACCATTTTATTTAGCACTAAAAACCCACTTAAAATTATTTTATATTATAAAAATTAACTTCATAGCACATAGGAATTTGTGTCGCTAAGGGTACAAGGTCACGCGGGGGTCGAGGCTAGCCCATGGTAGTGTTGCTGTCGAGGCAATAGACACTAGCTACCAGTAGTACTTCTACTGCTAGTAACGGGCCTACCGACTGGTAGTACCGCTACCAATCAGTAGCAGCCATTGTAGGCCAGTAGCACTGCTACCAATCGATAGTGGTACTGCTGATCGATAGAATTACTTCCATTGATGATAGTCACTACCCATTGGTAGCACTACTACCAACCGGTAGCGGTGCTCTCGACCGATAGTACTACTACCTGCGGGTAGCAGACACTACCGACCTGCTTGTTGGAACTAGCTCGTGATGGGGTAAGGTAAGGTCTACGAAACATTTAAAAACATGCTTCTAAAGCATTAAAATCCATTTTAACATGAACATGATTCATTCCCAGATCATTTCACGGGAACACACATACATAGTGCCAAATCCAAATTTCAAATGGATATTTAACAATAAGGCAAATGGTGAAATAAAATCCCACAAGAAGCCCAAATCTTGGGCAACTAGATACTAGAAAGCACACAACTAGCTAAATCTAGTTCATTCTATTCCAAATAGAAGAGGTAATTCTAGAAGTTGATTTAAATGAACAAATAGAAAACAACAAATAGAGAAATGGTCGATTTCTTTCGTAAATGAAAATATATGATATAAATTTCATAAAACCAACAATAATAAACACTCTTTCTTCCATTCCAATCATTCAACAAGAATCTATAGGAAGATTTGCATTTTTTCAACACACAGGAAGCAACAGAAAAATTCCAAAGTTAAATTTTAAAACAAGAAGAGATCATCCAACCTTGAAGCAAACTAGCAAGCAAAATGATGGAGAGTCCCAATCCTTGCAACCCAAATCAAATCGCAGATCCTACTTCAGAATGTTTTCCCAAATTTCTCTTCTCAATTTTTTGCCCTCCTCATTCCTGTGAGTTTCCAAAATTATATGGTAAAATAATTTCAACCTAAACTTTCTAGGTTAAAAGTTTTCCATCCAATCAGATTAAAATATTTTAAAACTAAAAAGCAATCATTTCTAGGATATATCCAACTTTACCAATTTGAAATCCTAATTCATGCCTTGATTTCCATGGGTCAATTTATTAAACCACATAATAAAAATCACTTTGAAAATCGCCATTTTATTTAGCACTAAAAACCCACTTAAAAGTATTTTATATTATAAAAATTAACTTCATAGCACATAGGAATTTGTGCCGCTAAGGGTACAAGGTCACGCGGGGGTCGAGGCTAGCCCATGGTAGTGTTGCTGCCGAGGCAATAGACACTAGCTACTGGTAGTACTTCTACTGCTAGTAACGGGCCTACCGACTGGTAGTGCCGCTACCAATCAGTAGCAGCCATTGTAGGCCAGTAGCACTGCTACCAATCGTAGTGGTACTACTGATCGATAGAACTGCTTCCGTCGATGACAGCCACTACCCATTGGTAGCACTACTACCAACCGGTAGCGGTGCTCTCGACCGATAGTACTACTACCTGTGGGTAGCAGACACTACCGACCCGCTTGTTGGAACTAGCTCATGACAGGGTAAGGTAAGGTCTACGAAACATTTAAAAACATGCTTCTAAAGCATTAAAATCCGTTTTAACATGAACATGATTCATTCCCAGATCATTTCACGGGAACACACATACATAGTGCCAAATCCAAATTTCAAATGGATATTTAACAATAAGGAAAATGGTGAAATAAAATCCCACAAGAATCCCAAATCTTGGGCAACTAGATACTAGAAAGCACACAACTAGCTAAATCTAGTTCATTCTATTCCAAATAGAAGAGGTAATTCTAGAAGTTGATTTAAATGAACAAATAGCAAACAACAAATAGAGAAATGGTCGATTTCTTTCGTAAATGAAAATATATGATATAAATTTCATAAAACCAACAATAATAAACACTCTTTCTTCCATTCCAATCATTCAACAAGAATCTATAGGAAGATTTGCATTTTTTCAACACACAGGAAGCAACAGAAAAATTCCAAAGTTAAATTTTAAAACAAGAAGAGATCATCCAACCTTGAAGCAAACTAGCAAGCAAAATGATGGAGAGTCCCAATCCTTGCAACCCAAATCAAATTGCAGATCCTACTTCAGAATGTTTTCCCAAATTTCTCTTCTCAATTTTTTGCCCTCCTCATTCCCGTGAGTTTCCAAAATTATATGGTAAAATAATTTCAACCTAAACTTTCTAGGTTAAAAGTTTTCCATCCAATCAGATTAAAATATTTTAAAACTAAAAAGCAATCAGATTTACTCCTTTCTAATAACAATTATTTTCCAACAATAAAATGAAAAAGTCCAATGGAAAGGTAAAAGGAAAAGCTTTTTTTATGTTATTTTCTTTTTTCCATAATACTTTCCTCAACATAATCATTTAACATTTAAATGGCTGGGCAGTTATTTACTTCCTTCCACAAAATATATTAATGCAACTTTACACAATGAAATAAGCCATTTAACCATTTAATCTAGCAAATCATTAATTTAATTAAATCAATAATCTCAGAGCATCATAATTAACTAATCATGCCAATATAAGATAGCATCGTCCATTCAATTAAATAACCATTTAGATGAACGAAAGATCGCAAAACGAAGAATGATCAAATGACGACTCACAAATGACCAAACCAAAGCACTATGACTCGCATACCGGCTAGATGGGAAAGATAACCGACTAATAACACTCACACGAGTGTAACTGCGGGTCAAGTTAGGGTCCAACAACTATCTCCTCCACTCCCATTGAAAATATAAGGCACACTCATATCTATGAAACCAGGTGGAGTTGATACCCCATACCTACCTGGTATTTGCACCTGCAATGTCCTGCACCAAAGAACCACACGTGCATATAGACAAATATATATATATATATATAAATATATATATAAATAAATATATATATATCATGTCTGGATATATATATAAATAAATATATATATATATCATGTCTGGATATATATATATATATATATATATATATATATATATATATATGTATATATATATATATGTATATATATATATGTATATATATATATATGTGTATATATATATATATGTATATATATATATGTATATGTATATATATATATATATGACACACACACCGATGAAGGAGAGTCATGACGTTCCCTGTCTCACCAGAGTGAGTGAAGGAAAATCATCTCCTCGCATCCCATACACATGAAAACATGCAACACATAAATAACGCATCACACATATAAGGTAAAAGTGTCAGTCCATGTTAATGATCCATAAAAATAACATTAATCATAAGCACTGAGATACTTCATGTAATGTAATATGGTATGGTAAGGTTGTGATATTCAGTATATGTGAGTATAAGCAGAGCTACTCACGTAGACATCATTTGAAGATTCAAGGAAGGTTTGAAGGAGATAATCAGAGCTTAACCAGTACTGAATCTAGCATTGGAGATGCTACTTTGAGCAGTACATTATCATTGGATTTAATCATCCAATTGTAGTCAATGTGACTCCCATCTTGTGTTTGAGTAGTGAGCTCTAGGCATCTGGCCTTTCTGCATGTGCAGAATCCATTTGTACACACATACTATCTGTAGTAGCATGATTTGATTGTGGGTAAGGTTTCCCACCGTGGTTTTTCCCCTTACAGGGTTTCCACGTACAAATCTTTGTGTTATGTGTTGTGGATGTTGTTTCTCATTCTGTTTCATGCATTAAGCTTCACCGATATTAATATTAACTCTTAGTCTGTTAACCGGCATTAAGTTTGGTTTACCGATATTAAGTATCAAGTTTGATTAAGGTATATTTGGGTTGAAATTATTTGAAACCTGATTCACCCCCCCTGTCAGTTGCCTCTGGGTCCTAACAATTGGTATCAAAGCTAAGTCATCTTTTTGTAGAAGTTTAACAACTTGAGGAGATTCTATGGCAACTAACTATTTCAAGAAGGACAGTCTAAAACTTGATGGAACTAACAATGGTATATGGAAGATCAGATTGGAGACACATCCAAATTACATTGGAAAGGATATATGGGATGTTACACAGAATAACTATTTTGGTCCTACACAGAGTCAACCTAATCCACTTACATTGGCTAAGGATCAAGAGAATGATTGCAAAGCAAGAGAAGCACTTTTGAGAGCCTTTTCAAATCAGCAAATCATAGGATTATCAGACCGATCTACTGCACAAGCTATTTGGGATAAATTGGAGACATTGAATGAAGGAGATTCCACTGTCAAAATTGTAAAACTAGAATGCTTCCGGGTCAGGTATGAAAATCTAAAAATGGAAGAAGATGAAATAATTTTTTCTTTTATGGAAAGGGTTAATGAAACTATTTTGGGTATACAATGTTGTGGAGGCTCCTTAAGTGAAGATTAAATTATTTTTAAAGTTTTAAGAGCACTACCATCGGCATACAAAATGAGAGTAACTGCTATTAATGAACTGAGAACTATGCCTAATACATTAGTATCTAGAGATACCTTGGTTGGAAAAATTACAACATTTGAGCTTGAGGAGTTTGGTCCTATTGCTGCAATTAAAATAGATTTATCTTTCAAAGCATCATCATTTGCAGCATCTTCATCATCAGCTGATAAATCTGATTGGAAATCACTTTATGTAAGAGAACTTGAAGAGACAAGAAAGGAAAATGAAGAAATGGAAGAGCTTGAAGCACTATTTGCAAGGAAAATTCCTAAAGGTCCTATTGGAAGTAAGTGTGAAGGTAAAGCACCATTTGCATATTTTAACTGCAATAAAGCTGGTCATATGGCATCCAGATGTCCTGATAGACATGCAAGATTAAGAGAAGAAGCTAAAGGAACATATAAGCCTAACCCTAGATATCAGAGATACAGATTTAAGAAGAATATGTTACTATGTTGATGGAGGAGTTACTGATGATTCTGATGAAGAACTAGGAGATGATGGATGGTTTTTTGTTGCAATAACAAAAGATCAATCGACACCTCCTGATCCACTAGTAGAACATGCCCTGGCAGCTAAAATTGAAGAAAAGGAGGAATGGATTATAGATTCTGGATGTTCACATCATATGACTGGTGATAAAAGTAAATTCTTATCTTTTCAGGAATATGATGGAGGTCTAGCAAGATTTGGGGATGACAAAGTTTGTTTGATAAGAGGAAAAGGCACTATATCTTTTGATGGTAAGAACAATACCGACAACATCTATTATGTTAAAAGTTTGAAGCATAATCTTTTAAGTGTTGGTCAATTACTTGAAAAAAGATTCCAGTTACAATTCAAGAATGGTAAATGCAAAATCATGAAAAGAACTGGTTTGGAGATTGCAACTAGTAATCAAACTAGAGGTAATATCTTTCATTTGGAAAAAAATGAAAAGATATGCTTGATTGCACATATTGATAAAAGTTGGTTATGGTATAAAAGACTATGTCATGTGAATTTTGATTACATTGTGAAGATTAGTTCATCTAAAGCAGTAAGGGATTTACCTAAGATTATAAAACCTCATAATCCGGTATGTAAGGGATGTCAAATGGGAAAGCAAGTTAGAACAACTTTTAAGAGTATTTATGAGAAAACCAATGATGTTATTTATTTAATTCATATTGACTTATGTGGTCTGACAAGAACAAGAAGTCTACAGGGAGATAGATACTTTATGCTAATTATTGATAATTATTCTAGAATGTGTTGGGTTACTTTTCTCGGGGATAAATCAGAAGCTTTTGGGAAATTCAAATTATTTAATGAACTTGTAGAGAATGAAACTGATAAGAAAATAAAATGTTTTAAGATCAAATCAAGGATGTGAGTTTACATCTAAAGAGTTCAATACATTTTGTGAAGTTAATAGAATTAGAAGACAATTATCAGCACCCCGGACACCTCAGCAAAATGGAGTTGTGGAAAGGAAGAATAGAACTATTCTAGATGTAGCTAGAAACATGATATTAGAAGCAAATCTACCTCATGTGTATTGGAGAGAAGCAGTGAATACAACAATTTACACCTTTAACAGAGTTCACATCAAAGGAGAAACTTGTAAGACACCCTATGACCTATGGTTTGGTAATATTCCTACTCTTAAGTACTTCAGAATATTTGGAAGCAAATGTTACATTAGGAGAGATGAGTATATTGGAAAATTTGATCCTAGAAGTAATGAAGTAATATTTCTTGGTTATCCATCTAAGAGAAAATCATATAGACGTTTTAATAAAAGATTGCAGAAAATCATTGAGAGTGCAAATGTGAAGATGAATGAACACTTTAGAAGAAATTCAAGGTCTACAGATTCTAAACTGACAATTGAGATAATCACAAATGAACCTATACAAAGTGCACTGGTACCAAATATTGATCCAGTCCCGCCAAAATCATCAGAGAATTCCACAGTAACCGAAGAACAATAACAAGTAAACAAACCCAGGTATGTAAGACTGAATCACTCTGAAAATCAGATAATTGGGAATAAGTATCAAGGAGTTATGAAAAGAGGAAGACTGGAAAATGAAGAGGTATGTTTAATTTCTCAAATTGAACTAGCATCTGTTATTGAGGCATGTGAAGATAAGCATTGGATTAAAGCTATGGAAGATGAATTATAACAAATTGAGAAGAACAATATATGGACATTGGTTCCCCGACCTAAAAATAAAAATGTAATTGGAACTAAATGGGTATTCAGAAATAAACTTAATGAAGATGGTAAGGTAATCAGAAAAAAGCAAGATTAGTTTGTAAAGGATATTCACGGAAAGAGGAAATTAATTACAATGAAACCTTTGCATCGGTAGCTAGAATTGAGGTAGTTGGATTATTTCTTGCATTCACAACACACAAGAACTATAAAGTATATCAAATGGATGTTAAATGTGCATTTATGAATGGTGATCTTGAAGAGGAAGTTTACATTCAACAACTTGATGGATTTTCATTGACAAAAGATAAAGATATGGTTTGCAGACTAAGGAAAGCTTTATATGGATTAAAACAAGCTCCTAGAGCTTGGTATGTTAGATTGGACAAATATCTTTTGAAGCTTGGTTACACTAAAGGTAATGCTAACAGTAACTTATATTTCAAAGTGAATAATGAAGATATCTTGGTTATTGAAGTTTTTGTTGATGACATCATTTTTGGAGGAGAATATGGTTTGTGTAAAGACTTTTCTAATATGATGCAAGAAGAATTTGAAATGTCTATGATTGGGGAGATAAAATTCATTTTAGGATTGCAGATTTGCCAGACTGATAAAGGTATATCTTATGTCAATCAAAGTACTTGAAGGAATTACTGAAGAAATTTGGTATTGTTTCAAGATTTTAAAGTAATCCTAGAGAAAATCATGAATCAGCAATGAAAAGGATTTTTTGGTATTTATAAGGCACAACAAATCTTGGTTTATGGTATCCTAAAGATGAAAAATTTGTTTTATGTGCATACACCGATGCTAATTGGGTAGGATATGTAGATGACAGAAAGATAACCACCAACGGTGCATTCTTTCTTGGTAGCAAATTAATTTCATGGTTGAGCAAGAAATAGAGTTGTACATCATTATCAACAATAGAATCAGAATATGTTGCAGCAACAACTAATTGTACTTAGGTATTATGGATTAAGCAGATGTTGAAGGACATAAAGGTAAAATGCAAATAACCTATAATTATTTATTATGACAATTCAAAAGCAATTGATATATCTAAGAATCCGATATTTCACTCCAAAACTAAACATGTTTCTATCAAATATAACTTTCTGAAAGAAAATGTTGAAGCAAAAGAAATGAGATTGGTTTATATGAATACTAAAGAGCAGATTGCAGATATCTTTACTGAGCCTTTGCCTAAAGAAACTTTTGAATATCTCAGAGAATAGCTTGGGGTTATATCCTCACTGGTAGAGACTTAGACAATTGATGTTTGGCATCAAATCGACAAAATTTACAGAGAAACCTTTTTCCAGCTTTGATGGAGGAGAGCTACTTCTCAGGGGGAGTAATTGGAGTAACAATTGGTATTTAATTGGTTCTATGAACTGATTGTATCTAGTATTTTTATTGCTTTGGCATTTGATGTCAAAGGGGGAGAGATATCTATGGAAAAACACATTATCCTTTGGGGAGATTATTCATTGGGGGAGAGATTTTTACTCTCTTCTGGTATTGATCTATTCTGGAGATTGTTGGTTTTTGGTTTTTGGCATTTCTGTTTTGGCACTTAGATGGTTTTTCCATCTTGTGTTGCCATCAATGCCAAAGGGGGAGATTGTTGGTATTATGGATATCTTGCATTGGTTTTGTCAGTGATGTCAACACTTATCCTTCTAGAGATCTTTGGTTATGTTCATCAGCAGGTGCAATGACTTATGCATAGTCATTGGTATTTGGTTCACCGGCAAGTTATATTGTTCACCAGTACTTGAGGATGACTTGTTATCATCTAGAGATCACTTGGTTATGTCAAAAACATGGTTTGGACACTTGGTTTTGGTGATTTGATTATTGGTCTAATCGGCCTGACATGTTTGTTGCTACCGGCAAATTGGTCTAGGTTATGGACCGACATGTGTTATCTATTCCAGATCAGAACGACATGTTATGGAGATGATTAATTGATTGGTTATTGTTGTAATTACATTGAGATGACATGATGCATCACATCTTGACTTATTTTTAATTGATTGTAATATTCTTAGTGAGCTTACCTACATATTTGGTCTTAGGTTTTGGTATATATGCAAGATCTCATTTGTAAGATTATGTAATGTAATGTAATATGGTATGGTAAGGTTGTGATATTTGGTATATGGGAGTATAAGCAGAGCTACTCACGCAGACATAATTTGAAGATTCAAGGAAGGTTTGAAGGAGATAATCAGAGCTTAACTGGCATTGAATACAACATTGGAGATGCTATTTTGAGCAGTACATTATCATTGGATTTAATCATCCAATTGTAGTCAGTGTGACTCCCATCTTGTGTTTGAGCAGTGAGCTCTAGGAAGCTGACCTGACTGCATGTGTAGACTCCATTTGTAAACACATACTATCTATAGCAGTATCATCTGATTGTGGGTAAGGCTTCCCATCATGGTTTTTCCCCTTATAGGGTTTCCACGTACAAATCTTTGTGTTATGTGTTGTGGATGTTGTTTCTCTTTTTGTTTCATGCATTAAGCTTCACTGGTATATTGATTGTTAATCTGTTAACTGACATTAAGTTTGGTTTACCGATATTAAGTATCAAGTTTGATTAAGGTATATTTGGGTTGAAATTATTTGACAACTGATTCACCCCCCCCCCCTCTCAGTTGCCTCTGGGTCCTAACACATTCACTGATTGGCAACTACACACTCAACAGGTTTTCTACCAACCTTGCCAAACAACTTCATCGACCTTAAATAGAAATCAATTAGGTCGGTAACACAACAAAAACCTAATTCTCATTATCAAGATTATAAACAAGTTAGTTCAATCTTGACCGTTAGAAATCATGACAATCTCTTCACATTCTTCAAGACAATTCCAACTACTCCATGATCACCACTTCGTCGGACTTTGTAACTCATCACACACTATGCATTAGATGCAATCCACTTTGCTCCTTCCCTAGACAAGGACAAATGTGCAAAAAAAATTTGAATATATCCTCAATCAAATGATCACATGTATCTCCATTATTACCGCTTATCAGATAATAAACCATCAAACTTGGTCGGTTAGGGTTTAACAGCTGATAGGGTTTACCGATTACATTACATAGAAAGGTTTAACCCTTTACACCAGTGCACCAATTCTTCTCATAAAATTAACATACCAGTTACTAGCCAATATCAAAAACAACAATATTAGCAATAACATGAATACCATTTACCGGTTCAATTGACATAAATGACAACATATCATTAATGCAATCTCTATGCAAAATACCAACAAACTCAAAATGCCAACAGTTACAATTGCAAGCAACTTGGAAATTATACTATTCAGTGCAAAGACATAAATATCAAGAAATTTGATAAGAAGAGTATAATGAAGGATAATGGATCAAAGAAGGAGGTGGAGAATGAAAGCAAGCCTGGTGTACTGAAATCCAATGCAGGCACCTCTTCCTTTGGTATTTGAGCATATTTCTTTGGCTCAAGGGGATCTCTTGAAGAAAGATCCTTTGTTCCTCCCTATTTGAGTGGATCTTGTTGATAATCTAACATGACTAAGTTAAATAGGCTATCCGATAACCAGTGGTTTATGCTTTTTGGCGGCAAAACCCTAAAGGAGTTTTTCAACAAGATAAGTATCGAGGTTTGGATTCATTTTTTACTATCATTAGTGCTGGAAAGTTCTACGAATAGTAAAAGTGCAATAGAGAAAGAAAAAAAGGATAATTATCATGGAAGGAAAGATGATCATCGGATGATTAAGCAGTGCAAAATTTTAGGTACTAGAAAAGGTACTCTTGGATGAATTTAACTCGGAGAAAATTAGTAATGTGGAAAGCAGTTTGGGTGATGTAGAGTTGCAGAGAATCAAAGATTTAGAGCACAAAGGACTAAATATATGGACATGATTTCCTTGGTTTGAATATGTAGAAGTGATCAAAGTGATCCTTAGTTGTGTGCAAAATGATAGGATCATCCAATAACGAAGGAGATTATTTCACTTGTTACTAGTTTGTACGATAATTGAGCCATTCCGACTAAAAAATGAATAAATAACAAAGAGGTGGAAACCCTAACTAGTGTGAAGGGAAATCATTGAGCACTAATTATTGACAAAATCATCAATCTTGTTGTAAGGTATGTTGCTTATGGTATTTCCTACAAGATATATTTCAGAAATAGGGGAGATGCAACTTCGCTTATTGTTGTGTATTTGGCACATATACTTATAATGGAAGACAAAGATTTCAACTTGTGTGAATTGTTTTTAGAAAATATTAAGATGCCAATAGTGTAAAATTATCCTTTCTAGTTCAGATCATTAATTTTTTGCATAGCTATGTATTGTGTGGGATCTCTTCTAGTAAAATAAAATATGATATGGGAGTCTAGTGTTTCAATTGCAAGGTAGATTATTAGATATTTGAACTGTTTGGATAGAAGAGAGGAGGCACACAATGTATATTTCAAGTATTTCCTTGATATGTGGAGTGTCAGTCCGGTATCCCCTGCTACCAGTCCTGCTAAAGGAAGTTATTCCTCTAGTAAGAGGAAATGAGAGAATATATATCTTTGAGTGCCCTGGTATCCAAGAAAACCAAGAAGGATTAGAAAGAAGAAAATATTCTAATTTTTTATGATCTAGAATTTCCTGTAGCTAAGGGAGAATTGGCTATTGCAGAGAAGGAACTTAAAGAATTTGATGATGATCAAATTTGTTTGAGATTGTTGGTAGAGATAATGGAATTAGGAAAACTTGTAAGTTGTGGTTGACTTCTATTGAGTGAGATAGAATTGAAAATGTTCTGATGAACCATTTGGTCTGGAATAGTATCAATATTGAGGATGTTAGTAATGCACATTTTTGAAGTCTCTGTGTAAAATCATTAAGGAGAAATTGTCTAAGCAATCTATTGAAGCTAATGTTTTAGAAGAAAAAGGTGTTGATATGCAGATTTTATTGAAGGATTATGATAATGCGAAGAGAGACCTATCTATGTGCATGAATGAGATGAAAGAATGTATCCACAATGTAAGAAAAATATATAGGTATTATATCTCATGGATGTCAGCTACAATAAAGTATAAAGCTAAGATTGATGTGATTGAGGATGAATTGAGTTCATTGGGAAAATCTTTTGATTTTCTGAGTGACAGAGATGGAGAGCAGAGGAAAAGAATAAATTCTCTTCAAGCTGAACTATTGTATTTGTAGAGGCAAAGGGAATATTTTGTGAGCATGTTCTGGAAAGTAAAAGAAATTATTCAAGGAAAATTGGAGCATTTATCAGCATTTCTTGATAATGCAATTGAGTATGAGTAGCATAGATTTCCTCTAGATAGTGTTACCCATGCTATTGATTTGCTGGTAGAATGCAAGATTTTGTGAGTAAGCATCAAATTGGTTGTGAATTCTTTGGAGGTTCTTCTTTTGGAATTGAAAGAGAAGTACAAGATAATATTTCTGAAGAAGAGAAGTTGAGTATCACATGAGTTGGTATGCAAATTTTGACATTCATTTTTGCAGATGAAAGCATTCTTTTTCTTTCTTTCTTTTCTTTTACATCAAAGGAACCTTTTTTCCTTGATTTCAAAGGGGGAGAAAGAATTTTGGCTATTGGAGAAATATTTTGGAGTAAGGAGATATATAAGCTAGGGGGAGTTGCGAGTAGACATGTTTCTTTATGTTTTTTTTTTAAGATGTTTTGCCATCAATGACAGAGGGAGATATTGTTAGATGTGTGAATATTGTCAGTGTTGTCATTGATATGAAACTAGTCATCTAGTTTGGTTTGGATGGTATATATGGATGATATATATATGCATATAGTATGTGCAAATGATGTATACAATTTATATAATGCAGGAAAGTGTAGATAATCTATCGGAGTCACTTTCAAAAGATCTTCATATCATGAGTTATGCTTATTGTGGTCCCAGTATTTGTTATGTGCTCTGGTATTATCTATTTCAGTTATGACAGTTGTATGTTTTCATGTCTTGTGTTCAGGTATATGTGGTACATGTAGTACTTGTGTTTTGGAGTTTGGAGTTGCTATGATTGGAGCTTTGTGTTTTTGGGTCAATATTTATGGGTTTGGTTGACCCCTATTCTATTCTGGTAATTAAGGTATATGCATCTATGAATGAATTATGTGAAGGAAGCATGTAGAGATCTTGCATAGGCCAACTTGGTTATCATATTTATGTTTAAGGCTTTATTGGATAACATGTTGATCCGAGAAACATGCTTGGCCGACATATTATCCTGGTGTATAATCATTTTAGGATATATATACATAGAAGTGTATGAAGGCATGGTTAAGAGAGATAAGGTATGAGTGGTAAGAAGTAGTATGTGAAGTGTGAGTTATAGACAATGAAGCAGTTGGAGTAGAATTAGAGTACAAAATAGTGTTGCAGTAATCCTTTACTAGATCTGCTACAGGTGTTTATGGATAGTGGTACAAAGATCTTTTACTAGATCTATTGTAGGTTTTGTGAGTTGTGATCTAAGATTAACTTGGAATTTATTTCATACATTTGGAGATGCAACTTTCTTTAATTCATTTTACTTGTTGCAGTGAGCATTCTGAAAGTGAGCGACCCAATAGTGAGCCACCTGTTTTGTAAACACCATATAACTAGTTATATTATATTAAGAGTAAGCACTCTCTGTGATTTTTCCCATTTGGGTTTTCCATACATAAAATCTAGTGTTCAATTTGTGGCTATATTTTCATATTTATTCTATATTTGTTGTTTCATGTTTGATATGCTTCATTGATAAATTTGGTAAATCTGAATGAGGTCTTGATTTTTGGAGAAATTTTTAAATTGGTGGGAATACTAATTCACCCCCCTCTCAGTATTTCAGTCCTTTCAACCTATCCAACAACCTCAACCCTCTAACAGTTTCTTCATTGTTCTAGAAAGTAGTTGCAAATTCCTCTGTCATTTCATCATTGTACTCAGTTAGTCATAGATAGAAATTTTATCCATCATTCTCTCTTGAAGAATGGAAGAGAATTTGTGTCATTGAGCAAAAAAGTGTGGTCTAAAGGTTTCTATTTGATTGGGTCACCACCCATTCTTCTTCTCTTCTTGGGTTCCTTGACCTACTTATTTCTCATGCTTAAGCTTCAATCAAGCTGTATTCTACTCTATTTAACTCAAAATTCAAAATCCTGTCTTCGAAAATCATGAATTTCTACTCAATACAACTTACTTAGTCTCTTTCTACTTCTAGACAATTACCAATTTTTTTTTTATGAGCCCCGTAACCCTATAACTACTCCTTATCAATTCTTCTTTCCAACCTATATGGGTAACTATGCATGATTATGATTCTAGATGAAATATTTTTTTATTATTCTAAAGTTTTAGCCAGGATTATAGACTTGCCAAGGTGGACATTACCAAACTTTAAAAACAATTGTAAGTTCATGAAATGGTGCACGCATAATCAGTCACATCACCTACCCCTTAATGAACAATAATGACAACAAAACACTTTTTGAATGAAAATGTAATGATTGAAACATCATAATATCCCTTCCCCCAACTTAAATATTATTTCGTCCTCAAATCCAAACAAGGGAGATAAATACAATTAACAAGTAGAGTTGTAGATAATATATATATTAATGTCATATTGATATGAATATCACATGTGAATCAAAGAATGACAATAATTGCTAAATATGTCATAAATGCTATTTATGTTGGATCATAACTTATGTGTCACCACAAATAATCTAAAGTAGTTGTACTTGCTAAAGAAAGAGTGTGGAAGTGATATGCATGGAAAGTGGAAATATTTTAAGTGAAGTTGATGTGATATATATTACAACAATAATGACAATGAGGTGTGGACATGATGAAATCAAGTTGAAATGTGAAGTTGGTGGAAAATTTGAAAGCATAAGAAATAAAATTGCCAAGTATAGTTGTATGGAATTGAGTGGCTACATACAATTTTTTTTGTGGTGTGGCTACATGTAACCACAGAAAAGAATGCACTGTGTAAAAAAAAGTGCATTTGTGAAATGGATTAATGATTTAGGTCCCTTTAGAAAAGAGTGCATCAAGTCCCAACTACCCATCCTTGTGTTACTAAAAAAAAGAAAAATAACATAAACATAAATATATGTAGTATCTGCATGGGTTTTTTTAGGTAGAAAAATATGTAGAGGTAGTGGTTGTGGGTGAGCCAAATGGTTCATTTGTAGAAATTTGGGAATACTTTGCTATTATTAGTGGTGGTGTAATGTGTTTGGGAGATGAGATGGATGGAGTGGACAATGATGGAATTCTAAGTGGAGTGGATGAGATGGTGATGTGAATTGTTGATGGAATGTGAGAAAAAATTCACTTTTGTCCATTGGTTTTTTGTACAAATTTAATCTATTTCCATTGATAATGAGCTTAAATATTACTAGATCAATTATAGTGAGTTGAACAATGACATTAGGAAAGACCTGTTGAATTTCATAGGGTCCCAACCAATGTGTCTAGAGTTTTCCTTTGTTGTCCTTATATCTAGAAACATAGTCAAACCCAATCTCCTAAGGTTATACCTTCTCTTAAAGAGAATAACAATATTATTCCTAAGGTTAGACCTATACCTCCTCCTCATGATGGACTTGGTCTTCTTCCTACACCTAATATTCCTCCTTTCTATGGTGTAGTTCCACCTCCTTCCTCTTATTGAGAGAACTCCTCTCGTTCAACCAAAAAGACCTCAACCTAAACCTTCCATTATCAAGGAGAGAAACACTCCTACTTTTTCAAGTGTTCCTCCTCCTTCTCAGCCTTCCACTAAGAATCAATAGAATCATTGTGCAAGAGAACGTCAATGAAGACATTGTGTTTGAGCTCGTGAAGCTATCCCTCAAAATATTCAATCTCCTTAGACTCCAACAGTTGACATGATTCCCTTTTCTCCTAAGAAATATGTTCAACCTACATCTCCAAATCATAAGTTTCATAAAACATGAGATGGTTTTACTCCTATTAGTGTTCTTTCTCCTCTTTCTCTAAACTTTGATGAAGAAATGGGTGAAAATGTTTCCATAATGGAAATACAACTCCTAATGCTTCAGACAATGAGTATGAGTATGTTGATGTGGACAAACATTTATCAGATGAGTTTTCACAAACCCTAATCCTAGGTCCTAGAGTCAAACAAAGTGACTTACAACATAAGCATAGTCCTTGTTTGGATCTTGTGATAGCTCCATCTACTATGCTTGATATCGCTCATCTAGCGTGTTGCTCACCTTCTCAAAATAGTGATCAGCAAGATCGGGAGGTGGATGTCATGCTAGATTAGCAATATTAGCACTGTAGATCTTTCTCCCTCTTCTTTCTTTCTCTTTTGTGACCATTCTTCTATGTGTATCCCTGTTCTTCTATTGTTCCCTTTATATCTACTTGGGGATGATGCAAAGCATTGAGATATTTTATTGGAAAGAGACACTGCCTCATGTTTTGTGTTCATTATCCTTGGATTTATACCTCAATTGGGGGCTAAATCCTTGCGATAATGTGCTCCCTTTCTTCTCTCTCTCGGGTGTATCCTACCTTTAAGCAATCTCTCCTGATAAGGCACGTGTGATCGCTTTAACATGGGGTCATACACTCCACTCATACTTTCCTTCTTGTGATATTTAGAATTGCTTAGTGAACCTTATTTTGCTTTGTAATATTTAGTATCCTTTCTTTCATGACTCATAGTGAAGGGAACTATTAGCACATATTTTTACAAAATATTTTGTGCTATATATGGATGCCTTTTTTCCTATCATTAGAGCATTTAGTGCTCATGTCTTATATACAGAAGTATAACTGAAGAAAATGGAGTTGTCCAAAGATCAATTGGTGTTGCTAAGACCCCCAAGCCTGTGCATATGGTGTTGGGACTCATAAAATTCTGAGTCAATTTGAGAGGCCCATTTCAAAGAAGGGATTTGTTTATCAAGAAGACAATGGCACTAAGGAGTATACAAGAAGAAAAAACTACGGGAATGCCTGAGATCTCAGTTCGTGAACTTAGTTGTTTGTCATGTTGTAATTACATGTCTTCAGTTGCAAATTAGGTAGTCGTTAGGAATAGACACATCGGTTTAAAGCTTGTTCACATCCCTTCAGTACCGTATATAATGGGATACCAAAACTGATGAAAAGGAGAGATATTTTCAGATGGCTTGCAAGGGTTGTAGTATTATGTACTAGAGAAGTCTATGGGAAGAAGAAGTATCTGTTGATGCAAATTGATTGTAATGGAGTATCTTCAAGTGTAGCTTTTGTATACAATACCAATTCAAAGATTAATATACAAGGTTCATTGTTTCTATCCAAAATATTATATACTTTCTATGTTGATGAATTAATTATGTCCTCTTGATAAACCTTCTTTTGGGCTTGTTGTGATGTGCCATCACATGATTTTGCACTAAATATGGAATTGGTTTTTCATTATTTATGTAGAACATACTGAAACCTTCACAATGATAGTTAATATTGTCTCCTGAGTTGATCGAATTGGTTGTCCACAAAGTAACATCTATATCCTTGGATAGAAGCACTAGTATGTTATTTATCTTCTATGGGTTGGGATTGTTATGCATAAGGTCCTTATCAGAGAAACATTCTTTTGAATCCTATATGAACTGATCTATACATGATTTCTACAAGTCTTAAGAGAAATCATTTTTCATAATACATTTTAATTAATTTTCTTTTATCAACATTCAAGAAGCATTCAAATAAAAGCACATAATAAGGTACAGTAGCAGGAAACTATTGCCATTCTTGTAGAAGGTTGTCTTAATAAAACTTTAAATCTACTTTAAATAACCTCTTAGTGCTTGAGAGAGAAAGGTATACCCACCTAGGTTCAGTGGAGCCTTAAGTGTAGAGGGATTTGGTCTTTGACCATCCTTGTTCGTTGCCCAAGGCTATTTGGATTAGTTAAGGGCTTGGAAAATCCTTAAGTTTTCTAATCTATGGTTTTGGGCACCAACAGGAACTTTGCTACTTGCAGTCATAGTTATCCACTTCTCTATCTTCCCTATTACTCTGTCAATCAAATTTGTAAGATCCTAAGTCCATTGGGTGCTTGGTGCATCTTGCCTCCCTAACGTGGTAAAAGTCTTTCAATCTTGTTTCCTTGTACTTTACCAACAATATTGGTGTACGCTTATACTCCCACTAAAGTGGGGGCTAAATGTAGTGTCAAAAAGTTGTGACCCTAGCAATTTTTTACTACATTAGGGTCCTCACGCATGCGAATTTGAATCCTCTAGCCTGATTGGAGACCATAGATTACTTAGTTTTCATAAATAACTTCTTCCTTGGCCTCTGCATCACCCTGTCTGCACTCTGCCTTGAAGAAAGGGGTAGAATAGGGGTGTAGCCCCACTTTCCCCCCTTGGATGGGGGTGTAGCACCCTTTTCCTCCCAGGATAGGGGCGTGACACCCCTTTCCCTACCCTATTTTGAGGCATGACCCTTCCTAGGGTTGCATTATTGGTTGTGCCTCGGGTGGGAAACTCCCCTGATGTTGGTCTGTGATGAAATTCAAATCCACTAACATGTATATAAGGGGCATTTTCCCTCTCATTTTCATAAGTTCGATAAGTTGGATGAGTGGGAAGTTCACAAGTGATCAAGCATTCTTTTCCAGCATTGAGCATTCTCAAGTCTCCCTTCAAGGCTAGGTGTTGCATTCAAGTCAAGGATTCAACCATTGAAGAGGAGATTGATTTCAAAATTCAATTCCACATAAGCATTTCCATCAACATTGCTACTACAACCTCCCTTGAGGTGATTTACAATTCAGTCATTCATTTACATCTACTTGCCAGTACTTTCTTTCATTACTTGGTTAATTCCAAAACCGGGGTTTGAACTAAAGGCAAACCCCCAATCTCAACCCATTTTCCTCTCTTTTATGTGTGTAGGTTGTAGGTGCATAGATGTACTTTAGATTTGGGATTCATTTATAGAGGCGAAAAATCCCTTTTCGTTTCACGAATTTTTTGGAGGACCATGTATGTTCCCGCCATGGTCCGGGCAACTTTTCCTCAAATTCGCAAGGCTACTTCATCTCAACATTTTACTGCTAGATCTAGGTGCACAACTTCATCCCATATTCTGATCTCAAGTTATAATCAGTTCTTTGTCACTCTTGCATTACATAATCCAATCAATTTCCTTTCCAAATCAAACAAGAAAGAGGGGATCAACTTAGCATTCCCAATTCATTCAAAATTCAATCTACCATCTTCATGTGGAGAGATTGAATCTAGTGAATTATCCTCTCTTCTTTCTGTAGCGTCCTAAAATTGTGACACTTGCAATTTCGACTGCATTTGGGTCTTCACGATGGCGATGCAACACAGAACCTGAATGGAGACCCCGAAACTTGTTCATGACATCAAAAACTGCATTTTTCAGCACCCTGGCCTGATCCTCCTTGCACCCTGCTGCCCCTAGAGGTGGGACCATGGCGCCCAATGCCCTGGTCCTTCAGGACTAGGGCACCCAGCGCCCTGGTTCCCCAGGACCATGGCGCCCAGCACCCTGGTCCCTGGCCCTATTTTGGGCCTGGTCTCTTGTGGGCATCGGGTCTTTAAGTTTGCAAATTGGAAAATAATGTTTCCTGGTCGGCCTAAGGTCGGGAAAATCAGTCTATCAACCCTAATTGGCAAGTATATAAACTACATTTCCTCTCCCATTTTGGTAGATGAAAAAAAAAGGCAGAAACGATATTCAAGCATTCAAGCATTCAAGCATTCAAGCATTCCTTCAAGCAATTGATCATTCTAAGTCTCCATTCAAGGCTAAGTGTTGCATTCAAGACAAGGATTCAACCATTGAAGAGGAGATCACATACAACATACAACATACAACAACATTTACACCTTCCCATGTAAGAATACAAACATTCTTACAACAAGGTATCAGTACTTGTTTACATTACAAACATTTACATTTACAACATTCTCATTTCTTGGTTAATTCCAAAACCGGGGTTTGACCTAAAGGCAAACCCCTCATCCCTAACCCCCCAATCGTTTTCTCTTTTCTGTGTGTAGGTTGCAGGTATGCGGTTGTAATTGAAGATCTGGAATCCTTGTGCAAAGACGAACAGATCCACCTTCGTTTCGCGGATTTTTCGGAGGACCGTGTGCACGCTGGGCGCCATCGTCCCATCAACTTTCGCTCAAATTTGCAGAACAGCACCGTCTCGACATTTTACTGCTAATTCCAGGTCCATAGCTTCATCCCATATCCCTATCTCTGTTTATAAGTGAATCTTTCCTACTTTACATGCATTCCTAGTTCAATCTTTCTATCTACATTCTTTACAAAAGAGGGTATCCTTGATGTCTTAACCCTTGAAACTCATATAGAATCCAATCTTGCATTGCATGGGATTGGATCTTGTGGGTTTCAACCCCTCTTTTGAATGTAAAGTCTCCCCTAAGTGAAAACCATCAACCCTAGTGACTCTTGCTTCTCTCTCCTTGGAGTTGGGGAGGGGAGAACGACTAGGGTTCAATTTTTCCACTTTACACTTTCTAATGTAACATGGTGAAAAGTGGTAAATGTATACACCTAAAAATGGTCTAAAGACAATTAATTAAATAAGCAATTATTTAATTAATCCTCCCTCCCCAATTTAATTAAATTCACTAAGCAATTTGATTAAAACTCCCCATTCATCTACTTATTAATAAATCTAAGGATTTATTTAATAGGTTCATTTCAATAATCCCCCTTGATTAATTAATTCAAATTAATTGATTCCCTTATTCCAAAATCATTTCTTCTAATCCTTTAATTAATTAAAACAAATCAACCATGAGATGTTGAGATTAATTAGCCTTTTCATATTATTTGAATTTTTAAATTCAAATTCTCCTAAATCTACCACTCCTAAACCTAACCATTCCTAAACCTAACCCATTCTACCTACCCACCATGTCCCCTTTCATCCAACCTCTTCAAGATCCTTTGTGACACTTGTCACTAAGTGTTCCCTTTCATCCAACCCTTCTAGAATCCTCTTGACACTTGTCACCATAGAGATGACAGATGTTCCCTTTAATCCAACCCCCTTTTCCAACCTCCTCCAATTTAACCATTGATATCTTCAGATCAATCTTGACCGTTGATTCCTACCACCTCACCCCTAGCCTTGAAAATATTATAAATAGACCTCATTTTGGAGCACAAAGGGTCCCAATTTTAGATCATTTTTGCATCCCATCTCATTCTCATCTTATCCATCATTACTATAGGCATCTAGCTTCTAGTTTATCATCTTAGCAATGTTATCATGCTCAATTGTAGCTTAATTGCATCTTCATTCTAGCTTATTTTCTAGATCAATCATGAAATCATATAGCTTAATCATGATATCCTTGCTAGATCATGTATTTTCACCATTCAAATCTTCCATCTAAGTGTAGTCAAGTCACTAGAATATGCATAATCAAATCTAAGAGCATTTTTCATACTCGCATTTACTAGGAGGCAATAAGTCAATTAGCTATGGTTTTGTCTTTTATTGTTTCAATTTACTAAACATTTCTTGTAATGATTTATTGAGTGCATTGTGGTTGTAGGTACAAGTACACTTCACAGAGCACGACAATAATCAATAGTAAGACTCTCATCTCTCTTTCAGAGAAAGGGTAGTTTTCCTCTTGATCTATCATTCACCATTACACCTTTATTGGATTTGTTAACTAGGAAAGAAAATATGGAACAACATTGGCTTTGCCTAGCTTGTCAATAATGGTTATATCAAACTCTTGCAACAAGAGTGACCATCTGATGAACCTTCATGTAACCACTATTTTTCTCATAAAGTAGTGTATTGTTGTATGATTAGTGTGAAAAAAATAGGATAGTCAGTGATGTAATGCCTAAATTTTTTGATAGCATAGATGACAAGATGCATTTCCTTGTTTGTAACTATATAGTTAGCTTCTGCACCTTGAAGATTCTTACTAAATTATAAATAACATACTCAAGATTACCTTCTTTTTTTCCTTGATACTACAACTACAAATTCAAATGCATTGGTATGTATATGGAAAGGTGTGTTTCAATTAGGTCCTCTGAGTACTGGTTCTTGTGTGAGGGAAGACTTGAGTGCTTCAAATGCTTGATGTCAACTTGGAGTCCAATCAAATTTTGCATCCTTTGTTATCAAAGTGAAAAATGGTGAAGCTATCTTGCTGAAATCCTTGATGAAGTATATATAATACCTTTCATGTCCAAGGAAACTTTTGACATACCTTTGTTTTTGAGGCACTAGAAGCTCTGAAATAATTACAATTTTGGCTGGATCAACTTGAATTCAATTGACAAAAGCAAAGTGTCCCAATACAAGTCCCTCTTCCATCATCATAAAGCACTTTTCATGGATAAGAGAGAGATTATGGTCATGACATATTTGCAATACCTTTTCCAAATTTTCTAGGGCATCCTCATAATTTTTACGATAGTTTGTTTAATTTTTCATATAAATTTCTATGGTTTACAAAGATAAATCATAGAAAATTCTCAAAACAACCCTCTAAAAGGTGGTTGGTACATTGCATAGCCCAAATGCAAGTATTGAATATGTATATGTCTCCCAGTGATATGTGAAAGTTGTCTTATCCTGGTCCTTGAGAGAAATTTTAATCTAATTGTAATCACTAAATCCATCTAAGATAGAAAAGTATCTCTTACCAGCCAATGAGTCTAAGAGTTGATTAATGAAAGCAAGTGGAAAGTGGTCCTTGCGTGTTGCAACATTTAATTATCTATAGTCTACATATACTTGATACTCTCCCCCCTTCTTTGGCATAATCACTAATAGTGAAACCCACTCACGATCAGATATGGGATAAATGAATCCCACATCATATAGTGGCTACAATTTAGACTTGACTATTTCCCTGAGTGCTATATTCATTCACCTTTGTGGTTGTCTAAATGGTCAACATCCTTCATTAATATATATCTTGTGCATACAAAGGTTGGGCAATGCCTCTCATATCATGGTAGTCCAATGCAAATGCTGAAGTGTGAGATATCATGTTGTGTTGCAGTCAACTCATTAATGATGTTGAGTGTTCTTTCTTTAGATATTTCTACTTGACTAGCTGCTATAGATATAGAGGAAATGTCAAGACCTATTATGTTCATGCTACAATCATTAGTAGAAATAGTAGAGAGTATATATGAAGTTTTTGGATCTTCATTTTCCATAAAACAATGAACTAGACAAGTTAGATATGATAAAAAATGTTCTTGTTGCAGGTCTAGGACATAGGAGTGTTGTATTATTTTAGCAAGTATGAAATATTCATCCTGGGAATACATCATAGTATCTCTCTCTATCACCATGAGAGTTTTCAGTGAATATTATTCATCCTCTTCTAGGGTAGGCCAAGCAAAATATCCCAAATTTGAATGAGGCTGAGCAAGAGGATATAATACTAATTGCTTTGTTTTAACTTGAGTGGAGATTGTCATGTTTCTTGGCTTGCAACCAATGAAGGCATCAGTAGTGGCCAACCAAGTCATTTCAAAAATTAGTGGGTATCTACCCAAAGGGACTTGTTGGATTACAAAGTTAGCAAAATAGTCACATGAGTCTATAGTTATCAATAAATCTTCAATTACTCCCTATGGCTTTATAGTAGATCTATCTGCTAATTAGAACATTGTTGGTGTTGATCTTATGTTGTCCAACTGCAACTCATCCATTGTCTACTTAGTCATGATGTTAATTTTTACCCCAAGGTCTATCACTGCATTTTTTATAAGGGTCCCATTGATGCTTACATCCACAACTAGGCTCCTTGTATCTAAATATTTGGCAACTACCATGGTGCCCAATATGATCTCAACCAACATGGACTATTTTAGGGTCTTGTTTCTTATTACTTGGTCATATGAGACAAAAATCTCTAATAGCCTTGGTGTAGATGGGGTCATCCTTAAGGGCTTGTAGGAGGGGTATCTTCATACATACATTTTTTTAGTTGTCCCAAGAGGTCAAATTTAGGTTTAGGTTGGTATTTCTATGTGTCTAGCCACTCAAGATAAGGTGGTTCCTTATTAGGTGATTCATCGTGTGTTTGTGGCATCTTTATGAGTTGATTAGTGATGTCTATCCCTGGTTCCTCATAAAAAAAATCTATGATATATGGGGATTTAGGACAAGGAAGAGGCTTACCTAAATGTAAATGGACATCACTTATCTCAACTATATAGGTTGGAAATTAAGTTCTCTTATTCACATAAGCCTACTGAGTAAAATTTTTGTTAAGATTAAATGCAGGTTGAACAGGAAACTGAGGTACTCTTGGGGGAGAAAAGGTAGGCATGTTCTGACTAGGCAAAATGGCTAGTTGTTGAGGGTGTATTTAAGGCAATAAGGCAGGCTGATGAGGTCAATTTTTCTATTGCTTTAGGTGATCAGCATTGGACTATTGTCATTGTTGAGTTTTTCACCATGGTTGAGACCATGGGTTTTGGGGACTCTATCATTGGTTATAATTTGGATATTGGTATTGGGGTAGCTAGGAGAAATGCTAAGGCATCCAACTTGATGTATTACCTTTCCATTAGGGGTTTTGCATTGTATTCCAAGGCTAAAAATTCCAACTGGAAACATTTTCTTGAACTTAAGAAATGAAGGATTATTGGATAGTGGGTTTGATTACATACCTTTCTTTTTCTTCCATAGCTTGGATTGTGCTATGTAAAATATTTGT
Source organism: Cryptomeria japonica (assembly GCF_030272615.1). Classification (NCBI taxonomy): domain Eukaryota; kingdom Viridiplantae; phylum Streptophyta; class Pinopsida; order Cupressales; family Cupressaceae; genus Cryptomeria; species Cryptomeria japonica. Next base: position 420,337,763 of record NC_081413.1, on the reverse strand, counting down.
CCATTCATATCTTCTATTGCATGAAATTCGGGACAAACCAACTTTTCTTTAGTGATGTCAACAATATTTTTACATCTACAATTGGATCTCTTTTATCGACAATGAGGATAATAATTTGCAAGAGCAACATATCCTTCTTCTTTTTTTCTCTTTGGATGAAGAGTATCTAACTGGGTTTCCAAATGATTTACTATATCTTTATTAATATTGGAGAGTAGGTTTCTTAATTTCACTCTTGAGACACTAGTAGATGTCTTAATGGTAGGAAGAGGCCTAAATATTTTGTCCTTCCTTAGGGTAGACCTAGAGTAATTCCTTGCTAGCTTACAAATATCATCAAAGGTTGCTTGTGTAATATCACCTCCACCCATCAAGTTCAGTGCATCAATGCATTCCTCATTACTTCCTCTGAGAAAAACCAAAGACTCAAGAGTAAACCTATTATGTCTGGATTTCTTCATACAAATTTTGGAACCTATCTATGTAGTCTTCAAGGGGTCCATCTTCTTTTTGAGACATCCTAAAAAATTCTTCCTTCCTTGTGTCTCCACCTTTGCAATAGTCTTGATACTTATACAAAAAAAAAATGTTTCATTATAGCCCAACTAGTGATTGCATTGCTCCCCAACCCCATGAACCACTTTGATGCAGAATCCTTCAAAGTGGCAAGAAATAAATTTCAACTATGGGCATCAGTTACATAATCATAAATTCTATATAGTACATCAAATTCAAAAAGGAAGGTATCAGAATCTTTAGTGACAAAGCCATAAAAGTTACGAAGGGGCATTTGGAGATATATTATTCAATTTTGCAACCCTTTCTTGTTTAGTGATTAGGAATGCAAAGGAGACTACTGTATCAATATTTTTTACTTCAACATAACCCATTTGTTGTTATTGTCTTGTGTACATGCTTTTGAGTAGGTTATTCTTGAGTATTACCAGAAGATCTTGAATCTATATGTAAACTAAATGGATCTTTTGATGTCTGTTGAAGCTGATGAGTTATGTGGTCCCTCTCTTGAAACCAGGGCAATAGAAATGCCAAGATTATGGGTTGTCTACTTGTACTTGTTTTGATTAAGGATAAACAGGTTTTGAGGGGACCCGAAACCCCATAGAAAAAGTTTTGAAGGAACCCAAAAGCCTCAAATTTTACTAGGATCTGGAACCCAAAAAACAACACTGCCTAGAGGAATAACTATCATAAATCTAGCAACCTAACCATAGCCGAGACTAAAAAGACTACCATCTAAAACATACACAAGGGTTTTACTTAGGTTCCCTTAACCTTCAACATACAACATGGGTTTTCTAGGCTCCCATAACCTGTTGGAAATTGACACTCTATTGTTTAGGTTTTATTATGTAGTCATTGATGGAAACATGATTTTGGGTTTCAGCTTCATATGGTGTAGGCACTTCATAGACTCTGTACCGCTACCAGCACCAATAGGATAGAATATTTCTTTGGTCACCGACAATGCAGGCCGACATGGTATGGTAAAGATCATTGGTATTGGAGGCCGACACATCTTGGATCTAGCATTGCCAACTTAGTTTGATTCTTATTCATTTATGTTATATGGCCGACCTGTAAATGTGATATTGTGTATATCCTTGTAAGCCGACATAGGGCAAAAATTTGTATAGGGTATATAAGAGATAGACATGTGGAATGGATACATGGATGTAATGTAATGTGAGGAATTCATTGTAAGGGTTATTCTGGTACTGAGGTTTAGGGTTTTAATCAGAATAGACAAAGCTTAAACCAGAACTGTATTCTAGAATTGGAGATGCTATACTAAGCAGTTTATACTTGTCTGGATTGTTGTCTGGATTGTTATGTAGTCAGTGAGACTCCTATTGTGATGAACAGTGTGCTCTAGGTTGTAAGCCTTCTTGCAAGTGCAGGCCCATCATATATTATAATATCTCTTCATATGGCCAGTGAATTGATATTGTGGGTCACAAATCCCACCATGGTTTTTCCTCATTAACGTTTTCCACATATAAATCAATGTGTTATGGTTCTCATTTATGTGTTTGGCTTATTGGTTGCATTACTTATTTCAATTTATTTATACTCCTATACTAGTTTGTGTACGAATGTTTTGTTAAGGCTAAAATCTACTATTCTGGTATTACACTGATTCACCCCCCCTCTTAGTGTTATTTATTTTCAACAATTGGTATCAAAGCCTTCTGCCTTGAAGGAAGTTTAACAACTTGAGGAAGATCTCGAAACCAAAATAATTGAATATGGCTTTCGAGAAGCATCTTGAGATGGCACTTGAAGATTATGATGCTGAAAGATTGAAGAAGTTAAAGCTACAAGATGAGTTGAATTCTGTTAAAGAATTTATTCTTGTCCTACAAGAGAGACTATCATTTGTTCAAGCTAGGAGGAAGGAAATTTTGCAAAATCAGGATGATGAAAAGAAAAATGCACTTAAGGAACAATGTCAAAAATTGAGTCAGGAGAACATGGTTATTAAGAATGAAATGCAAACTATGACTATAAAGATGTCTAAGGATATTGAGGAAAAAAAGAAAAAGGAAGAAAATCTTGTTGTATCCCTGAAGAACAAATTTAAAGAATGTGGTAGGTTGACTCATGAAAATGAGAGGTTGAGGTCTGATCTGGTACAATCCTAGAGTAATGAGAAAGAGCTTGAGAGACAAATTACAATATTAAAATATTATTTAACTGCTTTAAGTGAGTACAAATAAAAATTCAAGATCAACTCAATACACCTTGATGAGTTACTGAAGAGATAGAGGTAGAATGGAGATTCCAGTGGACTTGGATTTGAGCAAGGACATAGTTCTGGTACTTCTAATGAAGATCAAAACCATAAGGCACTAGTAAGAAAATTCAATGCTTATAAATTCAATGGTAGATGTTTTGTTTGTAATAGATTTGGACACATGGCTAGACAATGTAGAAATAGAGCAAATCAGAACCTTGATTTTGCTCTTGGTAAATGTTCTAAATGCAATAAAATTGGTCATAAGACAAAAGATTGCAGAATGAATGTAAAATTCTATTCTTGTGGAAAATTTGGACATATGGCTAATCAGTGCAGGTGAAGCAATTTCACCAGTTTTAGCAAGGCAATTCAAAAGAACAATGTTACATGTTATGCATGCACTGAAGTTGGACATATTGCAAAGTTATGTAGAAGCATAAATCCATTGATTGGCAATGGAGGATCAAATGATAAAGGTAAAGATAAGATTAGTGAGATTCGGCAAGATCATACTCAAAGATGGGTTAGAAAGACTGAAGAGAAATCATCAGATGGAAATGTCCCGATTACCTATCTAGCAGAAGAGGCTGCTCCTACACCTGCAGTGAGCTCATCTAGTAACTAAGGCAAATGCCTTAGGGGTAGGAAAATTTCATGGAAAATGATGCATATACCCCTAAAGGAGATTCTAGAAGATGTTCAAGATATTGGAGAGGATTATGTGACATTAATATATTCAAAGTGAGATCCGGTATCATTCACCAACAGTCATTTATGTCAATGGAAGATTAGGGTTTTATCGATGGATAAAAGGTCGATTACACTTCATTTTTAATCACCCAGCATTTAGAGTGATTTCAGAGCGATTCAGACCGACTTAGTGCAATTAGAAAGTACTTAGAGGTGATCAGATTTCTTCTTGAGCAATCACATCAGCATCTGGAAGGATTTGTTAGAGGTTTTCACCAGAAGTGTTCTAAAGGTATTTTTCTTTAATCATGGAATCAGGACATCTTCTGCTCCTATTTTCATTGCAAATCCAACTATAGTAGAAGTTAAGGACCTCTCCAGGCCAATTTTCAAATGCTATCCACATGTGGCTACCAAGGAAGATTCGGTTGGAGTGTTTTCTCACATCCTGGAGGGAGTGGTATATGTGGAAGATGTTAGGGCCTATATTCATTATCATATAGAAGAATTAGGCACTTTGGAGATCAAGGGGATGTATATGAATGAACTCATGGGAGAATCTAGTAAAATTAAACAAGCATATAAACACATCGAAGATCGAGGGTTCACTGATATTCTGGATATTCTGGAGTTTGAGGATGAGATTTTCAAATATGTATTGAGAAGAGTACATGGGGAATTCATATGGCTGGACCAACCCTACAAAATCACTAAGGAAGCCATCCGAGAAATTACTGGTTTGCCATCGGTAGGGCAACATCCATATAAGAAAGTATCAAATGACTTTGTAAGGAAGATCATCGATGCCACATCAGACAAGAGATCGATGAAGGTGAGCACCATCACCAACACCAACATCAAATTTAGAAGCATGATCATAGGCTACAAGGTAAGTCAATCTAACCGACTGAATTTAGTTTCCAGTTCATGTATTTTGGCCACTTATAAGATGATGAGAGAAAATATCAAGTTAGATCTTTGTGACTGGGTGCTTGAGGAGTTATTGATCAATTTAGGAAAGATTAAAGGTGAGAAGAAGGGCACCTTCTGGTATGGAAATCGATTAGTCTACTTAATGTTATACTTTTTGAATGATACTCCCAAATCCGGAAGGAAGCAATGGGCTTTTGACATCCTGGTAAGAAGACAACTTAAGCAATCAATTGTTGCATTGGGAAATCTTAGAGATGACAAGGTATGGGGTTACTTCAAGGCTTTTCAGAAATCTATGAGGTATAGAATAAGAGTACCTGAGCATATAGTAGAGAAATACTCTACCCACATATGTTTCATGGTCAAGAAAGATGAGACCCTTATGGAGGCAGTCAAGTCCCGAAAGATTTGGATAGCTAAAATGGGCTGAGGTGGATGCATTAATTCTTGATGCATATGATAAAATTATACTTGATGCAGATATAGATGAAGCCAAAAAACCTTGTGAATATAATAGCAAAAGACTCTTGAGGTTGAAACTGAGTTCCATTGAAAGAAGAGGGAAAGACAAGAAGGTAAGGCAAGCAAGTTTGTACAGGAGATTTCAAAGGACATTAAGGCACTCATTGATGTTGTTCCGAAGAAAGGGAGAAAGAGGAAGGATCTATTAGTTCACATTGAACTTGTGACTGCAGATTTTGAATCTGAAGATGACACACCATAGGGTTGTGAGGAAGAAACTAGAAGAACCTAAAGTGGAAGCAAAGAAACAACTAGTTAGGAAGGTCATCATCAAATTACCGACACAAAAGAAATCACCCAGGGCTACACCATCAGCTACATCTGGTACTACCAGAAAGAAGAAGAAGAGTGACATTGATTTGGCACTAGAAACTGGTAATGTAACAATTATTCTACCTAAGACTTATGCTGAAATTGTAGATGAAATAACTAAGGATGGGATGATGAAAAATGTTAAGTCTTATTATGATACATTTGAAGATGATAAACTGAGAGAGGTAGAGGAAGTAATTCTTATTTAGATATCTATAAGAAAGCATTAATTGAAATAGAAAATCAAATACCAACAGAGCTATACAACATGTTAGATGCTAAAAGGTTATTTGCAATGCAAGAAGACAAACACATTAAGATGCAAGAAATTTTAGCTATATGTGTTGCTATAACTCCAGATGAGATGGAGAAGACAATTGAGGCTGTAGATAAGAAGGTTTTTAACAACAAACATAGAATAACTAGCCTGATGTTAGGAAAGGTGAATGAGATAATAAAGGAGACACAGAAGGGTTGGATAAAAGTTTTAGGAGAACATAGAGTATTCTTCACTTCACCAGAGAAAAAGATTGATACTATAGACACACCAGTTGAAGGGAAAGGTAAAGGAATTATGGGTACTTCACCCTCAGTTTTGAATAATATCAAGATTGTGGAAATTGAGCCACCGGTTAACACAAATGTATAGACAAATACAACGATACAGGTTAATGCAGAGAACATTATATAGGATACTAACATTGAGGACACTTGTCCTCTGAATACTAATGTATAGGTTGAGGGTACTGTTCCTATATAAGAACCAACAGTTGCATAGATTACACCAAGTGGCGAAGCCACCGGTGTAAGTGAGCAAGCAATAAAAGTTAAATCACTAGAGAAAATAGGGGAATCCGGTAGGGAACCAGTTGTTAGCACATCATTATTAGCAATTGTCACTTCTCTAGTGGAAAAGAAAAACATCAAAGAGATGAGTCTCATAGAACTAATGATGATGGCTGCTCAGAAACTGATGAAGGAAGGAACTACAGACAAAGGAATTATAGATCAATCCATAACCATTTTTCACAGATTGGTCTGGGAATGTAAGATTAAGAATGAAGCGAGCCCTTCTGGCAAGATTAAGATAATAACTAAATAGATCTCTAAAGTTTTCAATCATTACAGTAGATCTCTAACTAGATATTTGAGAGACTATGTATGTGAGGAATTCGTTGTAAGGGTTATTCTGGTACAAAGGTTTGGGGTTTTAACCAGAATAGACAGAGGTTAAACCAGAACTGTATTTTAGCATTGGAGATTCTATACTAAGTAGCTCATACTTATTGGGATTATTGTCCTGATTGTTATGTAGTCAATGAAACTCCTATTGTGTTGAGTAGTGTGCTCTAGGCTATAAGCCTTCCTGCAAGTGCAGCCCATCATATATTGTAATATCTCTTCATATGGCCAGTGAATTGATATTGTGGGTCACAAATCTCACCGTGGTTTTTCCTCATTGAGGTTTTCCACCTATAAATTAGTGTGTTATGGTTCTCATTTATGTGTTTGGATTATTGGTTGCAATACATCTTTCAATTCTATTTATATTGGTATACCGGTTGGTATATGAATGTTTTGTTAAGGCTAAAATCTACTATTTCGGTATTACACTGGTTCACCCCCCCCCTCTTAGTGTTATTTGTTTCAAACATAACCAACACAGACACTAGGCTACAACTGGTAGCCATACATTTAGGATTAGGACTCAGAATGTTTTGAAAGGCTCCCCTAACCATCAGCCTAGGTTTTGAACTGGCCCCCAAAACCAGTAGAGAAGGGTTTTCCCAAGATCCCTTAACCTGTAACAAAGACCTCACATTGCCAAAAACAAAACCTATCCTTAACCAAAAACCAAAACAACAAGTGTTCAACCTAGGCCTTGAAAACTAATAGCATCCAACTTGCTTGTGGGTTTTACAAGGCTCCCACAATTGGAACCAGACATCAATAAAATAAAAATAAAGCAACAGCTAAGAGGGGGATTTTGAAAGGCATCCCTAACCTTCAAAATGGGTTTTAAAGTGGCTCCCATAACCAGTAGGAGGGCACCCATCACCACCCAACATCAGATCAGAACCCACCTTCTAGCACAACAACTCTCCACCTCTATAGAAAAGGGAACCATCTCAATAGGAGTTGGAAGGAAAGAGACCATGCACAAAGAAAATGAAGTAGGTAATCCCAAAAAAAAGACCAACAACCAACAAATATTCACATGATGCTTAGCTGGAAAGAAGGGTTTTGAAAAGGCTCCTAAAACCTTGAACATAAATAGAGGCCAGTACCAGAAGGACTCTATGCCAATAATATTCACCAAAATATCTACCTCTCAAGGAGAAGAGGGAAAGAAACCCATCAACAAAGAGACAATCACAAGAGCACATCCAACCTCAAACAGAAAGGTATCCAATACCCCAATCAGGAGCCATCCCACCAAACTCTTCCCACAACTCTTCCCCTCTATAGAAGAGTGGTCCACCTCAATAAGATAGAAAGAGAGAAAAGGAAGGAAGACAACCTGAGAAACCCTATAAAATCTCTTGAAAATAATAGATCCATAAAAGCACTCACAATCTGCAAGAGAAAACTCTAAAAGACGACACCAAAAAGATGTAGGCACCTCCCAGATAGAGTTCCCCATCCATACCAGATCATTCCCAAAGGGTAACACACAACCCACAGGGAGAAAGGACTCTAGAAAGACAAAACCTCCACTTGGATCCCAAACATCCCCCTCACACCAAGGTGCAACCAGGAGAGAACAAACTATGGACAAAGCCACCATAGCTACCACCAAAACCTTCTTGCGAAGAAAAAAGACCAACATTTGGATCTCCACCTCATAGACCGACCAGGTCTAGAAGAAAGCTTGACCCAGATCCAGATCCAAGCTCCCACAGACCCAATTCCCTCCTTTGACAACATAGAAAGGAAAAGAACCCAAAAACCTTCCACAGTCTCAACTGTACCCACATCACCCATGACAAAAAGCACTGATGGGAAAAGTATTCTACCATCGGCCAAACAGGGCAATGGGGAGCAGAGATGGGACTTATTCCCCCCAATAACTAGAGAAGACACCAATGCATCCACAACACAGGCAAAAACATTGACCCCAACCATGACCCCAACCCCACCAGGATCACCCACCTCCCCATATCTATCATCTCCTCCATCGGCTACCCCTGAAACCCTTGCTCCAACAACACCTCCTACTTCTGGCTTCTGGCTTCCCGCATCTTGACCCAATGGGTTTGCAGTCTGTCATCTTCCTATACTTGTTAGTAAATAGGTTGATGCCAATTTTAAAATATAACTTTCCTAATGTTGAATACAAATATCTATGCTACTAAAAATATATAACAAAAAGGAAGTTGCAGAAATTAAATAACTGAAAACAATTCAAAACTTAAGAGTCTTTAAACTTAGCACTATCCTTGACAATGACACCAAAAATGGCTGGTCTCCACTATGTCTATTGATTTGGTGCATTATGTCATGCACACAACCTAGTTGAGGTATTAAATGGGGTAACCCTATGTCCTAAGTGAAGGCTCATTTAATTATCAACCAAAAATGTATCTTCAAAGATGGAACTAACACTGTATGTGCAATAAATAATTCCTAAGCTTTCTATCATTGTGTAAATGGAATATACTTCATTTACTGAAAACATAAACAATCCTAAAATGAGAAACGAATACAATACTTGTTGTGGGTAACTCTAGGAGTGACTCAATAGTGGTTATAGATACAACTAAACAACTAGAAGTTGGTTGCAACTAGGACTATTAACTACAACAACATTATTGAACATGAAATAGTAACTAGAAATTAATAGTAACTATTTATTGCATTCAAGGGGAGTGATTAGAGATGACAATGGCAGATTTAATGTGGTGGTGACACTCCTCATGGGTAGCAAGAACAACCACTTTGTGGAAACCATGAGAGCCTATCAAAGGCTAAAAACTGATAGGCATCTTAATTGTAAAATGTTCTGGATTGAAGGTGATTCTAACGATATTATCAAATGTATAAAAGGGGACTATAGAGCTTCATGGACTATTGAAAATATTATTAAGTCCTCAATCAAGATAACTCAAACCTTTGAAAGATGCTTCATCTTTCAAGCCTATTGGGAAGTTAATACCATTGCTGATTGTCTTGCTAATTTGGGTGTGAAATACAAATCTAAAAGAACATGGTACATGGATGACACCCTGGTGGAAGATGTTAAAGCCCTTCTATCATTGACTGAACATAGTAAAATTCAAAATTTTCCCTTTTTTTTATGATACCATTTATTAATTATGTGATCACTATTGCAAATTACAGCTGTTAGAAATCCTTGGATGTCATTGATTTCATTTTTAATTCACACGCTTTCTCGGTTGTTCCTCAAATTATTGGTTTTGCTAGCTCTTTAGAGAGTTGTTTGGTTTTCTACCTATTTTGGGCTCATTTTCCTCTGTCTGGAAAGATGGGTAGAAATAGACGAAGGGTATTACCTACGAAATATGAGAACTGGAAAAATAATGCGACCATCTGGTATCAGTTGCAACAAGGTGAGGTGATGCCTTATTTAGAGAGGCTTCATAGGAATAATTAGAGAGTTACTAATATTTTTTGTGAAGAAGTGGAAAAATGGGAAACTCAACTTATTCAGTAAGGTGGTTGTGGTGGATGAGAACCTCATTGTAGAGGTTATCGGCCTCTCCATGGAGGGCATTAATTTTTACATGGATATAAATCTCTGGGATGGGGTCATTAAGAAGACCCCAAGATGACTAAGGAGAAGGAAAATTTGGTGAAGGTTAATAAGCCTAACTTTGAGCCAAAGTAGATAAAGCCCATTAGGAGGGAACTTATTAAAGAAATTATGGAATTATTCACTCTAGATGATAGGTTCATGAATATTTATGGGTACCACTTTAATTTTTTCAACCACTTCAGACATAAGGTGAATATTTCCTTTCCATTTTACTTTATCTCTTCTTTGAATGCCAACATTAATGAATAGAGGGAGAATCCCCACAATAACCTTGTTCTACATCAAGGGTTAATCTTGCTAATATATGAGGATTTTAAGGTTGGGGCCTATGAGAACCCTAATCAGGCTCTCTTAGTCTTTGAAAATGATGGGGAAGATAGTGATATCTCTGAGGATGAGGAGGAAGAGGCCACTCGCCCCCCTCCCAAGAAACCTAAAAGGGCACAGAAGAATTTTTCTACAGGGACCAGCAAGGGCAAGGGTTCTCCTTTGATGGGGGGAACTAAGTTTGCAAAGAAAGTCAAGGGGAAAGGGAGAGGTTCTTCCCTTGTGATATCTGATAGTTTCTACAAGCATGATGTTCCTATCTCCCCTCCTAAGTCTAAGGAATCTCTTTCTCCTCATGACAAGGAGGGGAATTATCGGGCGTTTGTGGACTTGAGCTTTCAAGATTTTTAGCCCAAGTAGGATATTTCTTTTGGGGTGTTTGAGACCACCAAAAACAACTCTGTGTGTTTACTTAGACTCCTCAGATGGGCTTTTCATGAGAATAAAATCCTCAACCTCAAACATAGAGCCATTTCCTCTAAGATTGAAGACTTACATGGGAAGAAGGATAGGGGATAAATTGCAGGTTACTACTAAGCCCATGCATTTTTGTGGTGTGAAGGAGAAGCCTCAAAGGACCTTTGTTTGTGCCCTTTGGAATGAAGATGAGAAGAAAATTATGGCATATTGTTTAACCAATAATGTGGAAGAAATTAAAAAGATGAAGGATAGGTATGATGACAAGTTTAGGGAAGAAACACAGAGGATCAATAAATGTGAGACCACCCTGCACAATATTATGGAGCATAGTCACAAAATTTTTAAATCCTTGGTTTAATATATGAGTATTGTGGTGGCCAAGCTAAAAAAAATTCACCAGGATAGAGTTTTTGTTGACTTGGACCAAGATAAAGATTTGGGTACTGAGGATACTTCAGGTCTGAACAAGAGAACTAGGGCAAGTACAAAGAAGAAGACTGCTAATCTGCCTCAGGACATTCTAGAGTTGAAGGAAGTGGCTCAGTTCTTCTGCTAGCGTTGTTGTGTTCTTTTGCTGCATTTTTGCTGGCTTTTTGAGGGTGGTAGGTTGGGTTTCTTTCTATTTGTCATGTTTCTCTATCAGTCCTATTGTCTTTCTAGTCTATTTTGTTTTGTTAGGATTTAATGATACATTATATGTAATTTTCTTGTAATGGGTTTTGGGTCCCTTCAAAACTTTCTTTGCCTTAATCAAAAACTATTTATTGCATTCATGAAACTAAATAACAGAAATATGGAAGGAGACTCACATTACCTCAAGTGGCTCTTTCTTGACAAAATTAATCTTCATGAAGATAACAATACACTTAACTTAAAGAATAAAAATCATTCTATCATTTTTAACTCATTCTTAGAACAATCAAATGATAATTGCACAAAATATTCAACAATATTTATATTGTTTGCATTGTATATCTAATTGATGAGTACAAAAATAGACTAAATTTATAACAACAAAATAAGATTTCCTCACATTCCATTCCTTTAAAGGGTTAGGACAAAGGATGCATTTATGACATAATCCTTCCTATATTCAAAGTACCCTCAAGGGTACAATCTCCCTCTCAAAACCTCGTATTGTGCCACTAGGCAGAATCTCGTGGATTGAGAGATATCAATACATCTCTACCATTGAGTTCATTCCTCTCATCCTAGACCTCCATTCACTTCTCCTCTCATTCCTATATACTCAACACAACTATTTTCCACTATCTTGAATCCTTATCATTTGAGAGTTATTGTCAAAATCACATGAGTACACATCATAATCAATCATTTCAAGAAAATCTACAACAAAAAGTTCAATATACTTGGATTTTATTGAATTTAATGCACATTTAACCTCTTTTAGCCTAATCATGAGTTTTTTCTTGTTTAATATATTTTTTTTAAATTTCATTGAATTATCACTCACTTTCAAGCATTCATGCACACATCTGCTTTTGAGAAATAACAATCTCAAAAGGAAGCAATATATGTACTTCCAATATTTCCAAATAAACAAGATATTTAGGATGGATTTATTTTTGTAAGCATTAACTATGCCAATAAAGGATGTTTAGCCCTTCCAAAACTTAATGTATAGTTTCTAAGTCTTTGTGACTACCTTTTGAGTAATTTCAATCTATTTTATTTAGAATCAACATATAAAATCCAAGAAGATTTTCAAGATGTTTGCCACATTTGGGAACATATATTAATAGTGAGGGATAAAATACCTTTTATGGTTGGGATAGAATGGTTGTACTTAATTTAAGTTAAAAGATGTAAAGAAACCAAACATTGGAGAAGTCAAGCCATCCATTGTTACTATAGAGGTTAAATATAAAATTTTAAGATGTACATCACATATGAGATCTAAATGAGATGCACTCAAAGAATATGATGTCATCTTTTTATTTTCCATACACCTACTTTGAAAACCATTAATACTGAAGAAGCCTCCAATATAAGCATTTTAGAATGATTTGGCCTCATGTGTGCATATGGATGTGAGGTTATTGAGACTCATGATGAGGATGGTCACATTATGAATCATTTATAGGAAGGGTTAAAATTAAGAGAGGAATTCAAGCCACTAAAGGGGGAACTTTGATTTGTTGTTATTTCTATGATATATAGTATTAGATAGATGTCAAAGCTATTACAAAAAAAAGGGTAGTAGATGTTTATAGTACATTCAAAATTTTGATGACAAAGAAGCCAAAAGAGAAAAGTTTTAAACCTATTATTAAGTCTATAAGGGATCTATTGAATTAAGATTTTATTATTCCAAAATTATTGCATTCCATTTTCCCATGTTATGAAAATCCAAGTGCTACATAGAGGACCAATATGCTAGACACATTGAATGATATAAAATTCAAGGACATGTTTCATGGTGTAGATCATCTCAAATAAAGTTTTTCATAATATGATGTTCTGTCTTTCAATTAAATGGTGAAGACAAGTTTCCTAAACCTCCTTTTGACATAACACTCCCAAATACATTAAAATCATTGCAAACTAGTTCTAGCTAGGAGTTACAAAGAAGCAATATATATGGTGATAATGAAGGAGGTCAGATAGAGATAAATGACAAACAAGTAAAGGTTGTTGTGGAGGAATATGTTCCTCTTGATATAGAGCCTTACCCACAAGATCATTAAAAAAAAAATAGTGTTAAGTTCACCCTAATTCAAGTTGGAGCTATCATCTTTGGATCCTCTATCCTAAAACACTCAACAATGTTTGATCCTCACCCATCTGTAGACACCTAAAAATGGTCAACACTTGTGGAATCATACTTTAACATTTGCGCATTGCCTCATTTTAGGTTTTTGCGTCGCATTAACATTTCTCCTATGTCACGCACTTGGTCTTTATCATTTGCGAGCATCGAGTCTTTCTTCTACATTCTTCATTCGTCTCGCTCTCAAATTTGGTCTTGTCGACAACACTATCTAGTCATGATTTTGATCGATCTTATCCTATTGCATCAATGTGCATGCTCATTTGTCATCATTTTGGACATCATCAATCCTAATTAGGGTTTTGTCCTCTGTCAATCTCATTAATTTTGTGATCAAGTTGTCATCAATTCTTATGATTTTGCGATCGATTTGTCATCGATCGTTGTCATGTTCAATCTTGTCATTTTGCGATCGATTCGTCATTGATTGTGGTCATTTTCAATCTTGTCATTTTGCGATCTATTTTGTTATCAATCCTTCTCCTCTTGTCAATTTTGTCATTTTGCGATCGATTTGTCATCGATCGTTGTTTGTCTCAATTATGTCAATTTGGATCAATTAGTCATTGTTCCTCATCAATTGGCGCATTTATCAATCAAATCATTTATCACATTGGTCATTTATCAATTCAAAATCATGATTGATATCAATTATATTCAATCAAGACCTAATTGTCATTCTTGCATTGCTAATTCATCTTCTAGGGTTTCATGATTTAATCATTTAACCTTGTGTGTCATTTCTTCCTCTAGGATTAATAAATTATTTATTTATCCTAAGTCTTCTCATCGCAATTAAATGTTTATTTAATTGGCTAATTATTCCTCTTTTTGTGAATTAATTAATAAATGACAAATTATTAATTAATTTACCTAATTTGTATCAACTTCCTAATTTCCAAGTCATCATTGCTAATTTCCTCTTTTTCACTAATTTTCCTATTTTCCCAATTTTCTAATTTTCCTAATTCCTAATTTCAATTCTCTCCTATTTTTCTCCTAATTTCATGGGAATGACATAGAAATTTGTCATAATTGACAATCAATCAATTTTGACATAGAAATTTGTCATAAATTGTCATGAATTATCAATCAATCAAATTTTGCATAGAAGGTGCATAATTTGTCATAAATTGTCATAATTGACATTTTTGATTTGCAATTTCTATTTGGATTGAATCATGCTAATTTGATCCATCTCTCCAATTTGTCTATAAATTGGATGAATTTCTTCAATCTAATCCCTAATCAGATTATTGAATTTCTAATCACTTTGTCAAATCATATTTCGAGTACTCTTGCACCATAATCTTGTCTATTTGCTTTCATCTCATGTGTATGCACTTGAAGGTGAGATCCACAAACAAAGGCTATTTGGAGAAGAAAGAAGAACAATGGAGCCGCATGAAGGAAGCATTCAGATCTATGTCTGGTTTGCATAGTATTTAGTTTTGAATGTTTTGTCTTTATGTCTTTATTGAGTGTGTTTAGGATAGATCATTACATTTAAGCTTTCGTGATTGGATTAGATTAGTTTTTATATGCTTGTGATGATTCCTAATTTCCTATGCTACATTAATTGGTGAAACCGATGTGAACACTAACCATCTGACCCCTTAACTGTGTTTTTGAGTACTTTTGAGTTGATTTGCAGGTCAAAAAAACCAAAAACAGGGCAGTGCAGGGTTTTCTGGGGACTTCTGCACCTATGTAAGACAACTTGCGCCTGTGTTAAGCATTTTGCGCTTGTGTTAAAGAAATTCTACGCTTGTGTCATGGCTTTTGTGCCTGTGTCATGACTTTTGCGCCTGTGTAAAGTCCAGAAACAGAGGTAAAAATGCAGTGTTTTGCATTCTATTTTCTGCATGTTGGTTTTTGGTACTAATTATCTATGTAGCATCTTGGCATACGCATGGAAAAGACAATAAATGAGACTACTAACATGTTTTATGTAGAATCGATAGTCAAAGAATAAACACCTCAAACTTCTAACTTGGGTTTTGCAGGTTGCCTTGGAGAAACAACTAAACCTTGTGTTTGCAATTAATTTTTAGGCACCTAGTGATTTCTAAATAGGATGGAATGAATGTATGTTTGCTTTTATTGTTGAGCTTGACATTGGAGTAGGAAAGTATGCTCTCATCCTTCCTAGGGTGAGCAGAAATCTAGATCTTCAATACCATGCTCATTGTTTTGATTGTGTGTCACCTTTAGAGGGCCTGCCTTCCCGACCATTTGCTTTTGCAAGCAAGTGATAATAGTGAGAAGGGAATGACCCAAAGTGAGTATGGCTAGAATACCTTGGCATTCTAACTCACTATAAAAAAATACCTGATGAGTGAAAGCTTTGAAGGAAGGGTTACGTGGGAATTGCAGTTACTTGGGAAGTGATGACCCTTGAACTCTTTCTCATATCAACATCTAAGTAGGGTCTTATGGGTCTAAATCATGCTTGCATGACTACATTTGTTTGGTATCTTGGTGGGCTTAATGTCTCAATCACGCTTGCGTGACATCAAGGAGTAACACTTAACAGAAATCCTTACTAAACACCTTGTTTTTAGAAGCCAAAAACCCTTCTAGTTGCTTGAGAAGGACAAGTTCGGATACTTGGAAGAGATACTAAGTTCGCCATGGGGAGATTTCCATGGGGACTGATGCTTGGCTTCCCTAAGAAGTGAGTGCCATGGAGGGGAGCCCGTGGGGTCAAGCATCTTTGTATTCTCCTTGAATCTCATAACAAGTCTACCTCTCAAGTACCTAATGTCCTTGCCTACCATAAGAAATGTGTGAATGAGCATGATTGTCTTGAGTCTATGTTAAAATATCTTGTCTTCTTTACTGGTCAAAAGTTGAATTGCATCTCATTTCAAAAACAAGGCAAATTGATTCAAAACAAGGTTAAACATAAGAACATTTCATCCAACAAGGTTCAAAACATCTTCAAACATGGTTGTCAAACATTTTTCAAAGTCTTGTCTCAATATTCATGTCACTTACATTTAGGTTCATCCTAGGTTGCATTTTGAAAATTTCATTGTCAAGTACCAAGGTTAGGTTTCACCTAAGTCATACTCCTTTGCATATCAATAAGGGTCATCCATTTGCATGTGTTCTCTTGCATTAGAGTAATACCATTGTCATACATTTGCATTTGCATACCCTAGATTTCTTCATTAAGCTTGGGTCATTATCATATCATATTAGGGTCACTTGCATAGTAATTGTCCCTTAGCATATAGTGTCAAAACTAGGTTTTGTCATACTTGAGTAATCCAAATCTTTGATAAACCCTAAGTCATTGTTAAGAAGTCTAGACCTTGTCAAACCTTTTCTTTTTATGTCATTATTGTCATTTGGTCAAACCTAGCTTAGTATCCAAGCATATAGGGGAGACTTTGTCATTTGTCCTTTTGTCACTTGGTCCTTTTGTCCTTTGAGGTCTTGGCATCATTTCAATTTCCTAAGGGTCTCTTTTATATTTGCATTCCAAAAAGTTTGTCAAAATCTTGAAAAATAACCAAAAACATAGGTTGCATTCTTGCCATAGATCGCATTCTTATTCATTTAGTTTGCATTTAGTTACATATCATATATTGTCTTTGAAAAATCCCAAAAATATTGCATTTGCATAAGTGACATGCCTGTTGAAACAAGATCAAAATCTAAAAAGATGGGTGAACCAACGTATCAACCCATTGACAACATATCAAATTCACAATTTCAAACCAGTCAAACAGTGCAAATCGAAGGTTCATCAAATACATCTCTACCACCATATGGAATGGTTCAACTTGGACCACCTCCATTATATGAACTAGTGTTTGTACCTACGAAACTAGGACATGGGAGTGTTCCACCAACTCCAAGATGAAGTGCACCTTTCAATTGGAATCAACCAAACTTGCAACATGAAATACAAACATTGTATGAAGAACAAACCCTCTCACAAGGATTTGGCTCAGATCAAGGCATTCACCAAGAAACGAATCCAAATATCCAACTAGATTCTTCATCCAATTCCGATGCTTTTGATGATGTTGACATGTTCCTTCAAGATCCAAAGATAACAAAAAAGATGGATAAGTTCTTGAACAAGGTCTTTAAGATGTTTCCACAAAAGTATCTTAACATGATGAGTAATGTGACCTCTTCAAGTGAACAAATCAATGTGCAAGAACAACAAGGCGGTGAGTTGTTAAGTTTCTCTCTGCATCCAAATGAAGAAAATGCACAACAAGCAATTCAACCTACCTTGATGAATAAACGTGCTTCAAAGGCATTGACAGTGACTATTCCTCAAAAGTCGCCATTTGAGACAATAAATAATCCATTATTCAACACAACACCTGTAACACAAGATCAAATAAAGACCACGCAAATATTGACAACTATCCCTCAACAAGAAGTAGTTCCTTATATGCATAAAATGGGATCAAAATCTAAAATGCAAGAGAGCTTCACAACTGGAATGCCTGATATCACCAATGTCCAAAACAATTCCATGATGCAACAAAGTTCTTATGTCCCGTTAAGCTTAATATCTTTGCCCAACACTATTGCGACAAATCCTTCGATAATGGCGACACAAAGAGCTACGGATAGTGGTTTGCACCAACAACAATTGTTGCAACAATTGAATAATACACAAAAAGTGCAATCGAATGTGCAAACAAGCAATGTACAACAACAAAAATATCGCATTTGACAACAAATTGCAGCGCCTTCGGCACCATTACAAGTTAATGCAAACTTGCAACCATCACAATGGACTGGACAAACAACATAGCAAGTTAATGCAAGTGCTATACCCCATCTTAAGGAGAAGCAACAAAAACCACCTAAACAAAGTTTTTTACAAATGATGGGATATACACCGCGACAACAATTGGCACAAAGTCAACAAATTCTGATTCATCAGCCTCAACACCAACATGTGCCTCAATACGTGCCAAGGCAAACAAGCTATCCTACTTCACAACCGCAATTGGCGCCTGTGCAATATCAACAACATACTCAATTGCAATATCAACCTAGGCTACAAGAAGCACAACAACAAGGTCGATATCAAGGCATAGCACAACCACAACAACAAGAGAGGTACCAAGAACATTATATGCCGGAGACACCAAAAATGGCCATTTCAGAGTATCAACAACCGATCGGAAATATGATGTATCAACAAAGAGTACCCACTGGGATTAATGATGGACCTCCAAAATCTGATACAATTGCGCAACAACTTGAGAAGTTGCAACGAAAAGTTGACGCATTAGAAACTAAAGGAACAAAGAAGTTGTATACAGATCAAGATTTATGTCCTAATCCATTTGACAAGAGTGTATACATGCCTCCATTCCCTAAGCATTTTGAGGCACCTAATTTTTAGAAATATAAAGGGAATGGCAATCCAAAAGATCACATTCAAGCATTTTTCGCGGCATGTACTGAAGTGAGTTATGAGGAGACATATTTAATGCGCTTATTTGCATGAAGTCTCACAGGACAAGCCATGGATTGGTATTCACATCTGCCAGGAAATATAAAGACTTGGTCGGAATTGGCTCAAATTTTTTTATCTCATTTCGCGTTCAACATCGACAGTGATGTGACCATGTCAGATTTATGCAACACCAAGAAAAAGCAAGGAGAACCATTGGTGACTTTCTTGCAACGATGGCGAAGCTTGTATAATCATTCTTCCCTAGATATACCTGAAGAACAACAAGTGAATCTGTTTATCCAAAATTTGGTCCCAGAAATGATGTATGAACTAAAACTGAAAAGTCCCAGTACTATTGAGAAACTCATTAAGAAAGGAATGAGCATTGAAACGGCTCTTGTAGCTAAAGGAATTATCAAGCTCAATAAAGACAGTGACAACACAAATTATTCAGGGGACATAAACCAATTTTGGTATAAAAATAAGAATGTCACTAATGATGGTGTTGTTGATGCAAGAGCGGTGAATGCAAATCAACCCCCATTCACGATCAAGAAATTGAGTGTTCCTAATATGTCAACTATGGAACAAAATCAAGCACCAATGAGCAGTGTTACCCAACAACAGCATACTCAACAATATAATTAACAACAAGGCCAACTTCAAAGCCAGCAGCGCAAACCTTTTCGATCAAGGGATGGACCTCCTCGACAATTTACACCATTAGGAGAGCCTATTGAGTCGGTAATGAAGCAATTAATACAAGCAAAATTTATTAAGCTACCAGATATCAAGGTAGAACCAGTGGTAAAACCGCATTGGTGGAATGATAATGCATACTGTGAGTATCATCGGTCCAAAGGACATAAAACTGCGTCATGTTTTCAATTGAAACATATGATTCAAGATTTATTAGAGCAAGGAGTAATTGAGGTAGATCCACCCCATGCGACCTCTAACACTAATCATACTATTTTCAAAACTCCTTTGCTTGATCATGACAAGGGTAAAGTGTCTTCTTCCAACTCTGCCCAAATAGCAAATTATGTGAATACTAGTTATAACAACGTCATCAATTTTTTTAGAGCATCAAATGAGTATGTTTCTACCCTAAGAATAAAGGGACAAGATCCCTCTTGCATGGTCACCACTCATCGATCTAAAATAGTCCTAAAAGGAGCTCATGCAGCTCCTTCCAAACCAACTCCTGCAAGCCAATATAATCTCTTGGATCATCTAGGAAAGACACCTGCGCAAATATCAATCCTTGAGTTATTGAAAATGTCTCCCATGCATCGTGCAGTCCTAGATAAAGCTTTAATTGAGTCCACTGTCCAGATAGATATTGATGTTGACCAGTTTCAAGCCTAGACTGGACATCTAGCTGTTTCCCAAAATGTCACATTTTCTGACAATGATATCTCACCTGATAAGCTCCCTCATAATGATCCTTTGCACCTTGAAGTCTTTGTCCATAATTGCAAAATCCGACGAGTCTTGATAGATGGCGGAGTGGGTCTTAATATTTGCACCTTGAGAGTGGTCATTGGCCTTGGATATATAGAAAATGATATTGATGCTTCCAGAAGAATAACAACAAAAGCATATGATGATGTTGAGCGCCCATCCAAAGGGATAATTACATTGCCTATCAGAGTCGGTCCAGTGACAGAAAACACTTTCTTGCAGGTCTTGGACCTTGATCTCCCTTACAATATGATTCTTGGCCATCCATGGATCCATGCAATGAAAGCAGTTCCATCCACTTATCATCAATGTTTAAAATATCCTTACAATGGAACTGAGATAACAATTCCAGGAGATCCTAATCCATTTCAATTTTGTGCTACTCTAAAGGATACCCCTCAGCAGCAAGTCCCAGTCAATAGAGAGGCCAAATCACATAGTTATGTGGATCCTAATGAATTGTTAGAGGCTATCAAAGGAAAATTGAAGATACAGGATCAAGGATGCGGAGAATATTCAATGGATCAAACATTCCTCATCGGGAATTTACCAATATCTCCAAAATCATATGGCAAACCACATTTATTGCAAAAAGAACCTAAGGTCATTATTCAATATCAGCCTCCCACTACATTTACAAGATGTGGTGAAGTTGACAAAGAAACTTTAGATGATGATGTCATAGATTGGCTTTACAAAGATCCGGCTGAGACCCCACCTGTCAGGTTGCCAGTGGAATGGTACGGCAAAGGATTTACTATGCTGCAAAAGAAAGGATATGATGGTTGCAGTGGCTTAGGCCTGAACAATAATGGAAGGCTAGAACCTATTATACCCAAGATGTGACCTCCAACTTTAGGGTTAGGTTTTGTACCGTTGCGAATTGGATCCTCATCTTCCAAAGTTCCCACATGTAGAAAAGGGCATGACTCTAATGATGAAATAACACCTAAGGATACCCTACCCGAAACTGATTCCAATGAATGGGAGTGGAGTTCTTTTTCTTCTAGCTCCTATGCCCTTGACAATATTTTCATTGACCCTGATAATTTGCCTATGGAAGACAAACATGAAATCACTCCTCTTCCTAAAACATGTCCTCATGCTTGGATAGAGTCATTTTGGGATCCAAGCTCTGAATCAGATACAAGCAGTTTGGATAGTGACACCATAGATGTTAACATCTTTACCATATCAGCCCTTTCTCTCCTTACAACCAATGATGACATGCCCCTCATCTATCCCCAACTTATCCAACATGACCAACAAGAACCACTCACATTGGACTGTTTTCAAAATGACAAAGCAATTGTAGAATTCCTTGGACTCTGGGAAGGCATACCGCAAGGTGATCATAAGGTAGGATTTGCTATTGACCTAGATTCCATAGCATATTTTGGGGAGTCAACTCCCTCTTCTAGTCATCAAAATTAAAAAAGAAAAGAAATAGTAAAAAATCAAAAGAATAGATCTTTGAGTGAAAACCGTAAGGCACTCTCTGATCATACAAAAGTAAAAACAAAAGACGTACCTACGAGTGAAAACCTCTCTGAGGTGCCCAAAGGTGGAAGAGTGGACATACCCCTATCAATTCAGGATAAATCAACATTGCTGGTGGAAATGACCGAGGAAATCAATTTGGGTACACCTGACAACCCTAAGGTCATTCATTTTGCTGCTTCTCTATAAAAATAGGAAAAGATAGATTTTGTCAATTTCTTTCTTGAGAAGAAGATCAGCTTTGCATGGTCCTATGCAGATATGCCTGGCCTCGATCCAGAATTAGTCCTTCATCATTTGCCATTGAAAGCCGATGCCAAGCCTGTCAAACAGAAACTTCGAAAGATGCATCCCCAGGTGGCTCTTTTGGTCAAGGTGGAACTGAAAAAATTACTGGATGTGGGCTTCATTAGACCCATTGATTATGCAGTCTGGATTTCAGATTTAGTACCAGTTAGCAAAGTAACTAGGGGCATTAGAATCTGCACAAATTTTAGGGATCTCAATAAAGCATGCCCTAAAGATGATTTTCCATTGCCAAATATCGACATCATAGTGGACATGACTGCTAGATATGAGATGCTTTCATTCATGGATGGTTTCTCCGGCTATAACCAAATTCGCATTGCTCCTGAAGATCAACATAAGACAACATTCACCTGTGCTTGGGGTACTTATTGCTGGAATGTGATGCCCTTTGGTCTTAAAAATGCAGGCACAACATATCAAAGAGCGATGACAACAATTTTCCATGATTTCATGCATACTTTGATGGAAGATTATGTTGATGACTTATTATTTAAATATGTCACAAGAGATAGTCATCTAGCCATCCTGGGCCCAATCTTTGACCGAATGGAGACCTACAAGCTTAGACTCAATCCAAAGAAGTGTGTCTTTGGTGTCACAGCTGGCAAATTACTAGGGTACATTGTTTCTCACAGAGGCATTGAGGTTGACCCTACCAAGGTTAAAGCAATAATGGATATGCCTCCACCTTCAAATCTCCAGCAATTAAGAAGTCTGCAAGGAAAGCTCCAGTCAATCCGCCGCTTCATAGCTTAGTTGGCCAACAAATGTCATCCATTCCAGCATCTATTGCATAAAGGTGTCACTTTTAAATGGACTGAGCAATGTCAATCAGCCTTTCAAGCTCTCAAAGAATATTTGCTGTCGCCGCCTATTCTAATGCCTCCTATAGAGGGAAAGCCTTTTATATTGTATATTTCTGCAACTGAAATGGCATTAGGAGTTCTCTTGGCCCAACAAGATGAGACCAGCAAAGAGCAAGCTATTTATTATATCAGCTGGACACTAGTAGGCTATGAGCTAAATTATTCAACTAGTAAAAGGGCATGCTTAGCAGTGGTATTTGCAACACAAAAGCTTCGACATTATATGTTAGGCCACCAAACATTGTTGGTTGCAAAAATTGATCCCCTAAAATACTTGCTTAGCAGAGCAGCTTTGACGGGTCACATAGCAAAGTGGGTTATGATCCTCAGTGAATTTGATATTGAGTATATGGAGCGAAAGGCGATAAAAGGACAAGTCATTGCAGATCAACTTGCAGAGGCTCCTATTTATGATGATCATCCCATGTTGACTGATTTTCCAGATGAATCAGTCTTTGCTCTCACATCTTCTAATGAATGGAAGTTATATTTTGATGGATCCCATACCAGGTTCAGGTCCAGAGCAGGCATCTTGTTTGTCACCCCTCAAGGTGATGCTATTCCAAAGTCCTATAGGATAACTTTTCATTGTACCAATAACATTGCAGAGTATGAAGCATTAGTCACAGGACTCCGAGTAGCAGTCCACTAGAACATCACGCATTTGCAAGTCTATGGAGATTCTCAATTAGTCATCCGACAAGTGAATGATGACTATGAAACAAAAGATGAAAAGCTTATTCCTTATAAGCATATGGTAGATTTCTTCAAGACCAAATTCATGACTATCCATTTCAATC
This sequence comes from Cryptomeria japonica, assembly GCF_030272615.1. NCBI lineage: Eukaryota > Viridiplantae > Streptophyta > Pinopsida > Cupressales > Cupressaceae > Cryptomeria > Cryptomeria japonica. The sequence continues at coordinate 420,313,848 of NC_081413.1, read as the reverse complement.
AAGTTCCAAGAATAAAACAAGTTGGCAAATGTGATGGCTATGATTGCTTCCATGTTGAATATGCCCCACAATATGGACAAATGTGAATTTTTAGTCGAACAATTGCTGGTTCCTTCTTTTGACATTTCGATGGCGGATGTGATGTGCGTTCTTGTTGGTCCCAACTCCCCATGGTACAATGACGTATATCAATATTTGAAATCTCAAACCTTACCACCCAACCTTTCCGCTAACCAACGTCGAGCCTTTATCTGACAGACAGCCAAATATGTCATCATCACCGACACCCTTTATCGTCGTTCCTTTGACCATACCCTCCTCAGGTGTTTGGATTCTAACGAAGCACAAACGGCTTTACATGAGGTTCACGATGGTATATGCGGGGGCCATTTCAATGGTCTGAGCTTATCCAAAAAGTTGATTCGTGTTGGGTATTATTGGCCTACTCTGGAAAAAGATGTTCATGATTTTGTTAAGAAGTGCTACAAGTGCTAGATCCATGGAAATTACATTCATGCACCAGCCCAAGAGCTTCATTTTGTCATATCTCCATGGCCCTTTTCTCAATGGGGATTGGATCTTATTGGCAAAATTCACCCGACATCTGCAAATGGACACAAGTTCATCATTACAGCCACAGAGTATTTTACAAAATGGATCAAAGCTATCCCCATGACCTATATCACTGGTGTGCAAATTTCAAAATTCCTATTGAATTATATCATATGCCGGTATGGGGTTCCTCTTTCCATAGTCACTGATAATGGTCACCCCTTCAAGAATAAAGATGTCAAGGAACTCTGTGAAAAGTTTCATATCCAACATCGTTTCTCCAATCCATACTATCCACAGGGAAATGGTCAAGCTGAAGCATCAAATAAAACCATTATCAAGATCCTGAAAAAGGTTGTCAATGACGTTGGTCGAGATTGGCATGTTCAGTTGAATCCAGCACTATGGGCCTATCTCACTTCTATCCGCACACCTACTGGCGCAACACCTTATTCCTTGGTGTATGGTGCGGAAGCCATTTTACCTTTGGAAGTAGAGATTCCTTCCTTGCGTGTTTCCTTGCAACATCTAATTGATGATGAGACACATAGAGTCTCTCGGTTGCATCAGCTTGAGATGTTAGATGAGAAATGTCAGACAACTCTAACACATTTGCAAGCATATCAAAACCGTCTCCGTCGCTCTTATAATAAGAAAGTCAAAGGGCGACACTTCGAAGTGGGAGATCTGGTTTTAAAGGCAAATCCTAAGAATGCACGGTCTACTGACATCAACAAAGGCAAGTTTGAACATAATTGGGTTGGGCCTTTCATAGTAACTACAGCATATGGCTCGGGGGCATATCAGCTTGCTACACCAGAAGGTGAACCTCTGTCTGATCCTGTAAATAGCATGCACCTTCGCAAGTACTGGGCATAATCTTCTATCAGCACTTCTTCAAATATGATCCTGAAAAAATACAAAAAAAAAGTGAAAAAAGCAAAATACAAAAAAAGTGAAAAAAAGAAAAATACAAAAAAAAAAGTGAAAAAAGCAAAATACAAAAAAAGTGAAAAAAGAAAAATACAAAAAAAAAAAAGTGAAAAAAGAGCAAAAGAGTAAAGAAAAATGATTCGCCCTCTAGTGAAAACCTGGTAAACAGGTGCTTTGGGCAAGTACCATGGTGAAAACCTGGCAATCAGGCGCCATGAGTAATGAGATTATTGCTCCGTCATCTATCATGACCTCTAGCTATACTTTCTCTTGGCCGGTTTATCATGTCTATCTTCATCTTGACCCAATGTCCTATTCTAGGCTTGTTATTGGTCAACATCATTGTCTTGCATACTCCAGTTTCTTGTACATATGTTTTGGTCCCGGTCTATGTATATCTTTCAGATGCGCATTGGGTGTGTTCCCCTTGTCATGATCAATCATTGGAACTTTTGCATTTAAAATGTCCTAAAAAAATCTCTTAAAATTTGAAAAACGTCCTGAAAAAATCTCTTAAAAATTGAAAAATGTCCTGAAAAAATCTCTTAAAAATTGAAAAATGTCCTGAAAAAATCCAAAAAAATTGAAAAATGTCCTTAAAAAAATCATAAAAATTGAAAAATGTCCTGAAATAATCCAAACAAATCAAATAATGTCCTGAAAAAAAAAAAAGTCTCTTAAAAATTGAAAAATGTCCTGAGAAAATCCCTAAAAAGTCATATAAAGTCCTAAAAAAAAATGAACACAAAAAAATTGTAAAAAATCAAAAAGCAAAACAAAAAAAAATAAATGATCCCTTTTGTGCATAAGACAAATCACTGAGCATCCCTCCAACAACCCGCAATCGCGCATTGTGCTTTACTGAAATCACACATTCACAGATGAACCTTTTCCATCAAACTAGACATTCAAACTGATCAAAATTGTCATGTTAATCACTCAACATCAAAATCATTTGTCCTTGGCACACTATCATGGGTCTTATACAGGGTGTGGTATGCTTGAAACCAGACTGTGTCCTGTCTTAGACGGGGTACCGCATTCCTTGAAACCAGACAGCATGATCGTCCTATCAGCACTTTCAACTTTTGACAATGAAGATCAAGATGTTTGTTTGACTTGTTGGAATTTGTGCATCTTATCTTTTTATTGATTTATCTTCAATCATGTTCCTATGTTGCTCGATGATGTCACTGAGTGATTTAGAGTGACCGGGATGGTTCATGGTCCTTTTCTTTTTTGTTGTGATTGTTGTTTGTCTGTGATGTGTCTATCTTTTGCAAAAAGGGTTGCATTTCAGCTCTGGCCTTCAATGCCATGATGCTACGCATCTATTTTGCTACATTAAAATAAAGGTTCTCACCTACAAAGTGCATTACTGAAAGCAAGTTTTTCTTCGTCTCTAACTATCCTCTGTTTCATTTCTTCTTACTAACATTTCTTCCCTCCGTTTGGATAGTTAGTCCGGTCTAGTGCTCCGATCCCCAAACACATATGCTACATCCTGCATCCATTTCGTTAGTACATTTGCATTACATCATGCATTACATCACACATTTTATCCATTTCATATTATCAATGCATCAAAAACAGATACAAAATATACATTCATACATGTTCCACAATGGTATATAAATAGTGCATAAGTCATCCATACATGAAAATATAGTCATCAGTCATAACACATTGCATCCCATCATATCGATGCATATCATATCATATGTCAACATAATATCAGAGTACAAAATTGGACTGTCTGTCCTAAATATGGCCCGCAGGCTGACTACAAAATGTCAAACTACATAATGTCCACTGTCTGTCCTAAGGAGCACATGCCTTTGTCACTAGGTGCTCCCTCTGTCCTCCTCATCCTTGCAATGTCTTGTGGATGATGTCCCTCCTGGTCCTGGCTGTGGTGGTCTCATAGGTCCACTCACTCCCATGCTGCTCAATGACCTCCGAGAGCGTGCCCTGCTCTCTGTCCTCGATCGTGCCCGATATGAAGCTGCTCTCTATTCTGGTGGAACGACACCCTCATATAGTGTCCTCCAATGGCGTATCTCCTCTCCGGTCTCTACCAACATCTATGCCATCTCGCGTGCACTGGCATCCTGAATCGACCCAATATACTTAGTGACTCTCTGTTCCTCTCGCTGTGCCTGAGCAATTGATGCATCTCGAGCCACTGTGAGTCTAGCTATCTCTGCTCTGAACTGATCCTACTATCTCTCTAATGTCGCAATGTGATCTTGCTGACTCGCTATGATAGCCCTGCACATCTCCATCTCCTCTGACCTAGCTGTCTCCGGCTCTATGGGTATATCCTGCAATGCCTCTTGCTCACCTGAATCTGGCTCATCCTCATCATCCCCATCCTCATCTTCATCCTCATCACCCCCCTCATCCTCATCCCCACCCTCATCCTCCTCATCCTCATCATCTCCCTCCCCCTCTCCTGTGAGTGGGAAGTCCTCTTGTCGCCTCGGTACTGGAATATCCGGATCTGTCAATGGCACTGGCCGTAGTCGTGCAAACCATCTCTCATACTCCTTTGTCATCCCGGTGTCTGCCACATCTGATCTCCAATCCCACTGTCTCTGTTGTAGCTGTGAAAAGTTAGCATATGCTATGTGTGGCTGAATCATACTCCCCCACTGACTCATCTCTCTGTGAGATCAGGCAAAGTGTGCAGTCCTCCTAGGTACATCCTGTCTCTCTCCAAACTATCGTCTGACTCTCTCTGGAAGGTACAACTCAATCACTCTCTAGTGATTCACTGGTCGCCCAATCAGGTACCTCTCCTGTCTACAATAAGGTAGCTCATCACTATCATCTAACCATCCCAGGAAATCACGATATGGCCTCCATATGAACTCTCTCAGTCTGTCTAGCTCATGTCGCCAATATAGTATGTATCCAAAAGGACCCTGTCTCAGTGCTCCCCCATAGCAATACACATATGGTCGATGTGGTACTACCTATCTATCTGTAATCGGTTGACATATGGCTATGTGCTCAAATGCCCATACCTATAACAGTGTGACTCCACAGCTCAAAGTCTGCACTCCTTGATACGCTATCTGATGTAGCTGAAAATAGAGCATCGCCAGTACACATGGTCCCCATGCGTACACTATCCCCTTTGTCGCCATCCGCTCTAGCACTCTTCCCCATCCAATAGGGAATCCATGTCCTCGTCTGCCTCTTGCTAGTAGATATACTATCACCACTGCTATCACCACATATCGTCGATCATACTCCGATGCCATGGTCTCCCAGCCAATCTCCCTGTCTACGATATCTAGATCATCTGCGTCACACTCAAATAATTTGCACAATGCATCTCTCCCTGTCACTGGGTCATACTCTATCATCTCTCCATGAATCGAAATGCGGAGGATACACCATACATCCTCTAGTGTCATAGTCGCCTCTCCAGTCACAAGATGGAAGGAGGAGGTCTCTGAATGCCATCGCTCTGCCAATGCGGTAAGCAGTCCTGTGTTTGCCCTAATCTCGGGCATGAACGTGATATAATATATCCCAAGTCCTACTAAGATATCTCTGTCTATGCTCCTGAGTCTATGTCGTAGCATGAAATAGTCAGGTCAGTTCTCTCGTGTGATCAATGGACATTGTCGACTCTGCATCACAATTGGGGCACATTTTGTCAGTTTTAGAGTTTTCTCCTACGGGTTGCATTTCCTCATTTTCATGTCCAAATTAGGGTGTTTTTCATCTAATCTCTATCCTATCCTTATCCCCCCTTTCTGGATCATTCGCATGTCATTTTGGACCAAAATTGAGTTCCCAATGCACAACTGTGCTTGTGTCAAGGAACTTGTGCCTGTGTCTTGTAACCTGTGCCTATGTACCCTACACAAGCACAAAAGACCTCACACAAGCGTAGGATTCTCCCTACACAAGAACAAAAGTCATTTTCTACATTTCTTGTGGGACCCGCAATGTCCCGCAAGCGATCGAAATTCATGAAATTGAAAACATGGGTTTTTGAGATACATACCGCTGCTCCTGCATCGTCTGGTCATCTGAAAGTGTGTACATGTTCTCCAAGGTGATCCACCATTGGAATGTTCGCCATCTCTCTGCCAGTGTCCTTTTCTAGAGCAACAAATCCTCTTCTTGGGCTAGTGCAAATGAGCAAATTTCACTTTCTTGGTCCCATTTATAGATCTTTGTCAGTGCATAGATGGACGTGCATCCTCTCCATCTTATGTTGGTCGCGGTCTTTTGCGTCTTCAATTGCTTGTCCTTCATGCATCCGATCTCCAATTGCCAGTCTGTTCGATCCTATCATTTTTTATCGATCAATTGGCCTCTTCTCTACATGTTTTTGGCCAATTCCTCGAGGGGGCATGCATATGTCATTATTATTGTCTGGGGCATTTTCATTAAGTTCTTTGAAACAACGCTTAAAATCACATTGTCTCAAAGAGGGGCAAAATGTAGACACCTAAAAATGGTCAACGCTTGCGGAATCATACTTTAACATTTGTGCATTGCCTCATTTTAGGTTTTTGCATCGCATTAACATTTCTCCTATGTCATGCACTTGGTCTTTATCATTTGCAAGCATCGAGTCTTTCTTCTATATTCTTCATTCGTCTCGCTCTCAAATTTGGTCTTGTCGACAACACTATCTAGTCATGATTTTGATCGATCTTATCCTATCGCATCAATGTGCATGCTCATTTGTCATCATTTTGGACATCGTCAATCCTAATTAGGGTTTTGTCCTCTGTCAATCTCATTAATTTTGCGATCAATTTGTCATCAATTCTTATCATTTTGCGATCGATTTGTCATCGATCATTGTCATGTTCAATCTTGTCATTTTGCGATCGATTCGTCATCGATCGTGGTCATTTTCAATCTTGTCATTTTGGGATCTATTTTGTCATCAATCCTTCTCCTCTTGTCAATTTTGCCATTTTGCGATCGATTTGTCATCGATCGTTGTTTGTCTCAATTATGTCAATTTGGATCAATTAGTCATTGTTCCTCGTCAATTGGTGCATTTATCAATCAAATCATTTATCACATTGGTCATTTATCAATTCAAAATCATGATCGATATCAATTATCTTCAATCAAGACCTAATTGTCATTCTCGCATTGCTAATTCATCTTCTAGGGTTTCATGATTTAATCATTTAACCTTGTGTGTCATTTCTTCCTCTAGGATTAATAAATTATTTATTTATCCTAAGTCTTCTCATCACAATTAAATGTTTATTTAATTGGCTAATAATTCCTCTTTTTGTGAATTAATTAATAAATGACAAATTATTAATTAATTTACCTAATTTGTATCAATTTCCTAATTTCCAAGTCATCATTGCTAATTTCCTCTTTTTCACTAATTTTCCTATTTTCCCAATTTTCTAATTTTCCTAATTCCTAATTTCAATTCTCTCCTATTTTTCTCCTAATTTCATGGGAATGACATAGAAATTTGTCATAATTGACAATCAATCAATTTTGACATAGAAATTTGTCATAAATTGTCATGAATTATCAATCAATCAAATTTTGCATAGAAGGTGCATAATTTGTCATAAATTGTCATAATTGACATTTTTGATTTGCAATTTCTATTTGGATTGAATCATGCTAATTTGATCCATCTCTCCAATTTGTCTATAAATTAGATGAATTACTTCAATCTAATCCCTAATCAGATTATTGAATTTCTAATCACTTTGTCAAATCATATTTCGAGTACTCTTGCGCCATAATCTTGTCTATTTGCTTTCATCTCATGTGTATGCACTTGAAGGTGAGATCCACAAACAAAGGCTATTTGGAGAAGAAAGAAGAAAAATGGAGCCGCATGAAGGAAGCATTCAGATCTATGTCTGGTTTGCATAGTATTTAGTTTTGAATGTTTTGTCTTTATGTCTTTATTGAGTGTGTTTAGGATAGATCATTACATTTAAGCTTTCGTGATTGGATTAGATTAGTTATTATATGCTTGTGATGATTCCTAATTTCCTATGCTACACCATCATCTACTATATCTGCTCAACACATGTATCAGTATGATATAATAGAGTCTAACAAGAATATAATTCTTTGAGAATTAAATTACACATATATTGGAATTTAAAGAATTATTTCTTAAGTTTCATCTTCTCCAACTAGCATGCTAGGAAATTGAAGAAAAATTGCAAAGCTTGGAGATTAGCATGTATTCATTCACATATTGGTAATATTACTTGTGCTAGAGGTTATGAATAGTTATGGGATTGGAAAGGAAGAGTTAAGTAATTAAAGTTCTTGTGATAGAATGAAGAGGAAAATTTTATACAGTGCTTAGTGCCAAGAACTTTTTATGAAAGTATCATGGGTATATCCAAATCCATCATAAGAAAAAGTTTGTGAGGACAAACTGGGACCAATTGAGTTCATGATGGGAACACGTAACATTTTGTTACTCCTAGTGTAAAATATTGACCTTAGGACTAATCCAAACACACGTTTGGATTGAGAAATTTATCTTTGGCCAACTTTCAAATATTGTAAATGTATTCTAGGCTCACATGAAGATGTAAATACTATTGGAATGAATATATATTTTTGATTAATTTTATTTCAAAAGTTTGGTTATATGTGTGTAGACTTTTATAATATGAGGTGAAGAGAGGGTGGTGAAAATTAAAGGGCGTATAATATAATAAGAAGGGGGGTGAATTAGTATATCCCAATTTCAACTTAGATAAACATTAATTTCCATTAATAACTTCTCCAAAAATGAACCTTAAAACATAAAAGTAGTTCTTACAAATCTCCTTAGTGATGTAGTAATTGAAAAACACATAAAAACAAAAATTCATACAAAGAATGCCAGATATATGTGGAAACCCAAGATAGAAAAAATCACAATAACAATAGTTGCTTGGATCTACTACCCAAATCAAGCCTCACAAAAAAGAATGAATAACTTTTAACATGAAGTAGGCACCAACCTACCAGAGGAACCAATACCCAATTGTGTTTGTAGGCACCAACCTACTAGATACATCAATCCCCAAAATAAATATTTGGGCACCAACTCAATAGGTAATACATCAATCCTACTAGAATATAAAGACATGAATTGTGTACCTTCAAGATTGAATACTCAACTTTCACTTGATGTGATCAGCCTTCAGACACTCTCCCACACTAAATATGGTTTTCAAATGAAAACACACAATTGTTGGAATGCCACTCACATTACATCACCCTCAACTTTGTACATCAAACACATATTGAATAATTACATTGAACTCCTAATTGTACAATGATATACTTCTAGGAAAAATCCTAAATTACTATAAATATGCATTAAGATTACATTCATGTGTCAAACTAAATATAAAAAATAACATATGCAAGTCAATCACATCAAATTTCTTAACCAAATGTATAATAGTCCAAGTATAGTAACCCACACTCTACTCTAGAAGAAAGATCATGCTATGTGATCCCTAGTGTAGCCCTATCGGGTCCCAACAGTCATCCACACACTACCTCCAATGAGCACACACTACAGACCTCTAGCACATTGAACCAAAACAATAATCCACTTGAATAATTGGTATAGTGATCATCCTGTCACTTTGAACTTTCTATCTACTAAATATCAACTTCAAAAGCTTTAGAATATGATGAAACACATGTAGACATATTTTCCTTTCAAACTGCAAGATATAACTCACAACTATTAAGAAATGTTGAACATTACAAGTTACTAGAGAAATCTCACTATCTAAGTAAATTAACTCATACATTCCAAACCATACCTTTGGATCACTTTCATTGATAGGAATAGATGTAATATGATACTATAGATATAGTTAGTTGATTCCACCATCATACCTAGCCACAATACTTCTGCAACTCAAAATGCTTTGATATGACATGATAGTATTATGCATTCTTCATGTAGATACTAAAATTGTCTTCACTCATGTGAACAACATTGTACTAATTTTTCTTCTGTTTAATTAAATAATTTTAATTATTTAATTAAATTAACTTTATTCTTCTATTTCAAAATTTCTCTCCATCATAAATTAAATAATGTTATTTATTCAATTATCTTAATTTATTCCTTAGGGTTTTTCCCATAGTGTGTTGTTTAAGTGGTGGTGTTGTTGTTGTGGCCACCAAGGTTCAAACCTCCACTAGGCCATTGTGATAGAATGCTTGTGGCTTTGTTGACCCAATGTGCTCATGGGTTTGGGCCTCAGCTTTAATAAATGGGACACGATCCCCCATTTGTGACCTAATTATAGCTATGAGTCAAAAGCATTTCATGTGGGGCTAGAGGGTGTGTCATGTCAAAATTTCTACGAGACACGATTTGAGAAAAAAAATTCTATCATTGATCAAATATTTTTTTATTATTCAATTAATTCTTTCTTGCACAAATAATTAAATAGTTTTAGTTATTTAATTAAATCTTTCTCTTCCACTTTCTCATAATTAGATAATTATTTTAATTATTTAATTACCTAACTAAGTCCTCTATAATTAAATAATTTTTTAATTTATTTAATTACTCACTTTTCTAAATTAAGTTATTCTAAAAACAAATAAAATATTTATTTTATTTACTTATCTCTCTCATGCATAGTTAAATAATTATTTAATGCTAATTTATTCCTCCACTCCCACTCTCCAACTCCTACTCACTTCAAGTTCAATTGATTAATCAATCCACTTAACAGATCCACCAATTCACTTAACAAAGCAATCAAACCACTTAATTGATCAATCAATTTCCATCATGCAACCAATTAACTCTCAATCAATTCCTCTCAACAAATCTTAACTATTAATCATCATATCTTCTCCTCAAATTACCATTGTTGATTGATATCAAAAAAAATTATAATTTAGCAACCTTGATCATTTATTAGTCATAACCACAGTATTTGAGCTTTTGTACGATCGTGCTGCTACAATTGTGCTACAAACTTGGAGAGAAACATACTACTAATACATGAAGGTCAATAAGAGAAATGAACATCAATATGATGCATGCCTGGTTGAGATATAATTTTTTTATTTCTATTTGATTTCAGGTTTGGATTCATAAATACTCCAATTGTTTTTAGGTTTTGGAATTAGTTTGAATTGTAGGGTCATTTTGGTTGTTCTATTTTATGATTTATTATTCCATTAAATCCCCCCTCCTACATTTTGAAACACTTGTTGGGACCCACATCCCTAACATTAACAAAAAATTTAAGAAAAAAATGATTTTTTGAAGGTACAGGTATCCTGTGATGCAATTGTGAAGTTATGCACTGCAACTAACAAACTTTTGTGATGGAATGTGATCCTTCATTACAACTGCCTAAATGGCAACACAATTGTCTAGTTTCCTTCACACATGCCATAAGTATTGCACCCTAGCAATCTTCAAAATCCTACGATGCACTTGTCCAAATCAACACCAAAATGTATCTATTTTAATTTTGATTGATTTCTAAGATTACTAGTTGTTTATTTTTAGTGTTGGAAGCTTAAATCTAACATTTTTTTTACCTTTGATAGTATAATTTGGCTTTCTAGGCATATTCATGTGTTCATTTTTTCTATTTTTTATTACAAGAATTATATACCACAATTGTGTGATTTTTGTATCGTATTTTACCAATCTTGCACTACAACTATCAGATGCTACATCTACCAAATATAGTGATGCAACTAATTAGTAAAGTGAAGGTATAATATTGTCAAGGATTTAATAATTTCAAACAATTTCATTCACATAGATCATGGTTTTCATGTTACTAATCTAATTTGTGCAACTTATTGGCGATTGTTGGAAGAAGATATCACTTTGAAACTACTAATGTATTTGTTATAGGTTGTGTGTCTTTGCTTATATTAGATTATCTCACATTTATATTTATTAAGGGAAATGAACCTCTATTTACTATGACTGGTGCACTTGCACATTTTGTATTATCCTAAAGGTGTATTTACATATCTTTTCCCCTTGCATGCCCATGCAAAATTGGGAGCAAGAGAAATACAAAATTCTTCCCAATTTTTATTTTCTTTAAGAGGCCTACTTAGGGATTTCATCACCCTAGGGTTCAGCCTCAAGGACATTTATCAATGATCTTTATAAAGGGTGAAGAGAAAATGTTGTATCCCAAGGAGTGGCTAGCGTTGTTTGAAGTCAAGCCACAAAATATAACATGCCCATTGTTCTACCCATTCAATCAACTATGTTTTAACCCACAAGAGGAAGAAATAAATTGTGAGCATATGAGTAAAAAAAATTCTCTTTTTCCATTTCTTAAACAAGATGCATATTTGAAATTGTAACATTGTAAATTATCACTGAGCCAATTTACACCTCATGTTTGTCTCCTACTTTAGCGCATCTCCCCCTCATCTCCTATCGAAGTTTTTTTAGTGCCTTAACTCAAGTTTTAATGCCATATACACCTACCAAATGAATCTTCAGAGGGGTGTCTGTTGGCAACAACAATGAAGGAAAACTGAGAGGAGGGGGTGAATCAGTTTTCACTGGATTAAACAATTTATGCACAATCTCAGATCTAATCAACTGCAGTAAGAATAAAGATAAACACAATAACAACAACACATATAACAACAAGATTTTGACATGGAAACCTCGGTTAAGGGGAAAAAATGGTGGGAACCTACTGATAATGAGATAATCCTTTGCAGTTGTATGTGTAAATATTACAATGGGGAATGCACATGCATTAAGACACACTTCCTAGAGCTCATTGCTTAAAATATAATGACTCAGAAGGCTACAACCCTCAGAGAAGGTTCACTACCTTACAATAACATTCAGACTACAATCTGGTTTAGATGAACTGAAAGAATAACATCTTCTAATGCTTGATGACAGTTCTGGTTAAGCACATTTGTCTGCTCTGCAAGATTCTCTACTCAATACATCACATTGAAATAGGAATTCACTTGTTTGCACATATACCATTCTTTGAAAATCTAGACATAACCACCATACTTCAAATACATGAATATAACACCTATTTATACAATTCATCAACCTTGACTACTAGGTTGACCAAAACTCTCAACACCTAATTACAAAATTACATCACACAATCCATAAATAAACCACCAGAACAATACAATACCATACATAACATAACATGGACCCAAACAAAATCCTCGAACATGCAACGCCACCAGAAATCTCACCAAGATCAACCACACCATGTTACATCACTGACAAGACCACATAACACGAAGAATATCAACAGACCCAAAAGATCTTTTATACAATGCACAATGATCAATGCACACCACCAAAACAAATATGACATAACCACGAAACACCAAAAAGAATGTTATAACAATCCACAATAGCTACACCAACACCACTTATTCAAATCTACATCGATCAGCACTCTAACACTCAAAAACACTAAACAAAAACAATTTGGACTAGAAAGATAGCTTGTAGAGCATAAAATCATGAATCACCTAAAATGGAGATATGCATGAACATCCCAAACATTCTCCCAAATCTGCAACTAAAGGTATGATCATACCGGAGCACAACAAATCAAATACCAGACTCTACCAACCACTGAACAAAAAAACTAAACCTCAATCTAGATCAAATGATATGAACAAGTAAACTTCCAGATCACTAAAACCAATAAAGAATGAAGTATCTCTAGTTGATTCGGTATCCCAAATAGATAAACCAACCAAATCAACTCTTTGTAATCACCGAATCACCAAAACATAGGAATATGTTGACATTAATGACAACAACATATCCTAGCAGCAATAATATCCAATAGTGTCCTCTTCTCTGGGACTAAATTTTGGTCCTTGATTGAGGAAGACAAAGGCACTAATGCTCCGATCCCCCTCAATGGGACCCAATTTTCAAGTGGAGGGTGTGACCTATCTCTTTGATGCGAAATGAAATTGGTGTCTTTATATGACCATTAGAGGTCAGCCTAATCAATAAATTGACCTAGGATCTCATATATAAAGATATTTGATTAACTTAATTTCATCCTAGCAATTTTTACCCGAGAAATCAAGCATTCAAGCATTTAAGTTCTCATCATGAAACATTTCAAAAGATCTTCAAGGTTCCAATTCCTTCACTCAAAAATTATGGAGAAAATTACATTATTCGTATGCAAGCATGTGCATGTGATTAGGGTTTTATCATGTTCATGTCATTTCATACAACATATGTGATTACATTAAAGAATAAAAGCATCATTATCAGTCATTGCAGATCTGAGATATATCTTTTCATTGTTTATTTTAGTATTTGAAAATTTCCCTTCAAGGTTAATTCCTAAAAAAGGGCCTGACTTATGTAAATCCTAATTCCCAACCTATTTCTCTTCTCTAGTGTGCGCAGGAACAAGTACGGATTTGCAATCTTCAGAAATGGGTTTATTCACAGTGATGAATCAATCCCCCATTAGAGTGCGAAAAGTGTAGAGGACCATAATGACCACCATCCTAGTCTTGACAAATCAAGAGATCCTTCTAAGAACATATATGAATACATTTACATTCCTCAGATCCAAGTTTGTGGCTTGATCCGATGACTATAAATCACTATTAGTGCATAATTACATCAATTCTAACACATTTACCCTAATTTCAACATCTTCATCAATTCAATTCAACTCAAAGGAAAGAAGAGGCACACTTGGAATTACTGGATTAAGCAATTTAAGCACAATCTCAGATTTGATCAACTGCAGTAAGAATAAAGATAAACACAATAACAACACATATAACAACAAGATTTTGACATGGAAAACCCAGTTAAGGGAAGAACCACAGTGGGAACCTACCAATAATGAGATAATACTCTACAGTAGTATGTGTAAATATTACAATGGGGAATACACATGCATTTGGACACACTTCCTAGAGCTCATTGCTTAAAATATAATTACTTAGAAGGCTACAATCCTTAGGGAAGGTTCACTACCTTACAATAAAATTCATACTACAATCTAGTTTAGATGAACTGAAAAAATAACATCTCCTAATGCTTGATGAGAGTTCCGGTTAAGCATATTTGTCTGCTCTACAAGATTCTCTACTCAATACATCACATTGAAAGATGAATTCACTTGTTTGAACATACAACACTCTCTGACAATTTGGACATAACCACCATACCTGAATTACATGAATATAACACGTATTTATACAATTCATCAACCTTGACTACCAGGTTGACCAAAACCCTCAACACCTAATTACAAAATTACATCACATGATACATAAATAAACCACTAGACCAATACAATACCATAAACAACATAACATGGACCCAAACCAAATCCTCGAACATGCAATGCCACCAAAAATCTCGCCAACATCAACCACACCACATTTCACCACTGACAAGACCACATAACACGAAGAATATCACCACACCCAAAATATCTTCAATACAATGCACAACGATCAATGCGGACCACCAAAACTAATATGACACAATCAGGAAACACCAACAAGCATGTTAGAACCATCCACAATAGCTACACCAACACCACTTATTCAAATCTGCATCAATCAACACACTAACACTCAAGAACACTGAACAACAACAATTTGGAATAGAAAGCTAATGTGTAGAGCATCAAATCATGAATCACCTAAAATGGAGATACACATGAACATCCCAAACTTTCTCCCAAATCCGCAACTAAAGGTATGATCATACCGGAGCATAACAAATCAAATACTGTACTCTACCAATCACTTAACAAAATAACTAAACCTCAATCTAGATCAAATGATATGATCAAGTAAACTTCCAAATCACTAAAAGCAATAAAGAATGAAGTATCTCTAGTTGATTCAGTATCCCAAATAGATAAACCAACCAAGTCAACTCTTTGTAATCACCGGATCACCAAAATAGAAGAATTTGTTGACATTAATGACAACATATCCTAGCAACAATAATATCCAACAATGTCCTCTTCTCTGGAACTAAATTTTGGTCCCTGATTGAGGAGAACCAAGGCACTAGTTCCCCAATCCCCCTCAATGGGACCCATTTTTCAAGTGGAGGGTGTGACCTATCTCTTCAATGGGAAATGAAATTGGTGACTTTATATGACCATTGGAAATCGGCCTAATCAATAAATTGACCTAGGATCTCATATATAGACATTTGATTAACTTAATTTCATCCTAGCAATTTTTATCCAAACAATCAAGCATTCAAGCATTTAAGTGCTCATCATCAAGCATATCCAAAGATCTTCAAGGTTGCAATTCCTTCACTCAACAATTATGGAGAATTATTACATCATTCGTATGCAAGCATGCATGTGTGATTAGGATTTTATCATGTTCATGTCATTTTGTACAACATATGTGATTGTACATGAAAGAAGCAAAACATCATTATTATTCGTTGCAGATCTGAGGTATATATTTTCATTGTTTATTTTAGTATTTGTAATATTCTATTCAAGGTTAATTCCTAAACAAGGGTTTGAATTAGGCAAATCCCGATTCCCAACCTATTTCTCTTCTCTAGTGTGCACAAGAACAAGTACGAAGTTGTGATCTTCAGAAATGGCTTTATTCACAGTGATGAATCAATCTCCTATTGGAGTGCGAAAAGTGTAGAGGACCATAATGACCACCATCCTGGTCTTGACAAATCAAGAGCTCCTTCTAAGAATGTATCTGACTACATTTACATTCCTTAGATCTAGGTTTGTGGCTTGATCCGATGACTAGCTCACTATTTGTGCATAATTACATCAATTCTAACACATTTACCCTAATTCCAACATCTTCATCAATTCAATTCAACTCAAAGGAAAGAAGAGGCACACTTGGAATTACTGGATTAAACAATTTAAGCACAATCTTAGATCTGATCAACTATAGTAAGAATAAAGATAAACACAATAACAACAAGATTTTGACATGGAAAACCCAGTTAAGGGAAAAACCACGGTGGGAACCTACCAATAATGAGATAATACTCTGCAATAGTATGTGTAAATATTACAATGGGGAATACACATGCATTTGGGCACACTTCCTATAGCTCATTGGTTAAAATATAATGACTTAGAAGGCTACAACCCTTAGGGAAGGTTCACTACCTTACAATAACATTCATACTAAAATCTAGTTTAGATGAACTGAAACAATAACATCTCTTAATGCTTGATGAGAGTTTTGATTAAGCACATTTTTCTGCTCTGCAAGATTCTCTACTAAATACATCACATTTAAAGATGAATTCACTTGTTTGCACATACATCACTCTCTGACAATCTGGACATAACCACCATACCTGAATTACATGAATATAACACCTATTTATATAATTCATTAACCTTGACTACTAGCTTGACCAAAACCCTCAACACCTAATTACAAAATTACATCACACGATACATAAATAAACCACCAGACCAATACAATACCATAAACAACATAACATGGACCCAAACCAAATCCTCAAACATGCAACACCACTAGAAATCTCACAAGGATCAACCACACCATGTTACACCACTAACAAGACCACAAAACACATAGAATATCACCAGACCCAAAAGATCTTCAATACAATGCACAATGATCAATGCAGACCACCAAAACAAATATGACACAATATAGAAACACCAACAAGCATGTTAGAACCATCCACAATAGCTACACCAACAACACTTATTCAAATCTACATCGATCAACACACTAACACTCAAGAGCACTGAACAAAAACAATTTGGACTAGAAAGATAACTTGTAGAGCATCAAATCATGAATCATCTGAAATGGAGATACACATGAACATCCCAAACATTCTCACAAATCCACAACTAGAGGTATGATCATACTAGAACACAACAAATCAAATATCAGACTCTACCAACCACTGAACAACAAATCTAAACCTCAATTGAGATCAAATGATATGATCAAGTAAACTTCTCGATCACTAAAACCAATAAAAAAATGAAGCATCTCTAGTTGATTTAGTATCCCAAATAGATAAAACCAACCAAATCAACTCTTTATAATCACCGGATCACCAAAACATAAGAATATATTGACATTAATGAAAACAACATATCCTAGTAGCAATAATATCCAATAATTTCCTCTTCTCTGGGCCTAAATTTTTGTCCCTAATTGAGGAGGACCAAGGCACTAGTGCCCTGATCCCCCTCAATGGGACTCATTTTTCAAGTCGAGGGTGTGACCTATCTCTTTGATGGGAAATGAAATTGGTGGCTTTATATGACCATTGGAAGTTGGCCTAATCAATAAATTGACCTAGCATCTCATATCTAAAGACATTTGATTATCTTAATTTCATCCTATCAATTTTTATCCAAGCAATCAAGCATTCAAGCATTTAAGAGCTCATCATCAAGCATTTCCAAATATCTTCAAGGTTGCAATTCCTTCATTCAACAGTTATGGAGAATTATTACATCATTTGTATGCAAGCATGTGCGTGTGATTAGGGTTTTATCATGTTCATGTCATTTCGTACAACATATGTGATTACATTAAAGAAGAAAAGCATCATTATCAGTCATTGCAGATATGAGGTGTATGTTTTGATTGTTTATTTTAATATTTGCAATATTATATTCAAGGTTAATTCCTAAAAAAGGGTTTGACTTAGGCAAATCATGATTCCCAACCTATTTTTGTTCTCTAGTGTGCACAGGAACAAGTACGGAGTTGTGATCTTCAGAAATGGCTTTATCGGAGTATGAAAAGTGTAGAGGACCATAACGACCACCATCCTGGTCTTGACAAATCAAGAGCTCCTTCTAAGAACAGATCTAAAAACATTTATATTCCTCATATCCAGGTTCGTTGCTTGATCTTATGACTATAGCTCACTATTTATGCATAATTACATCAATTCTAACACATTTACCCTAATTTCAACATCTTCATCAATTCAATTCAACTCAAAGGAAAGAAGAGGCACACTTGGTATGAGATCAGAATCTAGATCTACATGTCTAGGTCTATCTAATTCCTATCTTTCCCTCATCTAATTGGTCCTTAAGAAAAATTACTTGTTTTACTACATCTAGTGGTGGAAACCCTATTTTTCACCATTACATTTTGGTAAAAATGACTCCTTACACCTTTATTTTTTATTTATGTTCTCAAATCTGAGTGTTTATGCAATTTAAAATTCAAATTTACATTTACAAGTTTAATTTCCAATTGAATTTAAAAAATTTAAACGTTAAATCAACAAAATCCCTAATTTTAAAATTTTAAAATTGGGCTTGTGGGTTGTCTAATTTGGATTAATTGTTTTAGATCTCATTTAGAAACATTTTAAATTTTAAATTTACATTCATAGATCTCATTTTAATCAAATTACATAAATTTAGAGGTTTAATTCATAGAGACCTTAATTTATTTTGGTTAATTGGATTTGTGGGTTGTATAATTTATCACTTTAATTGTCAGATCTGATTTTAAACATTAATAATGACACCTAATAGATCTAATTTATTTTCTATTTTACATATGTTTACTTTTATTTTCACTTACATTTATCATAATCATGTGTTAGATAATGGCTTCTTTCATTTCATATTGCTTCTTTTCATTCATAGTACTTTGGCATATTGCATTTTTAGAATTTTCAAATTACTTCCTTTCAATCAATTAGATCTCAAAGCTTTCATTTATATTGCATGTTATTTTATTGTGATGTTTTTATGAAAATTCATTACATCTATAGATCACATTAAATCTTTTGTAGATCCTAATCCTAGAGATGTTAATGGAAAACCTAATACTTGTACCTATCCTAGGATATCTAATGTGAATGAAGAACAAGCTAATACGCCTATCAATGATCTCTCTAATGGAGAGAAAGCATTGAAGAGAAACATAACACCATATTATTCTCATGCACATACCCTATTGCAAGAGGGACACGGTCAAAATATTGATGTTTCAATCTCTCTAGATCTGCATTATTTTCTTAGAGCCTATCTTAGTCATCAAAACATATCTAGAAAAGATGATGTTATGCATTTTATTCATGATCTATCTCCAAACATAACATTAAGAAAATATGAGGCCTTAGATGATAAGGATCTTCATCCCAATCTACCAAAGAGTATATGAATGATGATAAAAAGGAAAATGTTCCTCCATAAGATATTCCTTCTTCATCAGCTTGTCCCTTCATTCCTTTAAAGACACTTACACTATAAATTTCAAATAAATTCATTATAATATTCCTCCTCCTTTTCAATTAAGAAATTATTATAGGAGTGGCTTTAACATAATATCAAAACAAGGCTTTAGAGGACAAGGACTTGGAAAATTTGAACAAGGAATTAGAGTCCCTATAAACCTTCCTACACAAGCTAGCATAGAAGTCCTAGGAAATCATGATGATACTCCTATGGATGATCTCCTTAGGAGTCAATACTTAAAGGATCATCTTGCAAGACAAAAAACCTATCATGCATCTAAAAGTGCTTCTTCTTCAAAAACTCCTTTTTGCTCATATCACCAAACAAATGATTACATTACCAATGATTGTCCATATTTTCAAAATCAAATGCAAGGACTCATTGATAGAGGCATATTTAAAATCATAGATGATAATCCTTTTCCTATATCACAAGAGACAAGGCCTAATCCTATTGATGATAAGAATGTTGTTTTTCCTTTATTTGGAAAGTATAAAGCATTTAAATAATTTGTTCAAGAAAAATTTGATAGGACCTACATAGACCTTTCAACTAAATTTGATCTCTTTCTTAGTGAGAAAGTAGTGCCTTAGCACTCTACTCATCCTCCATGTTTCTTCTCACCCTATGGCACACATAGTTAACTTAATTGGGGGCTCTTTGTCATAAGAGGTGATTCTTTTTCAATATCAAATATCTTGGGGCAGAAACATGGTTCATTCTTGCCTCTATAGTTGGGGGGAAAGATCCTTATCTATTTCTTTATTTCTATCTAAAGTGTCACTATTTCTCTTTAGAGGTTTCATTTTTCATGTTTTGGTATCCTTTCTTGCATAGAATTCTATATCTTTTATGATTAATCTCTCTTTAAGAGGAATATGTGATCTTTCATCCTAGTTCTCTCTTTTTCTCTTTGAATATTACCTCTTCTTTAGAGTTGCATTTAACATATATAAATATCTTTTCTTGCACTGAATATTCCTTCATGTGATTACATTGTGAATTTTCTTATGTCTAATATCTCCTTAGAGGCTGTTTAATTCTTCTCATTGTCCTTGCACTTGGGGGTCAATGATTTCTCTCTCTTGTCCTTTCTAAGGATCCACTTTTCATTTTTTGAGTGATGTTTATTTATGATTTGATGTCATTCCTTGTGTGAAGTTGTTATTTTCTTAAGGATTCTCACTTATGCAAGAGGTGCATGTCCTTGGATACAACCTCTTTTTCACTTGGAAATGTATATCTATTATAAATTTACCCCTCACATTGGGTCAAAAGGGTGTCATCCTTCATCAAGAATCCCTTTCACCTAGCAATAGGGGGAAGGTATGCATTCTTATTCTCCTTCCCTTATTTTGGTATAAGATGTTATGTTTGTTGAAGAACTCCTCTTGGAGGTAGATTTATTTTGAGAAAAGATATCTTCTCCTCCAAGGATCCTCTTTACACTTATTGCAAGATATCTCTTTCTCAACTATCTTATCCTTGCTTATAAGAGTATTCCCTCTTTAGCTAGGATTTATGACATTGTTTCCTAAAGGATGTCTCCTTGGTGTTGAAGGAAGGTATCCTTGTTTCTAGCTTCCTTAAGACTTCAACATAGGGATATGTCAATATCTTAAGTGGGGTGCATACATATCGCCCTCTTTGTACCATATTTTACCATATCTTTGCATGTCTTAAATGAGATTTTCAAACTCGAAAACAAAGAAAATAAACGTGATGAATAATGATGAACAACAAATACCCCAACTGGTACTGAGAGGGGGGAGGTGAATCAGTACAGGTAAAAAATCTCCAAACAACTTATCTAGCTAAAGCAAAACCAATTGGTTATCACCATTACTAAACTTAACCATGGCAATACAGGTTAAACACAGTAAGACATCAGATACCATAAACATATGCACGTGGTATAGTAGAAATACCATAACCTATTAACCATATACTTCATAAACATCTCATGAAAAATGCATAACACATAACACATAGATTTTTCACATGGAAACCCAAATGGGAAAAACCACGGTGGGGATAAATACCCACAATCTTGTTTTGAACTCTTTTGAAGCTCGCCCTGTTAGGAGCCTAGTTTGGTTAAAGACTTTACAATAAGGTTCTGCTAGGAACTGATCCTATTAGAGATCACCCGGTTAAGGGATGGCTTGAAACCCTGTTAAAGGTTACCTCACTAGAGGATTTGAAGAACTCAATGATCTTGAGTCACTTGGTTACAGGTTTTACAATAAGCCTATTAAAGCTACCCGCTAAAGGGATTTCCAACTGTTGAAATGATTAGAAGACAATAGGTAAAACTCTAATTGGATAACAACACTACATGCCAAGGCGGATCCTTTTCATATCCTCTACTTTGCAATCACACTCTGCAATTTCCCTCTTACTGGTCTGGCAAGTATCAAGTATCTAATCACTCAGATACACACACAACATTTTCCAACAACTTTACAATAAAAAACATCATCAACCTTATAGACAACAGATAGGTCGGTAACATAAACCCTAAACCCTAAGCATCTTAAGTTTACAACATAGGCAGTCCAATCCTGACCATCCAAACATTTTGTATAGAGCTTTACAATTTCAAATAGATCACAAGACAATATACATCGTTCATTCTTCACCACACATGGGAATCGATAACCCATCACACTCTCTTCTCATTCCACTAAGAAGAATGATCATTCCTGAGGTAGACTTCAAACATGGTTGATCTCCTCATACCTCAATCCTTTACGTGCATAAGGCTGATGTGCCACCTCGATCTCATTCACATCTCTTAGCTAACTCATCACAAAGTATCGTTGGTTGCATCGCACAAGATGGATCACCAAACTAATAACCATAGAGCTGAGACTATCAACTGGTAGTCACACTTAGTGAAACCCTGACACCAGTTCACTACATCTCTTCATACCTCTTCATATCGGTTCACCAACTTCTTTCAATCTGCATACCAGTTCACTTACACTTATTGACATAAATGAAAACATACATTATCATCATATCAACAATCTCTCCATATGCCAATAATATCCAACAAAACTCTTATACAAGATTCTTTACACTCAAAACTAGACGTAGCATTTGATATATGTCTTAGATGGGGATGCAAATTACCAAAACTAGAGAAAACAAACTCTTACATGAGATGTCCTCAAAACTAGGCATGCATCTATCTTAAATGGGGTTACACAGTCTTGAAACTAGAGAAAAAAAAAACTCGTATATGAAATATTCTTGAAGCCAAAAAATTTCCATTTGGCATTCACATTTGCATTACATGTTTAAACAGGTTGATGCATGCTCAAAAATGGAGGAAACAAACTCTTATACAAGGTGATATATACTTGAAACTAGACATCACTTGAACACAAGCACATGGATGAGTGGAACAAGCAAAATATAGCTAGACTATTCCTACTCTCCTCCCCAACATGGATCGCCTAGAAAAACACATTTGGAATGTGTATCCATGCTCCTCTCTTTTGTTCTCATGAGCTCATAGCTTTTCTATTCATAGTTCATGGATGATATGGCCTCTTTCTCTTTTATGTGATCACTTGTGTTCTTGAGATGACATTTTTCAAGAATGATATTAGTGGTTGAAAATTTTTGTTATCGAGGTCTCTTGGGCTAGTTGAATTGAGGTCTTGTATTGGATTTTAGTCTTTGTGTGTCTTTTTCCTTTTGTCTTTGTTGAATTTTGTTTCTTTTTTTGTCTTTTCTTGTGTGCCCTTGCATACATTTGAGTGAGTTAAGATCCTAAGATTGGGGGCTTGGTTCCTCGAAATTAGTGGTTTTATACTCCTTGTGATTGTGCTCCTTTCTTCCATCTCATTCATCTCTCTTTCATCTAATTTACCATGAGTATTTATGTAGGCTCATACTCTCGTTAAAATGGGGGATAAATGTAGAGTAGTAAATTGTCACTGAGCCAATTTACACCTCATGTTTGAGCCCTACTTAAGCATGTCTCCTCCTCATCTCCTATCTAAGTCTGTTCAATGCCTTAACTCTAGTTTTTATGTCGTATACACCTACCAAATGACTCTCTAGAGGGGTGTCCTCCTCTCTAGGCATAAATTTTGGTCCTTGATTGAGGAGAACTAGGGCACTAGAACCCTTGTCCCCCTCAATGTGACCCATTTTTCAAGTGGAGGGTGTGACCTATCTCTTTGTGGGAAATGAAATTGGCAGCTCTATATGACTATTGGAGGTCGGCCTAATCAGTAAATTGACCTAGGATCTCATATATGAAGACATTTGATTAACCTAATTTCATCCTAGCAATTTTCATCCAAACAATCAAGCTTTTAAGCATTGAAGTATTCATCATCAAGCATTTTTAGAGATCTTCAAGGCTGCAATTTCTTCATTTAACCATTATGGAGAAAATTAAATCATTCTTATGCAAGCATGTGTGTGTGATTAGATTTTTTTCATGTTCATGCCTTTTCATACAACATATGTGATTACATTCAAGAAGAAAAACATCATTAACAATCATTGCAGATATAAGGTATATCTTTCCATTGTTTATTTTAGTATTTGCAATATTTCATTCAATATTAATTCCTAAACCGAGGTTTGACTTAGGCAAACCCCTATTCCTAACCTATTTACCTTCTCTAGTGTGCACAAGAATAGGTAAGGAGCTGTGATATTCAAAATTGGCTTTATTTATAGTGATGAATCAATCCCCCTTTAGAGTGTGAAAAATGAAAAAGACAAGAGCGATCACCATCCTAGTCCCGACAAATTAGCAGATCCTTCTAGGAATATATTTGAATACATTTACATTCCTTAGATCCAATTTTAGGGTTGTATTTGATGGCTGTAGCTCACTGTTTGCACATAATTACATCAATTCCATCACATTTACCCTAATTTTAGCATCTTCAATAATTCAATTCAACTCAAGGGAAAGAAGAGGCACACTTGCAATTAGATCAAAATCTAGATCTATTAGGTTTAAATCTATCGAAATCCTATCTTTCCCTAATGTAATTGGTCCTAAAGAAAAAATAGTGGTTTTACTGCATCTAATGGTGGAAACCCTAATTTTCACCACTATAGAAATAAATCCCATTTCATATTTTCTACTACATCATAATTCATTTACAATATCATATTCATAAACATATGAAAGAATATACATTTTCCTAAATTCAAATTTCTAGTTACTTTAAGAATATTTGAATACATGCATAGGTTCTATGAGCTTAATGAAACATAAGAGAAACAAACAGTCTGGAAGTCCTTGTTGGCATACATCCTCAAATTCCAGTTGCCAACTACATGAGGAAGAGAATCACTGAAGCACTTTTCCACCCAACCAAGACTTTACAATCCCTTGTACCTCTTCTAATTGAAGTGACCCAACCCTTCAATGAAGAGATTAGTTTGGTGATCCCACAATAATAGCCTTGTGAGCATAATGTTCTGTCCTACATATCTAGAGCTACCATACATTGGCTACAACCTAATGTATAATGTTCCTTGTCTAGTATGTAAACCTGGATCATAGTGAACCGAAAGTGCAGACAATGGCAACCTACACTACTTTGGCTAAAGAATTCATCACCCAATTCTTCAAGTGTGAGTCGTATGTCCACCCACTTCATTGCTCAATTTGGTATATTGACCATTTTATTCTTTTTCCATATCATTCCCATAAATTTAATAATAGGATGACTAAATAGGTTATTCTTATCCATGGATTGACCTAACCCTAAGATTAAACAAATCAATCATTCATACATACTAAATATACACATCATTGCACAATTATAACTTAGCTATTATATGCATATACGTAAATCTAATCATAATGATTAATAACAAGTTTCTATCAACTCAAGAATGCATATTCATAGTTTCAATCATTGCATGATTTAAGCTTCTACAAAATCTTACTCTAAAATAACATATTTTAGTATAAAAGAAAAGATAGAATCCTCATGCTTAGATTATAGCTTTCATGCAAATACTAATTCTTAATCACAATCACGTTTGCTTCACAACTTATCCACAATCATAGAATCTCACAAGCTCTCAAAGATAACAACTATCCTACTTCCTCACAATACTTGAACTATCCTCTTTCTCTCACAAATGAAGAATAATGAATAAGAAATGAGAAAATTACAAAAGTAAAGATGATGACCAAATAACCAATATGGAAAAATAAAAGAGATGCCCCAAGAAGAAATATATCTCCTCTATATATACACAAATTTGAGAGACTTAATGCTATAATTAAGCTCTCAAATTTGCCACCATTCTTCTTCCTATGTCACCACTCTTTCTCCCATTGTCACCACTAAGATTATGTAGCTTCTCTTCTAACTATAAAGTTGACACATAAATAGTCCAACTTAATTCTACTATGAATCACTCATAATTTATTGAGTCAAATTATGATTAGTCATACTTACTACTTACATAAACAAATAGTTTTCTAATTATTATTGACACATGCTTATCAACTAGGCCCACCTTTATGTTAGGTGTAATGTATAACTATATTACTAATTCTAAAAAATAGGATACACAGTTTTCATCCTATCCCATGTATCTCTTCAAGATTGAGATCCTATGCATAAAAAAGGCAGTGTCATTTTATAAGGGTGGCAATTTTATTAACCATCGCCCCTCACAACACACCCCCCCTACCCCCCTTTTAGAGTAGGGCATGCCACCTTTTATGGTGGGCACCCCCTCCCATCTTCCACCTTCCATGTAAGTATCATGGTAACCAATTTTATTACCAATACATGTATTTTTATTGAGCCTTCCACTTTCATGGTAGCATACACATCGACCATATCCACACTCACCACTATGTAGTGCTTGATCAACCCATCTGTGGTATACATGGAGTTAGTATGCATGATGTGGATCTAGCATAATATGAGGAGTTAATAATTTTATTCCAAGGCTATTAAAAGTCAATCCATATATCTAATATATATCTATATTTATATTAGCATATGTATATATGTGCACACACACACATATGTTTATATATCAAATAAAAAGTATTAAATATTATATGTATATGTATATGTATACATATACATATACATATACATATACATATTGCGGAGCATAAAAATGGAACCAAGTAACTAAGACCTAATCCCACTCTCATGTACACACATTGGAATACGAAAGAGCCTAGGGAGATATCTCACTTTGACTACTTTTAGGGAAGAGAGAGTCAAGGAATATCTCTTAGGGTTTCTATTCTTTTGTTGTAATGAAGAGTAGATATACAAAATATGATGTCACAATCAACTATCCTAGGAGATGAGAAACGAAGCACACGTAAACTAAAAATGCAAATTCTTTCCAAACTGAAACTAAGATACTGAAAGAAGGACTGAAAAATAGACTTAGAGGTGCACTTGCTGCTGAAATTTGATGCATATTGGGCAGGGCCAGGGCACTGGGCCCCTTGGTCCCTATGTTGACAAGAAGTTGAAACTCTGAATCTGGGGTCCTGGGGGCCTGTGATATAGATCTAGCACAGAAAGATACAAAACCCTGGGGACCAAGGCACCACACCTTGGTCCTATCCCAAGGTTCCACACCCTGGTCTTTGTGATCTAAGATCAAATTATAACATTGAGACTGTATTTGTATCTTCCACTGGTCTCGAGAATTGTGTGTCCACTAAATTCCTGTACCTGCACTTGCAACTTGAAAAAGGGTGCCTAGGTGGCTATATAAGATTTTTCCTTAATCAAACCCTATGTTTAAATGGTGGTTTCCACCTCCACAAATAGTCGATAATGTATTGAAAATGTGTGTGCAATAATCTTGTGTGTATGCAAGATCCTAAATGAGAGTGATAAAGAATCTAGAGTTCTACCCTATGCTTGGAGAGCGAACCCTAAATGCTTGTAAATGTAAATGCACATGCTTCAAATCACAAATGAACTAAGGGATCTAAAGCATGAAAGTAAATCTAAAAATTAATCTCATGCAAAGACATGAAAATAGCATGAAACCATACCAAACCCTAAGGGATAGGTACAAGCCAATCAATAGTTGGTGATCTCTTATTATTCTTCAATGTCTTCAAAGATCCTAATGGATGTTTTTAAATTTTCTTGATGTAGACTAGGTGAATGATTGATTTGATGTTGTAGACTTCATATAACCTGTACTTTCACTTCACAAGAGGCTCCTTCAATCACTAGATCTTAGATCCTTCAAATGAGGAAAATAAGGCTTTATGTAGGAGACCCTAACTTTGTTTTGAGTCATAGGCCGACCTAGAAATTATATTTCCTACCGATCTCTTGGATTTCAATATTAAAATAATGCCAAAACATGCTCCCTAAATTCGATAAAAAGTTGGGACCAGGTAGGTAGCTACCTGGTCTGAACACACAGTTCGACCAATTTTTCACCAAATTTATGGGGAAGCAAGATATATTGATTTTAGAGAACATTCCAATAGTATATGGAAATTTACAACATTTAGATATGCGAAATTGGGCTTTGAAGGTCAAAATAGAACACAATTAGGGTATTTGATGAAATGATTTATTGGGAGAATAAAATAAAAGGGGCACACTTAAGTAAAGGGCCCAATTTTATGATGTATAGAGAGATGAAAGAATGCCTTAAATTAAATTAAATTAATTAACTAAATGCTTAAGGAGGAATTGAAATGCAAGATGCAAACAAACTAAGGTGGGTGCTAACCTAAGCGTGGAATTGTACCACCTAGTTAAGGGTGTACAATTTACGACACTACACACACACACACACACAAACACACATATATATACATATATACACATACATACATACATATATATATACACACATACATACATACATATATATATATACACATATACACACACATATATATGTATATATACACACACATATACATATATATACACATGTATACATATATATGTGTGTGTGTGTGTACATATATATATGTACATATATACATATACATATATATACATACATATACATATATATATGTGATGATTAGTATAAGAGGCATACACATATAATGATACAATATAATATAATTGAAAAGCTTAATTTCAAAACTAAATCAAAGATGCAAACCATAAGCCTTCCTCGAAATGTCTCATTTTCCTCTATTCTTGAGGACCTTGAAGGAGTTGGATTGATGGGCTCTCAGTAGAGCAATGACCTCCAAAATGACAACTCAAGAGTTGAGTACCTATTTGATCATGATTGACTATGGAGATGATATGAAATGCATGATTTAAGAAACTAGATTAACATGCTATGATTAATCCAAAAATCTAATTACTAGATAATTGAAATGCAAATCGCCTATAGTAATGATGCCTAAATTAATATGAGATGGGATCCATATTGCTCCAAAATGAGGGGTATTTATAGGAATTCCAAGGCCAAAGTTGAGGTGGCAGGAATCGACAGTCTAGATTTGATCTGAAGATATCAAGGGCCAAGATTGAGGAAGTTGGAGAAGAGGTTGGAGGAAGGGACACTTGTCATCTCTGTGGTGACAAGTGTCAAGGAGCCTTGCTCATGAGAGGGCAAGTGTCCAAGGGAGGAGACATGTGGCAAAAGTGCCATGTGTCTCAAGGAGAGAATATCCACACCATGAGAGGTTAGGATAAGGAGGTTAGAATGTGCAAGATAGGATAGGTTTAGTTAGACCCAAGATTAGATTGAATGGGTTAAGTTAGGGGATGGTTAGGTTGGGTGGTTAAAGTTAGGAGCCATGTGCTCATTTGAATTTAGAAATTCAAATAATAGAAAAATGGTAATTAATCTCAACAAACTTGAGTTTGTTAATCTTAATTAGGGATTAGAAGAACTGATTAGTATGGGGAGACATTAATTAATTGAGAATTAATTAATCAAAGGGGGATGTGAGATGAACTATATAAATAAATCATTTAGATTTATTTACTAGTAGATGAATAGAGAAATTAATTAAATTGCTTGTGAGTTCAATTAATTGGGAAGGGGAATTAATCAAATAACTGCATATTTAATTAACTATCTTCAGACCATTTTTAGGTGTATACATTTTGCCCCTCTTTGAAGCGATGTGTGACGACGCGTTGGTTCAAAGAAAACATGATTGATGATGTTGCTGATATTGATTCCGATAGGATGCAGATTCGATCTTGATTGGATGTGGATTCGGTTTTGGTGTGATACTGATTTGATTTGGAGATGATAGATCTCGATATGATGTCGATTCAATTTTGGAGATGATAAATCTCGATATGATGTCGATTCGATTTTGGAGATGATAAATCTTGATATGATGCCCCAGACGCTGGTTGATAGATATCGATGTGAGGATGCCCCCTTGGGAGATCAAATGAGATAATTGACCTTTGGATTTTTTTGGATATTTGCGAAATTGATTTCCCAATAGACTATTGGATGATTCCTGCAACTGTGGTTGATGAAAGTGTGAGTTCTTCAATCACTTTGATGTGGTTCTTGATGTGATGATTGATAGAATTTGATTGAATTGATAGGATTGATGAGATCGAGATCAAGTCTGGTTTCAGGAATGGCACCTCCTGTATAAGACAAAGATGATCAAAGCATTTGGTTTCAGGAACGATATATCCTATATAAGACTTGATCAAAACGTCTGGTTCTAGGAAGGATTCATCCTGTATAAGACGTGATAGAATGGATCGGATGAGATGGATTGATAGAATTGATAAGATTGATTGGATAAAGAACTGACAATTTGTTGATATCATGTTGCAGGAAGATACATATATGTTGATTTGGGTTCATTTGAGGGGGTAGCATAAGATTCGTGTTGGGTATTTCCAGATAAAAAAAAAATTCCATACGCCTCCCAAAAAATTTTATTAACGTTTTCACCACATAGGTTGCGGAGAAAATTATACTGTTGAAATGGGTTTTTTTTTTTGGATTTTTTTTTTAAAAAATTCAATTTGCATCTCAAAAAATGAAATTATTATTCATGCATTTTTTTTTTATTTGCAAAAAAAAAAAATACATAAAAAAATGAATTTTTATTATTTTTTGAAAATTTGGCGGGAGACGAGGTGGAGGGCGGAGCAGAGGCCCAGCGGCGGCCACGGGCGCCACCGTGGGCACTGCGAGTGGCGCCGTCGGTGCCACCGCAGGCACTGCCAGCGTCATGGGAGGCGCCTTGGGCACCACCGCGAGCGTTGCGAGCGCTGCGGGTAGCGCCTTGGGTGCCACCGCAAGCGGGAAGGGGGGGGCATTTTTTTATTTTGATTTTTGATTTTTAACGATTTTGAGGAATTGATGATGATTTGATTATTCGGATTTTTTGATGATTTTGGTGATTTTTGATGATTGCTGATTTTGGACTTTTCGATTTTTGATGATTGTTGATGATTTGATTTGGACTTGGAAAAGATGAGCATTGTGATCCCATGCAAAATGAAATGCAAATCTACTTTAAAATGCAAATGCAGATGCGAATGAAATGTAGTGTGATGATCAGATCAATCATGGAGTCATTGCTTTGTTTCATCATTGAGCCTCTAAAATGTGGGAAGTGAGTGCAAACATTGATGGTATAATTGAACCATGATGACCTGAGCACTACTTTCCTAGGTTTTGATATTGCAAGTTAGCACAAGCATCGAGGTATAATTGAACCAAGATGACCAGAGTGTTGCTTGCGTAAAACAGGCAGTATTAACCATTTCTATATGCAAGTTTGAAATGTCTTCCATGATACTCTAATGATCATTTCCTTAGACAACTTTGCACATATTAATGATTAATTTACAGACAGTAGACAAGAAAAATATCATGTTCCTTCCTCATTCCTCTAGTCAAAGACATCCTGGAGTTACTTAGAAATCATGATAGCGAAAATCCAAATAAAATAGTTGAACCATTATTGCCAAAGTGTTAAAATCATGAGTCAAGATATATCATCCATTGATATGTGTTTTGTCATGTTTAGATTGATATGTGATAGTTAATGGTTGACAATGTGATCTTATGTTCAATGTTGGATGTATCTCAGTTTTTCGCTTGACAAGCGTTGTCTGACTGTTGTTCTACCTGTTTGATTAAGCTCGAAACCAATTGGAAAGTTTTTTTGCCCCCAGCTAGGTGTAAGATTTTGCCCCAAGCTTAGAAACAATTATGATATACCCCATGATCCAAACCATGGCGGGAGATTAGCTGCAATGGTCATGTTTGCAAAAGCTTTATGATGGATATGAAATAGCGTTGATGGAAATGAATGCAAGCGGAATAATGTGTGAACCAATAGATGGCAGAGCTAGCCAATAGATAGCACATGTTTGCTAGATTTTCACCATCTATTTTTATTGCACTTTTTCTCATATTTGATTTTTTTAATTATTTTCTGTTTTTTCACTGTTTTTGGATTTTTTTGCTTTTTCACTGTTTTTGGATTTTTCTGCTTTTTCACTGTTTTTGGATTTTTTAGACATAAAACTTCTTCAGGTGCATGCTATTGATGGGTTCCTCGAGCTGATCACTGTCTTGTGTTGATAGTTGATATGCTCCTAACCCAAATACTGTTGTGACCACAAATGGACCTAACCAGTTTGGTTCAAATTTTCCTTTCTTTTCTCGATCTGACTGATTTCGTGGATTTTTCTTTAGTACTAGATCAAGTCCCCATTGGCAGAAAGGCCAAGATGTTGCTAAAGCATGAAGTTCTTGTGTTGGTGCATGGATCAAATTTCCATGGATCTGACATTGTGTGCATGTTCTAGCTATCTGAAAAGGATCTCGTTCCATAGTTGGCCAATAATAGCCCAAGTGTATGAGTTTTTTCGAAAGGATAAGACCACTTGAATGAGTGCCACAAATGTCGTTATGGACTTCACTTAAGACCTTCTTAGATTCTTTTTGTTTGAGACATCTTAAGAGAGTACTGTCTAGACCTCATTTAAATAGGGTATCCATGATGAGAGTATAATGGGAGGATTGGCGAATAAAGTTTCTCTTTTGATTTTTGATAGGTCAAGAGGTAAGGTGTTATCTTTCAGGTATGGGACATTAAGAGGTATGATGAGGTGGTTATGTCCAATAAGTTGATAGAGGGTTTGGGAATCCAGACAATTATGAGAAGGGTATGACAACTCTTCAACCAGGAATTCATAACGCTCTTGATTTTCTTGTGTTTGTAATAGAGAAGCAAGTGTTGCCATGGCATCTGCTGCTTTGTTATCATTTCTGGGAATCTGCTCAAAAGTGATTTCTACAAAGTACTTCTTGATATCATCCACCATCTTTTTGTAAGGCGTCAATTTTTCATCTTTTGTTTGATAGTCATCATTGATTTGATTAATGACAAGCTGAGGGTCTCCAAAGACTTGAAGTTGTTTAATGTTCCATTTTGTAGCCATTTTGATAAATAGAATGCCTGCTCCTAATTTATGTTATGTTCCTCTATTGATGTCTGCTCTTGATCCATGTTGTGTTCCATTATTGATGTTTGCTCCTGGACTGATATTCGGGTGATGTATTATAAGATCTAGATTGAACCCTGGAATGTCTGCGTATGACCAGGTAAAATTGATTTGCCATCTTTTGAAGGATTTCAAATATCTTTTCCTTGCTGGTTTTGATAAAGAGATTACTGTTGGATGTAGATTGATTGTTTCAATGATAATTGTTGGTTCTATTAGGATAGAAGACTTCTCTTGATAGTACACATGTAAGGTGTCAAATCTCCCATCTTTCAGTGCCTTGAGGAGGTTTTCACCGATAGATGCGTCCTTTATTTTTACTTTTTCATGGTCTAATGTTGCCAATAAATGGTTTTCAGCATTATACCTGATATTGTTTTCTTTATTTTCATTTTTGCGATTAGGAGATTTGGCACCTATTTGACTTGAAGATATGTTAGCGGAATCCCTAGTGAAAGTTGTTGTAGGTTTGATTTCATTAAGATATAAGGATATGGCATGGTCATTAGGTAAGGTATCAATGTCAGTATGTCCTTCATTTTCCCAGTCCATAGGTTCAGGATAGCTTAAGGATAAAGGATCTTCAAGTTGATATGTTTCAGAGATATTGGGAGTCATGATAGAGATGTCAGAGCTTTCAGTAGGTATTTCCATGTCTAGGATGATACTCTCATCAGAATGACCTTGTGCAAGAAAATCCTGATCATCTTCGATTAACTCCATGTCAGCTGTATGTGATTCTGATTCAAGTAGGCTAGTTCCTAACGTTTGTTCTGCACATGTGTGAACTACATCAACACCTACATCTGCTTCTCCCCTTTCAATTTCAAGTTTCTCTTGTTTGTTGTTCTATGATAATGAACATTCTTTTGTTCCCTTGATCTTTTAGTTATTTGTTTTTCCATGTTTGACAAAATTGGTTCAAATGATTGTTCCTTGGATTGTGTGTTTGAATATGCTTCCTCTCTATTATGTGAAACAATGATCTCTTGAGTTGATTTCAGTTTATTACCACACTTCACTGGATTTAAGTATGTTGATATTGTGATTTCTTGTCCATTGTATGAAAATTGACACATTGACGATATGTTGATGTAATATCCTGCATATCCTGTATCCATGGTCTCCCCAAGAGTATGTTGTATGGTAGGTCCAAGTCTAGAACTTGGCATGCTATGTCCTTCTACAAATGTCCCATTGTGATGGGTAATATCACCATTCCTTTAAATGAATGTTCTTCTTCATTATGTGATTTGATTTTGATCTTTTTCCTGGGATCAACTGCATCTTCTGAATAGCCTAGAGCATGGACCAGATTCATAGAGCATATGTTCAAGCTAGCTCCCCTATCTATTAGGACATGTTTAACAAGCATTCTATGAATGAGGACTTAAATTTGCAAGGAAGTGCTATGGGTATGTTGCAATGAATCAATGCTTGGATATGAAGTAGATGAGTTTTGAATAGGATCCTCTGAAATAGGCTTGATGGTTATTATGGATATCCCTTGGGGAACTTCAGCTTTGGATGTATTGTTTGGCAAGGATGCTATGGAAGGTTCTTGCAATCTTTCAAGAGGTGTAGGAATATATGCCTTTGGAGAGTCAATTTGCTTATGGATGGATGGCTCATTGTTAGACATGGGTGCATGACTTTGATCTTCTTTAGCCAAATCCTTTAGGGATCTCTTTAAGAGGTGCATAAAAGAGCCACCTTTCTTTGGATATGCATTTGAATCTCTGTTAAATTTTGACATGTTTGGATTTTGATTCTAGACTTGTTTGATTTCTCCAATATGTTGGCTTGTTATGTGTTCTTGTCTTTTGCTTTGGTATGCCATGTTTCTATGATCTTCAGGTATTTCCAATGTTTCAGCGATCTTATGTCTCTGCGTTGTAATTAAAATGGGCATTGTGTTTTAAATGTTTTTGTGATTAAATCTTGATTAATGTGCTGCAATAAGTGATCAATTGTTGAGGTGAAAGTTGTAGATGTATAGACACGAAATGATCTTTTCAAGTATTTTCTTGTTTACAAGTTTTTCGATCTTAGTTTTGGAGTGCAAATTTTGTGATTTTTGATATGACCAAGTTCAATAGGAATGATATATCCTATGATAGAGAACGAGGTTATTTTGATCAAGCATTGTAGTTTCGTGATTAAAGGATGATAAATCCTGATGAGAAACTATGTTTGAACGATTAGTTTATCAAAGATAATGTGTTGTTGCACTTTAAGGTGTTTGATCTTCAACTTGTTTGAGGTGAATACTTGAGACTTTTTGTGTGTCTTGTTCTTGAATCTATTTTTGATAGAAGATAACTTGATTAAATGACCCAACAAGATGACCTACTCTCTATGTTTGACTGTTTGAGAAATGGGTTGTTTTTTATTTTCTGATTTTGATGTATTTTACCAGAAACGCTGACAAAATGACCAGGAACTCTGTTGTTTAGACCAGAAACGTTGTTGTTTAGACCAGGAACTCTGTTGTTTAGACCAGAAACGATGCTATTTAGACCAGAAACGTTGTTGTTTGGACTAGAAACTCTGACAGACTTACCAAAAATGCTACTATACTGACCAAAAATGCTGACATACAGACCAGGAACGCTAACTGACAGACCAGGAACTTTGTTCTACTATACAGTGACTCTAAAGTTCAAATAATGATATGTAGGTTTAGCAAATTGAGTGTTTGAACTTAGGAGATTACAATTTTGTCCCAACTCTGTAATATGCTCAAACTTTGAGAGTTAATGTTGAAATATGAGAAATTTGACATTAACACCAAGAGAGCTGACCTTTGGATTGAAAATCCGACTGTTTGGATAGAAGGTGAGATCGTTTGGATAGAAGGTGCGACCGTTTGGACTAAAAGAGCTAATGCTTGAACTGTGAAAGCTAATGTTTGGACTGAAAGAGCAATTGTTTAGACTAAAAATGCTAATGTTTGGACTGTAAATGCAACTGTTTGAACCGTATGTGAAACCGTTTGGACTGTATGTGCGACTGTTTGGACTATAGATGCGACTGTTTGGACTGAAAGAGCTAATCTGCTACAAAACTTATGAATTTGACAGTTTGAAGTTTGAGTTTTCAATGTTTGTTGTATTTTAATGGATGATACCTTGACTTGACTTATAAACACAGAAATCAGATTATATTTTTGTTTCAAAGGTTTTTAACAATTAAAAACACATCAATCAGTCTATCCTAAGGAGATTGGCTAAGAATGAAAACCTTTGCTTGTTGACTTAGGTACACACCCAGCTTAGGTACACACCCAATAGCTAATTAGAATATGGTCGTTGAGTCTCATGCAATGGATTCTCAACGTCGTATTATCCGACTCCAAACGCTATTGGGGGCATGATATGGCAAGTGTCTTGGGAGAGTTACTATCTCTCTTGCACAAAGATTATCACCCTTTTGGAGGTGAATCGGGTAGCTTCTATTTTTATGGTTCTTAGTCGGGAATTCCATTTGAAATTACCCCTTGAAGTCATGCAAGCATGATTGAGGCCTATAGCTTGACAAGGTACCGAAACAAGCTGTAGTTACATAAACGTGATTGAGACCTCGAGGCGCTACAAAATGCCCAATATGAGAGATCTCAAAGAGAAAACTCAAATAATCCCATTCTCTGAGACTTTAATCATCAGAGACCTATTTATTATAGTGAGTTGGAATGCTCAGGTCTAGCTGTACTCACTTGGGTCATTCTCACGGGGTGATTACTTTTTCCCACTGTGACAAGCCCTCTAAAGATATGCACTTTTGAAAGTAAAGGATGAGTCTAGCTTTCTGATCACCTAAGAAAGGTGAGAGAATACTTGCCTATCATCAAGACACGTAAGACATGTTTGTTCATTTCCATTGTAATTAGTCTATGTGCCTAATTTAACAAATATAAGTGCAAAATCCCACAGCTGCAAACAAAGTTAGTAGTTTATATTGTATTCTTTGGCGACAAAATAGTTTATAACTCCGGTCTTTCACAGTGAAATAAGTACTTGCAAAACCAACAATCTACAAATTAGGTTCGGGAAAATGACAGTCCAGAAGCAGAAATGAGGAATGCAACATACAATATTTGCAAAATTAATAAAAAACTAAAAATGCCATCAAATTGACCAAGAACGCCATCATATGTGCCAAGAACGCTGCCCTACACACCAGAAATGCTTCTCTGCACACCAGAAATGTTTTTCTGCAAACCATAAACGATGTTAAACAGACTGAAAACACTGACAAATTTGCCAAAAACGCCACCATACATACCAAAAACACTAAAGTGCAGACTGAAAACGCTAAAGTGCAGACTAAAAATGCTAAAGTACAGAAAAGCATAAAAATAGAGTTGAGGAATCTCCCATAAATGTCATTTGAGGTTCCGAAATGCCACAAAAGATGCCAAAAACACGATTCGGGAGCCCAAGAGAGCTAATCTACACTCCGAAAGAGCTAATCAACCTGTCAATGAAATTTCCTGCAAGCAAACTTGTTAAAGATCAAAGGGGCTAGGCCCCACGGTGGGTGCCAATTAATGTGATGCTAAAAATGTGATTAGTATAAGAGGCATACACATATAATGAGACAATATAATATAATTGAAAAGCTTAATTTCAAAACTAAATCAAAGATGCAAACCATAAGCCTTCCTCGAAATGTCCCATTTTCCTCTATTCTTGAGGACCTTGAAGGTGTTGGATTGATGGGCTCTCAGCGGAGCAGTGACCTCCAAAATGACAACTCAAGAGTTGAGTAGCTATTTGATCATGATTGACTATGGAGATGATATGAAATTCATGATTTAAGAAACTAGATTAACATGCTATGATTAATCCAAAAATCTAAGTCTAGATAATTGAAATACAAATTGCCTATAATAATTATGCCTAAATTGATATGAGATGGGATCCATATTGCTCCAAAATGAGGGGTATTTATAGGAATTCCAAGGCCAAAGCTGAGGTGGCAGGAATCGACGGTCCAGATTTGATCTGAAGATATCAAGGGCCAAGATTGAGGAAGTTGGAGAAGAGGTTTGAGGAAGGGACACTTGTCATCTGTATGGTGACAAGTGTCAAGGAGCCTTGCTCATGAGAGGGCAAGTGTCCAAGGGAGGAGACATGTGGCAAAAGTGCCATGTGTCTCAAGGAGAGAATATCCACACCATGAGAGGTTAGGATAAGGAGGTTAGAATGTGCAAGATAGGATAGGTTTAGTTAGACCCAAGATTAGGTTGAATGGGTTAAGTTAGGGGATGGTTAGGTTGGGTGGTTAAAGTTAGGAGCCATGTGCTCATTTGAATTTAGAAATTCAAATAATAGAAAAATGATAATTAATCTCAACAAACTTGAGTTTATTAATCTTAATTAGGGATTAGAAGAATTGACTAGTATGGGGAGACATTAATTAATTGAGAATTAATTAATCAAAGGGGGATGTGAGATGAACTATATAAATAAATCATTTAGATTTATTTACTAGTAGATGAATAGAGAAATTAATTAAATTGCTTGTGAATTCAATTAATTGGGAAGAGGAATTAATCAAATAACTGCATATTTAATTAACTATCTTCAGACCATTTTTAGGTGTATACAATGTGTGTGTGTGTGTGTGTGTGTGTGTGTGTGTGTGTTAAATTGGTAGATCACACACATACACACACATATGCATATGCATATTGGTAGATCATTCCAGTAGTTAAATTTAGCATCCCACAAATAAATAAATAAATAAAAGCATTTAGCATCATCATACATCTAATGGAATACTAGTGTCACTGAGAGGGGGGGTGAATCAGTGACAAGTTAAAAACTTTCAATTTGAAGGTAGAGTATAGGCATATATCCCTTAAGCGAAAAACTTTAAATTTAAAGATTCAAAAATAGTGATTCAAGACTGATCTTCAAAAGAAGGCACAAGAGAAATGTGATGAATAAGACAACAACACAATTTTTATAAGTGGAAAAACCTTAAAGGGTGAAAAACTACTTATTCGCTATAAAGATGAATCTCACTGATTACAAAATGATGAAGCTCACTGAATTACAAGTATATTTTGAACTGGTAAAACAAGTTATATATAGAGGCGTACCTTTGTTTTCTATAAAAAGAAAATTTCTCCCTCACTTTGAATGCAAATTTCACTTCAACAAATTTTCAAGAACAAGAATCATTGCTTAAACATTATATCTTCATAATTCAAATTGGTCTTAAAGTCTAGTGAAGAACCCTTTTGGTGGATGCTTTTAAAAATATACATATACTGATCTTCTCACTCTTATCTCAGAATGCCTAAAGAAATATTATACATTCAGTGACCAACATCAGGAACATTTACACCTTTTTTGTATTACACCAAAATGAACCACTTCTCTAAACTACAGTACGCTTGGGATTAATCATCTATTAGTTACAAATTTGTGTGCTTCATTTCTTAGAAAACTGTCTTTGAACTGTTCCTCTCAAATTGAAAAATCCCAGTTAATTAGAAACACAATATTTCATTATAAAATACTTGTTTGTCTATATAAACATGCTTGTTCAAAAAAGTGCAAAATCTATTTGTCGACCTTATATAGGGTTTCAAGTAAGACTGAATGTCGACTAGATATCAACTTGTCGGTAAGAAGAGTGACTTCAGCTACCAGTCTAAAGCATCTTATTGAACTCTAATATCACACCAAAATCCCTGACGTCGCCATGACCACTTAAATGACATACCAATATGGTAACTCATCAGAGAAAAATGTGACTTTTGTTGATTTCTTGGAGAGTCTTACTGAACTCCGAAGTCACATCGAAATCCCTTTTCACTAGGACTAATCCAACCTCTCACCAAAATAGAAGCTCATTTCCAAGAAATGTGACTTCGACTAACTACTCAACATGACTTAGCGAAAACCAAAGTCACAGTGAAATAGTTCGTCACCAAGATTCATAAATGTCTCATCGACATTGACCTGTCAGAATATATCATGCCTTCTTTGCTCGATTGAAAATGATCTCTGTAGAAATCAAATGCCATCTATGTAGTCATGCTCACAAGCTTGGTCAATGCATACAAAGCACATATATCCTCTCCCAATCTCAACAAACCAACTACAAAGCAAGTACATACACAACACATACAAACCTAAAACTGGAACTCCAAAAAGCTCCATGACATATCACATTGATTCAACATGTTTTTGACATCACAATGACATTATGCCATCAACATCCACCATATTTCTAGCATTTTTAGCATCCATTAGCATAACACTTGGTAGTCTCCAAATTTCTTGTATGGTTAACAAATGGTCTCAAACCAAGAGAAAATAAATGGACCCAACGCAATGCACTTTGGGTAATCCTCAAAGTCACATTATAAACCCCAAAGGGGAGCTACCTTACAAACATCTAATGATTATTTTTCATTGAAAAATATTAGCAACAACATAAATCAAGAGGAAATTGACATTGTGTAACAATATCATAAGGTTATCAAAGTCATGGAGGCACTTTGTCCAAAGACCCCAATAAATACTTTCTATTTCTAGAACAAAAGGGAGCCAAACTTCCTACAAATTTTGACATCTCCATTGTACAACAATATATGCCTAACAAAATATCCCAAAACCTAAGATCCACACACGTCCCTCCACCACCTAATCATTCCATGTCTCAATAGTTGAACATGACTATGCCTTTGGAAACCATTACACGTGACATGACACACACAAACATCCCTACACCACCACCATACAACCTATAATTTACCATTCCACTTTTTAACACACCACCTCTTGATCCAAATGACAAATAATAACACCATGAACCTAAAATACACCAACCCAAATTCAAACCATAATACAAGCCACAACAAGACAATTCTGACCCAAAACCACCAACAACCTAACATACCACTTCCCATATCCCATATGAACACCAATAACCCTTGAAAACAAAACAACACAAACCCTATGCAACAAACATACACCTCACAACCACCCAACATTGCAATGAACACTCAAACCTCCAACATGCAACCCTCAAACATTCATGCAACGCCATTAAATCAAACCTCCAATACACAACCCTCAAACACTTATGCAACACCATTAAACCAATCGTCCAACAATCAACATTCAAATACTCATGCAACATCAATAAACCAAACTTCCATCATACAACACTTTTAACATAATGGATGAGTGTAATTTTGTGGATGTTCAAGGAACATTATGGAGTTTAATGTTAATAATGATAGATAATATTGATTAGATACTTTTGAAAAAACTAACTTGCAATAGAGCCAGATCGACAACCTACAATCCAAACATGGTAACCTGCAACATGTTCAACCTTGCAGTTGATGGATATAGAGATTATGAAAGTAGTAGTAGTCATGGAATGTGGGATGGTTCATTTATGAATCTCGCCACCTTTTGTCAATGTTTTTTATTAGGAATCATTGCAATCATAGGAATGAGGAGATATTTGTGGAACAAGAAGAAACATGGTTCATAAATCAATATGGCTTATTCTTGCATGTCTTCAACCATAACAATTCCTTAATGATGCAAGAGTTCAAAGAGAATCCTGACACTTTGTCTCTACTTAATTATATTGTTACTATTATCTATGGGAGAATAAGTCTTCTCCCTATGATCATGGAAGGATTGACATTTGATAGCAAGTTGTTTAGAGTTTGAAAATAAACCAACTCTCAACATTTTGTGTATATATTTTGGATTATATCAGATTTAATGTTGGTTACTAGTTAATCACTATATTTTGTGATCAGTATCTTTATCAATTAGCAAGTTTGTTATTAGTTGTGTATTCTCTTAAATTATAATAAAAGATGACTTTCAACAATGAAGCTTCAAGCTGAACATTAATTATTGATAATTGAAATTACAACCACTCAAGAAAGGTCTGCTTGAGGTATTGTAACTATCTTAGTAGTTTAGATCAAGTTTATTGTTAATAATAGCTTAGATTGTTGATTAATTAATATAATAGATTTTTAAGTTAACTTGTTTGTTTTAGAATAATGTGCTTATCTATTAGTAATAAATTATGTGCAAGATATAGCATAGTTAACTCCAGTAGGAACAATTACCGACAACAGTTGTTGTACCATTGTATAGTTACTCAAAGCAACTATTGTATCGTTAGATTTACTTTCAACATAATTATTCTATATGTTCAGTTTGTTTCTTTAAAGTTGATTTCCTATACATAGTCAATAGAATGGATTAGAAAGTTTCCTCAACTGCACATATAGTGCCATTATCATCCATGAATATACACTTGGACCTCATTGATAATTAAACGAGCACATTTGATCAAGTTAGAAGGTTACTTGATAAGGGTTCCATTATTCTATTGAGTTCAATGCATTATCTTTCTGCATCAATCTATTACTCTTAGATGAGTCCAACCAATGGGAAAAAAATATTTATTGATTAGTGTCTAATTATTCTTAACGAAATGAAGGATATGAGCAAAGTAGGGCAAAATATTGATTTCTTATTTAGTAAACATAGTTCACCTTATTTATTGGTCTTTTAGTCACATAATTAGTCACTTTAGACTACTTATTTATGTTTCTAGTGTTGTACTTGTATATCTTGAGAATATTAAAATTCAGAGAAGTTTTAATCTTCTGGATCATAAATTGCATCTCTTGGTTTTGATTATCCACCATCCACCTTTTTGATTTGGTAAAGTAATCACACTTTATTTGAGTTATTGAGGTAGATAGAATATTTGTAAAGACTACTTCTCATCCATGGACTTGAAAACAACATATGTTTTGAGGCAATTTCTTCCTATTGTCCTAGGGTCATTCCTTGTATTTGAGTTGTGAGGACAACATTTTACATTCTTTTAGATTGTATCAAGGTTTTTGGGTTGTGGAACTCTTTACAAAGTAGAGACTGCCTTTTTTGGCCTGGAACATTTTCCTACAACTTCTCCTTTGGGAAATCTCTCCAAGTATGAGTATAACTACAAAGAAAACAC
Source organism: Cryptomeria japonica (assembly GCF_030272615.1). Classification (NCBI taxonomy): domain Eukaryota; kingdom Viridiplantae; phylum Streptophyta; class Pinopsida; order Cupressales; family Cupressaceae; genus Cryptomeria; species Cryptomeria japonica. Next base: position 420,270,596 of record NC_081413.1, on the reverse strand, counting down.
CATATTCTTTTATAATCCATAAAATTGTTCTATCCTAAAACAATATTTAATATCAAATTAAATGTAGAATACATTTCAATGGTATGTCTGCAAGGATAGTCCATTTTTTATCATTTCATATGCAACTCATTCTACATCAAGCCTTGATTTTTGTAACTAGTTTGGTTTTGATATTATTTAATTGATAGTAAGTTTTTGGGCCTTAACTTTTCTGATATATAGGCCTATGATTTGCAACTTGCTACATTTTAAACTAATAATTTTATTTTAAAATATCCTTAATATACTCTTTATGTCATCTATCCCTATAGTAGATTTAAAGACATGGATGTATGGCTAGGAGGGTAAGCATGCATGGATGGTGGAACTTTTAGAGTGATTAGAAAAGGAAGATGTATACTCAAAGCATTAAACTACACTAGGATATAAAATTTAGGAGACATAGGTATGGATAGTCTTGGAACTTTCTTAGGCATGGTTGATCTTAGAGGGAACCTTCCTACATCAATCAAGTTGTTCGTTTTATAACTATTAAGCCATATGTTGTGGGAGTATTTTTCCTTCCTAGTGATCAGATCATTACTAAAATATCTAAATTGAATTCATTATGGTAAAAATAAGTGCTATCTTGTTTGTGTATGCTTCTACATTTGATTGTGTGAATTTTTTTGCATCAGTGTTTCAGGTCGCACTTTATGATCTTAGTTGGCAATCATGTGGGAGTGGGTACCTATCCTAAGTCTTATGAAAATTAATCATGAAGTTAGCTAAAGATTATTATGATGCTCACTTTGTAGTAATCAACTATTGCGATAATGAATAGTTTTCTCATTTTCTTTAAATATTTTAAATAAATTATCTCCTAGTTGGTCCCATGGTGCACTAAAGTTAGGTGCAAGTAACTAGTACCAATCTAAAGCCTTTCACTTAAATGAGGCTTCCAATGAGCTTAGAACCATATTATGTTTAATTACAGAATACAATGTGCATATATCTACAACATCATAAATAATTTTATGGATGTTTTCAAACCTTCTTGAGTGAATATTAGAAGGAATTTGAGAGAACTAGTGAGAATGGGATCCAAGGTCAATGAGGCAATTAGAGGGATTAAGAGACTGCCATTATTCCAATTTATAAAATTACTTAGATATTGTTTGTGGGATGTTGATGGAGGGGGAGGTGATGAAGGTAGATTTGGTTAGATATTTTTCTTTCAAAGAGTGATAACTAGAGGTTGAGCTAAGATATAAGGGTTGGTGGTTGTGATAGAACTAGTTGCATTCCCTTTTCTCATATAATAAGATCAAAATCAATTCATGATAGTCCCATTGGGCATTTGTCGTAACTGCTAATTTTAAACCCATATTCTTTTGAAAACATGGACCAACATAGGAAGTTTGTTAATATGAGATGTAGTTCAAGAACTAACTTCGGTATTTTAGAAGCTAACTATTGGTAAGATCTTGAATGAACTATTTTGTACAATTAAATGAAATAAAAAAATAGAGATAAAGTACTAGAAACTTAAAACTAATCTAAATGAACAATTTAAGCTATCTATCGGATTGATACTTCATTTATCAAAAATCAATATTACACAACCATAATCAAATAAATCATACTTCATGCATATGTTAAATGAATATAAGATACCAAATGAACAAATTAGAAGGTTGAAATGGTCATGAATTCATGTATTCATTTAAATTGTGACAACACAATTACAAATTCATATATTACTTGAATTAAGTTCAAACTTATGAAGGCCGCTAACATTAACAATGTTACGATTCCCATAGATACTGAGAGGGGGGGTGAATCAGTATCTAACCGGTGTATAGAATTTCTCAACTTAAAACATGTAGAACATATTATAACAGTGTACCGGTATGCAAGAAATAATGCAATGAATAGAATTAAAAGCATCCACATGAAAAGCACATCATAACACAAGGATTTAACGAGGAAACCTGGTGTGGGAAAAAATCTCAGTGGGATTTGTGACCCACAATATTCACTCACTGGCCAATAAGAGAATATTACTTACAATAGGGGCCTACACATGCAGGAAGGCCAACTGCCTAGAGCTCACTGCTCAATTGGGAAGTCTCACTGACTTACAATGTGGATTACACAAATCCAATATCTTGTACTGCTTTACAATAGCATCTATAATGCCTAATTCAGTACCGATTGTTGCTCTGCTTCTTACATAAACCCTTTAACCTATATTTCACATAATAGGTCTGCCTTAATATTTTCCCTTTCGCTTCTATCACTTTTTCACTTACCTACAAAATGTCTACAATGATCTCTTTTATATATAAGAGTCATTTTACAACATGCCAAGTCGACTTACAAAGTTTTTACAATAATAAACAAAATATAATATAACAAAAATCTTGTTGGCCTTTGTGCCGATATACTTCCTTTCTTTGTGCCAGTGCCTGTGACCTGAATGCCGGTGTAGAGTGTGTTCGTTGATGCCGGTGAACTATCTTGCCGGTGAAATGCCTTGTCGGTGCCATAGGATTGTAAGGTTGCCATCAATGACAAAACCTTCAATCACCTACAATGTCTCATTGGAGTGTGCATATGCCAACAAACAATACCAATTAAAGAGAAAACAATAAGTATATTATACTATGATTATCAATAACAACTTCCTATAAATTAGTACAAAGATCTTGTTTACATATAATAAGCCCATAAAAAGATGGAACAATCATGATGAAATAGAAAAAATTCACCAGTATGCATGCATAAATACCACTTAGTCATGCCTAAATTTAAATATGTAGTAATGGCCTCTATTGATGACTATGGTAAAAAAATTGATATGGCATCCCTTCTAATGTTTAGGTGATTTTGAATTCCTCAAATGGGTCACTACTCAAAAATGGTAGGAAAAAGTTTGAAACTACTGTTGTGCTTCCATCTTCAAATATAGATTTTTCTGTTAGATAAAGCCCCTTGTGAAATCTTAGATGGTGCAAGAGGTTGCTAATAAAATTTTCCTTCATATTTTTTCCATAGTTGTTGCAATAATTTTATTTTTTAGTATTACCATTTTCAAAATGAGAAAATTCCTAATGCGTGTCTCATGTATATCATTCTTCTTTTTTTCATGGTTCATAGGTTCTTTGGGTGATAGGAAAGGGGCTCATGAAGATGCCATGCTAGATTGACCTAACTAATGGCATGGTAGAAAGTAGTTGTCAGGTGAGCCTTTGTAATGAAGTTGTAATAAAATAACTTGCATAAGAGAAGAAAGACATAGGAAATATGGTACAAATAATTGGATAATATATGACAACATAAACTACTTTGAAGAGGCAATCCTAGGTATACCTCACATAGATCAACTTAGATAATTAAATATAGCACAATGAACTAATTACCTAAATAAGATTAAATAAATAATCTTATAACTTAACAAGTGTCATGTAGTGGCGAGTACTTTCCTTTCTAATTTTGTAATTAATTATAATTGTAATTCTAAATTTAATTATAATTATAATTTTAATAAATTTATTATAGTTAGATATATTCCAATTATTTATAAAATTATAACATTGTATAATTATTATTTTAATTTACATGTATATAATTATAATTGTAGGAATAAATAATTTTAGTTTTAATCATGTATATTTAAATTCTAATCCTAATTTTATTTGTAATTAGTTTGTATGTTAATTAAAATTATTTCTAAAAATATAACAACAATAAAAAGTTAAATAAATCTTAGATTTTAATATTTTTTAGGGAAAAGTAGGATTATAGTTTTAGATAATATATTCTTGCAAGAGCAACAACATAGTGGTAAGCATATGCAATTGTCTTATTATAGTAAAGTTATTTGTTGTATGCTTGATAAAAAAACGTTGTAGATTAATATTATTGATAAAAGTGTGCAAATTTGGATTAATTTATTTATCTCTTTTGACAAAAAAGAAAGCAAAATATGTGATTAATTGATTGGTGTTTGTTTTTTTTAATTTTATATAATTAATTAACATATAAAGAACAATTATTTTTTAAAAATTATATCAACTTATTGTACTAAAATGATTGCAAGTCTAGAAGTTTGGTTAAGTGGTGGTGGTGGTGTTGTGGCCACCAAGATTCTAATCCCACTAGACCATTGTAAATCTATTCATATAATACAATAATAATGCTTAAGAAATGCCATAAAACAATAAAAACTAATAAATTGCACATCATAAATTTTTATTTTTTTTACCTACTATCCACAACATAATAATCACCAAGTTGTACTATGTCAATGCAGATAGCCTTGACCCACTATTTGCATTCACTTTATATATATATAATATTGAAATTAATCATCACCTCGCTAAATATTTAAGGAGGTCGTTGAGATTAAGAGCCCAGAGGCAACTCAGCTGCCGTTGGAGTCAATCCCTCTTTAAACCATTCAAAAAAACTGCCTTTAATAAAGAGAACAACTACAAATAGTTGTATTTCCACTACCATGAGCTTTCATTAAATATAAGAGGCAGCAGAAGAAAATATATTATTTCCCTCTTAAAGTGGGTCATAGCCAACTGTTGCAGACTAGTCGCTTTGAAACGGAATAATACCGTTTACACATTGCTCTGCCTTCTTTAAATACCGTTTCCCATCCTCTCCAATGCACTCAAAGGCATTGTTTACTTTGTTTGTTCATTTTACAGTTTTAATCATTTGGAGCTCTCTCTTTCTCATAAAATGGGTTTGAGAATAGTGAAATCTTTGGCTGGATTTTTGGTGCTCCTGAATTTGTGCATGTATGTGACTGTTGCTGCCATTGCTGGTTGGGCACTCAATAAGGCTATTGACCATCATTATGTTACTGGTAACACACACATCTTTCTTTTATTGTTTTTTGGTGATGGTCTGTAGCATGTAGTGTAGTTTGATTTCTGATTGGTTATGTTGTTTGGCAGGACCCAAAAGTAGTGTACCAGTGGGCTTCTCATTTTCACCATTGCCTTTCCCCATGGGGAATGAAGCCACTGGTTTTACGGTCATATTTTCCCTGATAGCTGGAGCTGTAGGAACAGCTTCATGTCTTTCAGGGCTCCATCATCTAAGAGTGTGGACAGCAGAGAGCTTGGCTTCAACTGCTTCATCTGCCATCACAGCTTGGGCTCTTACTCTTCTTGCCATGGGGTAATCATATAACATATTGATTAAAATAGGAAAGGGCTTATAAATAATTATTCAAGTTTACAATTTTTTTAAAATTAAAATCAGGCTTTTTTGAAAAATTTAGAAATTTAGAATGATCTTTTTAATAAGATATATTTAAAAATGATTTGTCCTGCATCTATTTAAATAGAACTCTCAACAATACTTGTAAGCAAAAGTGAATTCTTTTCTGTTTTTTATGCTGATAAGCATATTACAAAACGTGCAGGTTGGCATGCAAAGAGATCCATTTACATAGCAGAAGTCCAACGCTGGTATCTGATTTTGCTTTAGTTAGGATTTTTTTATATGTATTTTAATATCTCTCCACAACATTTATTTCTTAAGCATTGCAAACCTAATCGATTGATAAGCTCTTCCCTCTATAAGTATTCAAAGGCAGACAATAACTGTTTTTTTACATATATAATATGATATATTATGTCTGCGCAGATCGCTTTGGAAGCCTTCATAATCATTCTGTCCGCAACAAAATTGTTTTACATGATGGTCATCCATGTTGGGTTTTTTGCTGGAAATTACTTTTCTTGTGGAGAGAAAGATGTTAGCACCACTACTGCAGAGCCTCTAAAAGAAAACACACTTAAAGCTTAAAAAATGAAGTTCAATGCTTGGGCTTTGTTTTTATTTTTAAAAGTTTTCAATGCCTTTGATAGTAAGATTGTGTTGAAGGGAGAGGATGTATGCCTTTAAATATTTATGAGGCTGTTCTGATGTAAGATTTTTTAATTCAAATTGTGTTCTATGAGTTGCAAACTTTTGTTGGTGTATATGGAGAGTAGAGGTTAACAGCTTCCATGAGTTAGCTACACATTGGATCGGTTCTATATGAGAAAGAGATTTAATGTTTACAATATATTGTATATGATTAATTCTGTGTCTTTGAATGTTAATTGAATGGATCCATGAAATCGAGGTATATATATATATATATATCTATGTGGGTGTCTTAAGTCATTTTTTAAAATGTGTCCACACATAATTTTAATTGATTTGGAATTTCTTTTGATTCATTTGACAATCAAAAATAGAATCTTGATTCTATTTAGATAATCTCCAAGATCATTACACTACCTATCTTTATTTATTTCCATACCCATGAATTTATTCTAATTCACTTCTACATTCACAAATCCAACTCTAGATATTTCATATTTATTATTATTTATCCACAATCACTAACATTTCTATCTAATTGTTATGTTACAACCATTATGCTGAAATTTTCTTACATATTTGTATACCCTACTCCAAAATCATTCATTTCTCTTGAACAACTCAATGCTTTTGAGTTGTACATTCCTCCTAAATCACCTATTTGTTCTAAAAACCCTAGTTACATTATAGGTCTTTGATCACCCTCTTACATTGTTGTTCCAAGTTTTCAAGTAATCGCCATTTAGGATAGTGTCTATTATATTCATGACAATTTGTATTCTAGAACTCTATCAACTGCCATTGAATTAGATCAAAGGGCTTGTCTATTACATTCATGAAAATTTGTATTCTAAAACTCTATCAATTGTCATTGAATTAGATCAAAGGGCTTGTTATAAGGATACCATCAACATTTAGTAAGCTCCCCAAAGTTCTTTTCAATGCTACCAATTTATTATTTGTAACTTTAAACATCAAGATGAATTATTGTTTGCAACCATATAGGATCACTACCATTATATTAGAACGAAGTGATTGTCATAAGAATACAATCAGCTCCCAAAAGTGTTTGTCAACACTACCAATTTGTTATTTATGGGTCCAAACATCAAGGTGAATTATTGTTTGCAACCATAGAAGATCTATACTCGACATGTTTAGATTATAGTCACAAGTCATTTTTGTGCACTGCATATTGATCCATGTTTATAAAGATTAGATTTGGAGTCACAAAAGTGTCCCAAGCTCATAAATAGGTTATTCATGATTTCAACTATCCCTATTTACACATCCTAGACCCAACATCAAAATTAAGGTACTGGTTTTATGTTATTGAAAGATTTTATATTTTATACACAAATCATGCCCTAAATATTTCATATAATTAATTCAAGCTAATTTGAAACAACACTATTGATATATAACAAAAAAAAATGTAAATGATTTTAGATTTAGATATCTTAAACAACAAATCTATAAAGAGTTGGGAATGGATAACTAGTAAATGACACGAATAGTAAGGAAGGTTCATTCCTAGATTATAGTGAGATGAAAGAATCAAGAAAGTTTTTATGTTTTAGTTACATTATTTGTATGCTATTAAAAGATTTTATGTTTTAGGTACATTCGTTTTATGTTATTGAAAAAATTTATGTTTTATACACAAAACTGGGTTTAAATATTTCTTACACCATTTAACTCAAGCTAATTTGAAACAACACTATTAATATTTAACAAAAAAATGTAAATAATTGTAGATTTAAATATCTTAAACAGACAAATCTATAAAAGAGTTAGAAATGGAAAAATAGTAAATGACAAGAGAAAAGTGAGGAAGGTTGATTCCTAGATAATAGTAAGATGGAAGAATCTAAAGAAAAAACTACAAGAAAAACCCCAAAAAATACAACCTTCTAAGATCAATTAAGGCACCAATACTATCCCTTCACACCTCTACAAGTCACTAGTACATGTAGAGGCGCTATGTTGATCACATGCACTTCTATAGGTCACCAACACTAGCTATGATAACTCCTATTGGTCAAAAAACCATTTATTGAATCACTATTATTGGTTACTATTGTAAAAATTCTATTGGTCAAAATTCATAAAAATCTAAATAAGATTTGATTAAAAATGAAAAAAATGCACTTCTATTGGTTACCTCTCTTGTGATGTGGTGTTGGAAGAAAAATTTGGTAGAACTTAGTATTCTCTGATATATTTTCTATAAAAAATTGCAAAAAGAAAGAGTGGTGGATGTTGATGTATAAATAAATCTTTGAGTTCTTTGGGGGGTGTTGATGTTGATGTATCTAGAGAAGTAGGGGGATCATTCAAGGCCGCAGGAAACTTTACAACAATTTTTGAATTTGTATCCAGCGATCTCTGCTTGCACATGACATTAAACAGAGTAATCGTCCTTAGCCGAGAGAGTGGGATGAGCAATGTTGTTCGGACGGGGGTATCGAAGAATAATTATCCGATAAGAATCAAACCTAAGTAAATTCAGGGAGCAGGATAAAGGAGCAGACCTAAGGTTTTCACCAGTAGATCTAGGCTAATTTGAAGGGCATACTTGCGGATCAAATTAAGGATTAGAGAGGAGCGAACTATTCGTCTCAATCATAAAGCCATTCACAGCGAATCTAGAACAAGCTTACAGAACATAGTAGCAGACTAGCATACCCAAGCAAAGAGAACGAATTAATTAGGCCTTGGAGGAGATAAATCAGGCCTAGAAGCAAAATTCCAAACTCAAGGCGGGTAAACTCAGTCAAAATCTGGAATTACAAAAACAAAAGGAGATTTTCAGATATAAAAGATACTATATGAAGTCAAAGTTCAGAATAATAACAATATAGACGTCAACAATAATATACTCTAGGCTATTCCAAGGAGTTCAACGGAGTGAATATTTGACAGTTAGGGTTTGCTGCAACAATAACAGATTTTTAGGGTTACAAATTTCAGTAAATGAATACAGTCATGGTCGATAGAAGGCATTTGGGTTCATGGGCGGATGTGGGTTGGGAAGACCCGCCTCATGTTCCGCAGTGGGTCTACACGAACGGCAGATGGAAGGACATGGCGATACAGGTAAACCAGAGCGGAAATAACAAGGTTTTTTGGCCAGTTTCAAAATACTTTCAAGGCTTCTTTCGGAACAGACGCAGTGTGGCATGAAGGCAGAATAACAATGGAAGGAGATTCACTCAAGGGTGTTTTAATAATGGTGAGTATCAAGGGAATTCTGAGAAGTAATTGAAGGGTTTTTCAAGGAAATGGTCTTTGGATCTAGGAAATCAACGAACGTTTGCTAGGGTCGTTGGCTTGGCAAATAAGGAGACTACGGCTAGGGTTTCTGTTTCTTCACAGCAGGTGGGAAATAAGGTAAATATGAACCTCAAGGAAGCTAGTCCGGAAAAGGTAAGTAAGATACCTACTAATCCTATTCTGTCGGGGGTTTCTTCATCATAGGTTTGGGCTCCTATCCCTTGTATTGATATTATGGGTTCCTATGTCGATCAAAAAGCGAATTGCTTGCATTCGAATGCTATTTCTGGGGAAATTTGAGGTGATCAAATTAGTTTGTTAAAGATTTATCATAAGTTGCAGAAAAGATTGGGGGATATGCATTATTTTCAATTATTGTCTGCAAATGCTTTTATTATTGTCTTTGATTCTCCTTCTTTCAGAGATGAGGTATTAAGAACTTCGCATCATTGGTTTGGAAAACATTTAATTTTAGTTGCGGCTTGGAAACCTTTTTTTGTTCCTGCTTGGTCTAGTTCGAAACTTATTCCTTTCTGGTTTGTTTTACCAAAAATTCCTTTTGAATTTATGGATCCGGATGTTCTTGAGCAAATTGGAAATACTATTGGAACTTTTTTAACATCTAAAATGGACTTTGTGGAGGGGGAGGTTCTGGTAAAAATTTGTGTTCTTATTAACCCTAACAATGTTTGCCCCCATACTTGTAATATCAAGTCCTGTGATGGTATTTGGCGCCAGTCAATTAAGAAATTAGATACAGAGCTTCTTAAGTCTCCTTTACTTTTGGATGCTCCATTACTTATGGATTTTAAGAAAAACCAGCAGGTTGTTGGCTCTGTCCCTAAATCCCTTAATAAAGATAATTTGTCGGCAGGACCTTCGGTTGAAGGATGTGGAAATGTCTCTTTGCATAAATTGGTAGAAACAGGTCACATTAATCTTGTAAATAATCCATTGTGTTGTAGTTCTAGGAAACCAAATGATCACACTTCGGGTTCGATCTCACTTTCGTCTTTTCTGAAGACATTTTCTAATAATGGGGGTATAGTGATGAATGATAATCCCCTGATAAATGAAGTAGATCATTCATTGACAATAGATTGCCCTAAGATGCCAAATAATAACATAAAAGGTAAGCATGACAATTTTCCTTCATGCACTCATAAAGAGGTTTTTGATTCTTCAAAGAATGTGAATTTAGATAAAAATGTAGTGATTGATATGGAAACTATTAAACAGGTACCTGCCATAGGTCTTCCTAATGATGCTTCTTTAGTTCAGGAAATTAAGAATTTGGTGTCTAATAATTCCCCTCTGAATGTTGAAATTAATATGGCTAATGAATCTTCCTTAGGGAATAGTAATCCGTCAGAGGTTGTCCCAGTTATTATGCCAGATGAGAATCTAGTTCAGCAAGTAAATGATATTTTTAACAATCATGCACATCAGATGGATGAGGGTATTACTGATAGAGTTGTTTGTTCAATTGAGAATGATTTGGGGGGTATAAACTCGACCCTTCCAATTTCGGAATCTGCTAATCCTTTTGCAGTTTTGGCTGCAACAGAATTGGGTTTTGAAGATAATCCAATTATCCTGGCTTCTCCAAAGTCATGCAAGAGTTTACCAGTTGTCCAAACAACTCTGGTTTTTTCACCATCAGTGGTTTCTCCTGGGAGAGGTAGGCCTCCAAATAATCCTAAGACTCAAATGGAAATTGATGCTGGAATTCAAAAGACTTTGTCCCTTTCTCCTGCTAGTGGGCAAGGGAGGCATTCGGTCTCTCTTGGTAGGCCTAAGAAAACATGCCTAACTCCTGTAAGTGTAAAAAGAAAGAGGAGTAAAAGATCTATGACTAGTCCTCCTGTGACAAGGTCAGGGGCTGTGAAACGTAATTTGCAAGGTTGCTTTGGGGAAAGCAAAAATTCTCTGACTAATGGGAAGAGGGGAGCTTCGGCCTCCCCTCGAGGACAATGAGAATTATTTCTTGGAATGCTAGGGGCTTAAATGCCCCTAACAAGAGATGCTTAATTAAGTCCCAGATGGACTTATTTAAGTGTGATATTTTTATGTTGTAAGAAACAAAGTTGTCAAAGGAGTCTGCTGATTCAGTTTTTTCATCTTGGAGAAGGTGGAATTTTCTTTCTTCTCCTTCTTGTGGTGCTTCAGGAGGTTTGGCACTGCTTTGGAATAATTATAATATTGAGGTACAATTAGTGGCATCTGCTACAAATTGGATGTTGACTTTAGTTATAAGCAAGATTTCAAAGGTTAAATTTTGGCTTTTTAATATTTATGCCCCATCAGGAATTCAAGGGAAGAGTAAGTTATGGGGTGAATTAAAGAGGATTTCTTCTCCCTTAAGACATGGTTCCTTTATTATCTTTGGGGTTGATTTTAATGCTATCACTGATTTAGATGAGAAAAGAGGAGGTGTTTTCCCTAATAAAAAGATTATGGATGACTTTGGGGATTTCATTTCTGATATGAGCCTTTTTTATTGTAAGTCTGAGAATGGGGTTTTCACATGGACAAACATGAGAAGGGATTTTTCTCAGATTGCTGAGAGATTAGATCGGTTTTTGTTATCTGAGAATTGGATTGATTTAGATTTTGAATTCTTTTCCTCTATTCTATCGGTCTCGGGTTCTGATCACTTTCCAATTTCCCTATCAGTTATTGAGGATAGGGCTTCTTTTAAGTCTTAATTTAAATTTGAGCCCATGTGGTTTAGGGATTCTTCCTTTTTGCCTCTACTTATGAAATGGTGGAATTCTGCTCCTTTCTGTTTTGGGTCCCGTATGTTTCAGATTTCTAAGAAGTTAAGTTATTTGAAATTGAATATTAGGGAATGGAATATCTCGCATTTTAAGAACATTTTTCAAGAGAAACAAAGGATTCAAGATATGATTGAGTGTCTTAATACTCGTTCTTCAACATGGTATGGTGCCACAAGTTTTTGATGAATTGAAGTTGCTAAACTTACAGCTTGAGGAGGTGTTAGCAAGAGAGGAAATCTATTGGAGGCAGAAATCTAGAGAGTTATGGCTTTCAGATGGTGATAAGAACACAAAAATTTTTCATTCTTCAACTAAGATTAAAAGATGTAAGAATAGGATATCTTGTATTCAGTGTCAGAATGGGAATTTATTGACAGAGCCAGAGGATATTGCTTTGGACGCAGTTAGGTTTTTTAAGTCATTATTATCTTCGAAAAATGGAAATCTCGACAATGATATTATATCTAATATTCCTCCTTTAGTATCTTTGGAAGACAATAAGATGTTGATGTATCCCTTTTTCTTAGAAGAAGTTAAGAGTGTTGTCTTTGCCATGAATCTGAATAAAGCTCTGGGACTAGATGGTTTTACTCCTTTATTTTTTCAGAAATGTTGGGATTTTGTGGGAAATGATGTTTTATTGGCTCTCGAGGAAGCTAGGAGAAATAGGTCTATTTTAAAAGAACTTAATACTATAATGATTGCAATTATTCCTAAAAAAGAGGATACTAAGACTTTTGCTGACTTTCACCCCATTGCTCTATGTAGCACTTTGTACAAGATATTTACGAAGGCAATTTCCCTTGGGTTGGCAAAAATTCTACCTAGGATCATTTCATTGGAGCAAGGTGGTTTTGTTCCTGGAAGGGAGATGACAAAGGGTGCAATTGTAGCACATGAGGTGCTTCATTCTATTTCCACCCAAAGAACACCGGCCATGATACTTAAACTAGACATGATGAAGGCTTATGATAGAGTAGAGTGGGGGGCTTTATGTGTTGTTCTTGAGAAGTTAGGTTTTTCCAAAGCCTGGGTCAAATGGATTCGTGCATGTATTTCTTCTGCAAGATTCTCAGTTTTTATTAATGGTTCTCCTTGTGGTTTTTTCTCTTCCACCAGGGGTTTGAGATAGGGAGATCCCCTTTCTCCCTTTTTGTTTATTCTCCTAGCTGAAACCTTTAGTTGGGCTATTAGGGCTACTAAAATGGGGGGGCTTTGGAAAGGTATAAGGATTCATAATATTCCCCAAAGTATTTCTCATTGTCTCTTTGCAGATGATACTCTGTTATTTGGACATGCTTCGTTAGTTGAGGCAAAAGTGATTAAAGGAATAATACAAAATTATGCATCATCTTTTGGTCAGAAAGTGAATGGTGATAAATCAAAGAATTTCTTCCTTAATACATCACAACTGGTTCAGCATAGGTTGCAATCCTTTTGGGGATTTGAGACTGGAAATCTTCCATGTGCTTACCTTGGGATTCCTTTCTTTGTTAAACAGGATAAGATTGGTTTTTGGGATAAGATTATTTCAGTCATTTCTAAAAGAATTCTCTCATGGAACCATAGATGGTTAACTTTGGCGGATAAAATTGTTCTCATCAAGTCTGTTTTGAATGTTGTTCCCATATATCTCATGTCTATTTTGAAGTCTCCAAAAGCAGTTATTGTTAGTTTACAGGATACCCTTAGAGATTTTCTTTGGAACAATAATAAAGATGGCAAGAAAAAATTCCCTTTATTTGTGTGGGATAAGGTATGTTTGCCTAAGGAACTTGGGTGAATGGGAATTCAAAGTCTAGAGAATCAGAATTTAGCCTTAGGTGCTAAGTTGGTTTGGAATTTATATGACAAGCCTAGCTCCTTATGGGCACAAATTATGTTTGCCAAATATTTAAATAATGGACCAAGAGAGTACATTTTTAAAGTTTCAAATTTGCCTTTGGGTTCTGCCATTTGGAATTTCGTTTGTAAATGTAGATCAGTTATTTTGCCTCATCTCTCATGGATTGTTCACAATGGTAGAAAGGTCAGATTTTGGGATGAAGTATGGAATGGATATACACCTTTGGTGAATATTAGGGATTGGTCTCCTCTGATCACTATTCTTTCCTCCCTTTGGGGTATTTTTGTAGTAGATTATTTTGAAATTGTGACTAGTGGACCCCTTAAGCTAGCTAGATGGAAGTCGATTGATTTCTTAGATGTTGATCAAAGTATGAAATTAGATTTTGAGAAGATTTTGGGGGATAGAATTGTATTTATTTCTGATTTTGAGGATGAACTTATTTGGACAAAGAATATTTCTGGTAAGTACACTGTTAAAGATGGTTACAACTCTCTTATGGTTGCTAAAGATTTGTCATCCTAGCCTTATAAGTTGTTTTGGCATTCGGCTTGTCTTCCTAAAGCTGGAGCCTTTGCTTGGTTGGCAGTTTAGGATAGAGTCCTTACAGGTATGTGACATGATAGGCTTGGTATTACTGTTGTTTTCCCTTGTGTCCTTTGTAACAAAAAATTGGAATCTTCTTCACACTTGTTCCCACATTGTGATTACGCTTATGAATGTTGGCGGTGGTTGTTTGAGAAGTTAAATATATCCTTTGTTATTGGTAAGGATCTCATTTCCCATTTTAGATCTTGGCCCTTTATGTTTGCCTCATCTCTTTATGCATGTCTTTGGATCATATCTCCATCTATTGTGATTTGGAATATTTGGCTAGAGCGAAACAATAGGATATTTAAAAAAACAAGTTCTCCTGTGTCTGAGGTTCTATTAAAAATTGAGTCTTCAATCTCTAAGGTTGCTTTGTTGTTTATTTATAAGAATTTGGACAATCTTACTTCTTTTTCGCACTAGGATAGTAGAGTTACTAGAGTTTGGAAGATGTTGTTAGTTTTACCCTCTCATGGTTTAATTTTGAAAAAGAATGATGCAATATGTAAGAGATGCTCTGCTAGATGGAAACCTCCTCCGAAGGGGCACTTTAAACTAAATTTTGTTGGGGCCTCTCATGGTAACCCTGGGCCGGTTGGGGTAGGCATGGTAATTTATGATCACAATGCAAATTTTATTCGAGCTAAGTGTCATGCTATTGGTTTTAAAACTAACAATTATGCGGAATTTCATGCTTTGTCTTTTGGATTGGATATGGCAATCTCTTTGGGAATTAAGGACTTAATAATTGAAGGCGATTCTATGGTGATTATTCAATGTGTTATGAAAAAGAAATCAAATTGTTGGAATTTGCGGTATATACTTGATCTAATTTTACAAAAATTAGAATTGTTTGAATCTTTTCTGTTATCCCATTGTTACAGAGAAGTTAATAAGATTGCAAATTATTTGGCAAATTTAGCCATTGATAGCAATGCTAATCAGCGAGAGGTGGATTTTGAGGAAATTCCTTCTAGGGTATGGGAAGGTTTGCAGTAATAGTTATGTGATTTTCTTGAGTAATGTTGATGTAAAATTTTATGATGATAATTATTCCCACTTTCCCCTTTCATTTCAAGTATTCATGTTCGTTGTCTGGAGGAGTGTTCGAGCTCATGGTATTTGATACAATAGTGTTTTTCCAAAGGTTTTTTGATACTTTCTTTTTTGGCAGGAAGGTTTTTGGCTCATGGGATTTGGCACAGGGCTTTGGAAAATTCTGTCTTCTTCCATTGAAAGAAACTGTGGATTCTACATTTGAAAATTATATGGGCTCTATGTAAAATTGATATTATATGTGTTGTGACCACATTTTGTATGTGGTCTTGCACGGGGTGTATAAATTGTTCTGCTAGATACTATAGATTTATTTTATGAGTTGTGACTAGAGGTTTTCTTCCCAGGGTTCTTTCCTCTGGTATGCTCTTTGAATCCTATGTAAAAAATAAAATAAAATAATATTAATAAAAAAGTTTAGTGGAATAATCCACTTTTATTGAAAAAAAATAAAATTCCATTCTTTACCAAACAAAAATGGTAAAAAAAAAAAGAGTGACAGATATTGATGTATAAGCTTTTAAATTATTTATTTTGATGTGTCAAATCTTGATTATATGTTAAGATTCAAGAGTTATTGGGGATTTCTTTTTCTAATATATTTTTGTCTTGAATGGAAATGTGTAGTGGATCACTTTTTGCATGGGATGTGATTTTAGGTACATATTGAAATTATTTAATACTTTCCTTTACAAAATATGATATTTAGTTATTTGTTAATATTTTATAGTAAAAATATGTATGATGGATTGAACAAGCTAGCATAGTTAGTAAGGTAGAGAGAGCTAGATAGAGCCATTGTTCTAATAGCTTGCTAACTTCATGTGTCTTTTAAGACATAACAATAATTTTTATAAATTAATTAAGTGAATCTTAATTATATTTTGCATGGTTTTTATATTTATAATAATAATCTTAGTATTGAGATAGCTTGTCTTTAGTTTTGATATAAGAAATTATATGAAATATTTTTTTAGGGTCTTAAAATATACTTCAATTCTTTTTTTCATTTTTAAAAATGAAGTGTGATTTTCTCTCATGGGGGCTTCACTGGCTAGACAATATTATATCACATGCATTCATATTGGGAGGTTTAATATCCCAAAAATGAGGGTGCAATATATTGCCTATCGGTAAAAATATGGGGGTTTTAATTCTAGCTATGAAAAAATACAATATTTGGTGAAAATAGGGGGGCTTTTAATTTAGGCTATGTATTGGGAGGGGGTGACAAAAAAGGAGTTTAGGGCAAAACTTTTAGAAAATGGGGAGATTCTTTGGTATTCCATGAACGCACGTGCTATAACCCAGGCTCGCTAAGTGAAGCCCCCATGTTTTCTCTCTATTTAAAATGGGATATTGGTTGAGTATTTGTAGTTGTAGTATATAGTATTATATAGCTCCCTCATTTTATTTTTCTTTTAAGGTGTGTGTATTATATAGCTCATTCATTTTCATTTTGTTTTAAGGTGGGCTATCTAGTGGAACATATGTAACTCTGAGTAAATAGTTGCATATCTATAATGCTAATCTTAAATATTTATCTCCAAAAGAATATACATGGATGAATTTATTTTATAGATCTAAGGCTAATGTAAAGTTTGAGATGCTTGCCACATATTATATGATTAGTTCTACATTTACTATTAATTTTATGGACCTATAAATTTTTCTTACATATCCGCAACACTATGCCAAGTTCTCATATTATATTCACAATTACAATTTATATTAAAATAGTTTTAAAAAATGGAACTTATAATCACACATACAAATGCCATATGTTATGTCATCAACATATTGTATGTATTTAGGAATTTGATATTATAATAATAAAATATGTATATCTTACACTTTTATCATTTTTTTTTGTTATTTTGTGTGGGTGTCTTAAGTCACTCGTAAAAACATGTCCTAATATGGTTTTGATTGATTTGGCATTCTTTTTCATCCAATTTTATAATTTGACTATAAAAAATAGAATCTTAATCCTTCTTAGTTAATCTTCAAGATCATCAAAGTACATTTCCATACCATGGGTTTGACTTGATGCACTTCTACACTCAAAAATCCAACCTTGGATAATTTAAATTCAATATTACTTATGGACTATCACTAACACCTTTCCAACTAACCATCATGTCAAAACCCTTATGCCAATTTTTTTAACAAATATACATGTGTTAGTCAAGTATAGAAGGACATCACCCATGCTTTCTATTTTCATTAAGCTCTAACCATTGGAACCTAATATTTTCTAGAATCACTTGCTACTCTGAAATAATGAATCCCACTCCAAAATCACTCATTTCTCTTGAATTACTATTTCCTTCTTAATCCCACATTCCTCCTCCAAGATTACTCATTGGTCTTAAGATTACTCATTGGTCTTGATCCACCCATTTCTTTTGAATTTATCATTCATCCTAAATCGCCTCTTTACTCTATAAACCTAAGTTAAACTATGGGTTATTGTATCACCCTCTTAAATTTTATTTCAAAACCTAAAAGGATAGTGGAAGGGATTTAGGATAGTGATGGATGGATACAAAAAGGAATAATGAAGAGTTCACTAAAAATGTAAAGGATTCAACAATGGAGGACTTAGACCAGGTGCAACAAGGACCTCTTCTACAAATACCAAGTTAGTATTGTGGCTTAAAAATAATCTAAAAAGATATTAAAAAAATATATGTAACAAAAATATAAGAATACAAAAGAGATTCATATGTAGGGAATAATATTTGATAGTTGTGAAAAATCATTCTAAACAATATTATACCACATGTGTGGTAGCATACAATATTGTGTTGGTTATTCCAATTGATTACTTGAAATACTCTAAGGATTTGCCAATTTCCTATGCTTAAAGATCTCAGGGCAGTGGCCAATGAACAAGATTCAAACAGAGGTTGTTAATCAAAGCCTTGGTAATATGTTGAGATGTTCTTGTTGGAAAAACATAGAGGTACTTGGGATCTAGCTTTGTCTCTTGAGCTGAGTTTGCATTTAATGATTCTCCTAATTGGATTATTGGATTTAGTCCATTCTATGTTGTATATGGTATGCATCTGATGGGGGTGTTTGAGTTGAGAGATCTTGGTAGTATGGAAAGGTGTAGTGCAGCAGGTGAGGAGTTTGCTAAACTCATACATAATCTCCATGAAGAGGTCAAGATGGACATTGAATCTAGCAATCAACAATCTAAACAACATGCTGATAAGAAGCGGAGGGAACTTCATTTTAAGGTTGGATACCTTGTCTTAGCTCATCTGAGAAAGGAGAGGTTTCCTACTGGAGTTTACAATAAAATTCAAATGAAGAAAGTGGGTCCTTGTAAGGTTGTTAGAAAATTCTCTGCCAATACATATGAAATAGCTCTGCCTTCAGATTTGGGCATCTCCCCCATCTTCAATGTGGAAAATCTTTATCCATACAAGAGCGATGAACAAGAAGGTGTAGTTGAGGAAGAGGTCTCAGTCAATCTGGAACAACAAGGCACTCCTTCCACTCCATCCATAATAGAATGCATTCTTTCTAAAAAAAAAATTGAAGAAGACCCGGGGCAAAGAATATTTCAGATATCTAGTTAAGTGGCAACATTGACCAGTGGAGGATTCTTCTTGGCTCATATAACTGGAGATTATTACATGGGTCATATTGTTGAAGACCTGATGAGCAGGGGTTCATGATTTTTTCGTTTCTGCTCGGGAGTCTGATACAGGGGCATCTCCCTCCCTCTCTTTTTGTTTCTACATTGTTCTTAGATTTTGGTTTTCTTCTTTGTTTTGTTAAATAAATAGGTGTTGTATCTCCTGTATCAGATGTAATGCATTCATGACAAGGGATTTTTTATTCAATAGAGTTATGACTTACTGTCGCCTAGGAGAGGATACATAATTCTTGTATGCTTAGCGACAGAAAGCCTTCAGTCCAGTAGTTGTTTGTTGACCTGGCCATTGTTGGTCGAATGGTTAGTTCTCGGGGAAGGATGATAGTTAGTTGGTTGACAATTGATTGTCTTCTCTCCTTCTTAAGGCAGTCTCATATACAGGTGTGGGGGTTGGTCGAACCACACAAAAAAGAGAAGGCTAAGGTCACGTTGGAATGGATGTGGTCGAAGAGCAATATAGACCAACATAAAAATGATCGATAGTGAGACTATAGATGATAGGTAGAGCTTGCAAGGGAATGGGTGAAGTAGCCCGTAAGGAGGTTGTGACTATAGATATGTGTCTGACTAATTCATGTGAGAATCAGAATACCTTGTAATGACTGGTGATTCAGATATGAATAAAGTCTCAAATTGATCTATTGTTGCATATGATTGATGTTTGAACAAACACATTTTGTTTCTTGTCACATTTGAAGCAGTCTGATAATGATGTAATTCTTCTTCCTGATTAGTACTTGAACTTCCTATCATTGTTTCCCCTGTCATTTGCTTGTGAGTTCATGTGTGTGTTTTTAATATTTGTGTGATCAGTGAGGCATGCCATCAACAATGAACACACCACAAGAGCTTAGAAGAATTGAAATTGTTTGCATTTGAATGTAAACACCTAAAAATTTCCTAGCCTAATTAAATAAATATCTTGTCGTTAGAGGGGGTGTTGGTGTTGGAAATAAGCCACATCTAGACCGATGGACTGGTCCAAGAGGGGCCAGTAGCTCAGTGGTAGAGCACTCCAGCAGCATTTGGAAGGTCCTAGGTTCGAGTCCTAGCTGGTACATGTCTCAACATGGTATCAAAGCCAAGTTAAATCGAACCTAAGGCTATTCAATTTTGTGGAAAATTCAAGACAAGCATATATCCAACATCACATTTCTCCAAATGACCAACACTATCAGATTCGAAGATAGACTTGAAGGAGGTGATAACTTTTCAGTATGGAAATTCATAATTAAAATGATTCTAAGAGAAAATAAAGTTGAATCATTTGTAAAAACTGAAAAATAAAGAACCTGAGACCGAACCTGACAAAGGGACATGGATAGAAGGAAATGAAAAGGTTGTCAAGATCATAGTTAATGGGGTGAGGAATAATATAATGCCAGAAACATGAGATGGCCTACAACATGTTCAAAGCACTTAAAAATATGTTCGAGATATCCAATGCAAGTCGAACCTTGGCCTTAAAACGAGAAATAAATCATATAGCTATGATCAAAGGGGAGTTAGTCAATGCTTACTTCATGCAGATATCAACCCTAAGGGATGAACTAGCAACCCTTGGATACGAGATCCAAAGAAAAGAGTTAACACTCATTGCTCTAGATGGGCTACCTAGTATATGGGAAACATTCGTCCAAAGGCATCAATGCAAGGGATAAATTTTCAAAGCTTGAAAGGCTAAAGGAAGACTGTCTCCAAGAAGAATCAAGGTTAAATAAGAAAGGGATCAAACAAAAGAATATAGATGAAGATCTTCAAGTCCTAAATACAAACTCCAATAAGAAAAGCAAGCAGAAACAATTGAGGAAGAGGAAAGGTCATCATGGCAATAACACCTTCAAGAAGGATCTTTCACAGATTCAATGTTACAGATATGACAAATTCAGACACTATGTTTCCAAATGTTTGGAAAGAGCCAAACAACAAGCTACATTTGCCAAAGAAAGAAAATCTAAAGGGGAAGATGACTCCGAGAAGTATGTACTCTACTCAGCACTTACAAACCAAACATCAAACAAGGTTAACTCCTGGGTGATCGACAGTGGCTCATCTAGACATGTTACAAGGTTTAGAGAAGTGCTAGACTCCATGATAGAGGAGAATGATGAGGAAGTGACTATCGGAGATGACTCCACATATCCAGTAAGAGGAGTTGGAACCTCCACCATCAAACTGAAGTCAGGTGTATCATTGCAACTTAAAGGAGTACTATATGTCTCAGACATCAAGAGAAATCTAGTCTCCATATCAGCACTAGAGGATAATCGGTACAGAGTGACCTTCATGGACAACAGAGTGTTGGCTTGGCCAAAGAATTCATATATATACATATACATATACATATATATACATATACATATACATATATATATACATATACATATATATATATATATACACACATACATATATAATTTAAATATACACATACATATATATATATATACATATACACATACATATGTATATGTATATGTATGTATATATATATATATATATATATACATTCATATACATACATATACATACATATGTATATGTATATGTATATGTGTATATGTATATGTATATATATCTGTATATATATATATACATATGTATATATATATATATATACATACATATGTATATATATATATATATACATACATATGTATATATATATATATATACATACATATGTATATATATATATATATATACATATGTATGTATATATATATATATATATATATATATATATATGCAACAAGGAGAGAGGGAGAATGAGGGATAGGTATATATATATGTATGTATGTATATATACGTATGTATATATATGAGGGAGAGAGACAGCATGTGAGGGATCAAAATATAAAATATTTGCAACTACAAGATTTGACATGCCATTCATAAATATACTAATTGGTAAGTTAAATGTTTTGTAGATAGAGTGCCAAGGGATGAAGGTACTTGAAAATTGCATAAGATGTGTCATTTTTCATTAAATATGTATGAAGTTACAAATTTTTTGTTGGTTTGACTCCATTGCAATTGATCTATTGTATCTTTTTTCTCACTTCTCTTATTTGTACTTGTTTCTCACCTTTGGAAGTCTTAAAAATTACACTATGCCACGTTATTTTCCTTATGTCATAGTTTCTTTGCTTTAGTTTTACATACAACCTTATGAGTATGAAGATACTATTTTGATTATGTATACCTTATTACTACGAAGATACTATTCAATGTGTTCTTGAATATTGATAATAAGGTCAATTCCTCTTAAGGATTATAACCTCATATTGTTCTAATGACTTTTGTATATTGATAATCACATTTTAAAATAAATTAGCATTAGTTTTTATCTTCTATCCAATAGTCATATTGTATTTAATTTAATCTAATTTATTTAAATATATCTATACATTATACAAATTTAATTATTAGTTAAAGTAACTATTATTTTTATAATTACAAAATATTATTAAATTAATAAATGAATAACTACAAAACAAGTTTATTAGATTTTTGAAATAAAAGTGAATGAATACATTTTTTCTAACTAATAGAAATAGGACAACATATCAACAATTTTGTTTAAATTATTTAAATATAAATAAGTATTAAAACTATACAAGTGTAATCCCCAAACCTCATTGGCCAATAAAATATGCAATCTCATGGATACATAGATATCTTGTCTATAGAGAGGAACTAATAAAATACTTAAAATATCTTTAAAAAAATTAGAATATTAATCTAATGGTGACCAAAAATAATGCACCCTATATACATGCCTGTTGACGTAGATCCACCCTCATTTAAACACATATTTGTTTTGGTCGTTTAATTTAGTCTCACTTACAACTAGGTGCATATATAATAATAATAATAATAAGAAAATACTTAATTCATTTTATTAAATAACAGTGGAACATAAATTAATTACCTATATCAATACTTATTTTAATAATATTTTGTGTACGAAACCGCGTGTAGGACTTGGCATTGGCAAAACATTTTTGATGCTTATGTGTAAAATTACATCGCTATGTTAAAAAGCCTATGGTAGTAGTGATAGCGAAGGGCGACATTGCACTTTCCACAGTCTGAAAACTTTCCATGATCTACGGTATGAAAACTTTCGTCTTGCATTGATTTTAGTGAACTCTAAACCGTTGATTCTGAAAACCAGCTCATCCATTTCAAATAAAGCATGACAAGAACATCCCTTTATGAGATCAAATGATCATGCATGGGCCACGTGGCTCAAGTACTTACAAAAATTGAGCCCACCACCTTGGTGCAAAGACATGATAATCATTTATCTACTTGAGAAAAGGTCATAGGGATTTGAGTCAAACATGTGATAATTCATCATTATAATGCATTAGAATTTTTATTTTTTAGGGTTAAAGCTTCATTAAATTTAAGCTTCCCAGGTTTTACTTAAATGTGATAATTCATCATTATTGTTAATTATTATGTTTTCTAAATTTTGGTTTGAAATTTTTGGGTTAAGCTTCAGGGATTGGAAAGACTGAGATATGGTTGAAAATCAATCCAACATTGGATAAAGGCTTGAAAAATGGAAAATAATGATACATTCATAGAAATGAATGTAATTTGATTATAAAAATATAAGGCGGAAATTGCAAAGTAGAAAAGTTTGTACCTTACAATTTATCATTACTTTAATAAGAGAACTACAAAAAAAATAAAAAAACATGCACACACACATTAAATAATATCTAATAATACTAATAAAAAATGTCTCTAACAAGAGCTCATGTTGTTTATTATTCGCTTCACTTTGTCCTTCATTCTAATGCTCTCAAATCTTATAATGTGTCATAATAAGAAACACGGTCATTGAGAAGAAAATATGCTAGTAAACAAAATGGAACAATATTCTAAATTGAAGAATCTCTCTAAAAGATAATCACATGTGTTGGTTATTCCTAACTGATTATTTAAAATCCTTTAAATATTTTTCCATATTTCTTATGATTAAGTATGCTAAGTTAGTGGCCAATAAATGGGAATCAATTTAATATCGAATTCCCTTGCATTTATAGTTCTGCAAGACCAAGGGGGGTTTTCCCTATACAATACCTAAGTATATGATCTTCTAACAATTGAGGTATTTCTTACTAGAGATACTCTCATATTAAGATCAGGAAATCGCAAACTTCAAATTCATTCAACATAATTTCTTGATATTGTGCATTATTGGCCCCAAGAGCATATATGCCCACTTTAAATGAAAGGAAAATGTTGAAAATAAAATATATTTATTCAAATTTTACCAGTGATTCTATTTGCTAGAGTTGAGGCTTCTTTATTGGTACCTATCTTAGGCTATAGAGTCAGATTTAAGAATCAAACAAACACCAATACCTTAATTGAATTTTAGATTATAGGGTTCCCAATTTTAATGCATTAAATTAATATTCCCAATTATTTTTTTAATTCGATTCTACTTTCAAATCCATAGCATTTCATTCAAACCTTTATATCTTATTTAAAATTTGATCCTTGAGAAGTTGCAAGAAAAAATATATATGCTATGTGGAAAATACAAAGATGAAATCAATAAAACTTTCTTATTAATTTTAAAAGAGTGTGAACATTATAGTAAGGAGATAATTGAATCAAAAATTGTATATTTGATTGTTCATTCTAATCAAAATCTGATATCTTCATATATATTTTTAGAAAATGGCAGTTTACAACCTAACACCTGACCTTCTAAAACTCAAACTTTGAATCCTTTCAAAATGGCTCTGATTTCCCTTTTACATAAACAAGGGAACCACAAGCTTCAATCCATGTGCAGGTGTCACATTTTCATTTGACAATCATTCATAACAAGAGAATATTTGGCAAAATATTTAAATGCTCACCAAAAAAGAAAGTTTGAGATGCCAAAACCATTGATGAAGAACTCTCAAGTCGAGGATGACATTAGACTATTTGAACTAAATAGAAACTAACATCAAAATTGTTGAAACTGCATGAAGAAACATGTGACTACAAAGTTGATGATTTGACACGTGTGGTCCTTGAGAATGTCTGATTCAAATTTAGATCAAATCTACATTTGAATCATTTTATTTTAATTTTAAAACATGTCTAGTGGTTGGTGAAGTGGCAAGGTGGGGAACTTTGTGGTGGTTGAGTTGACATGCAAAATGAGTTTACATTCTTATTCATTTTAAAGTGTAAAAATATCATCCATCACAATATGATTGATAGGTTGCAGAAGCTTGTGATACTCATCTCCTAGTAATCCACTCATGACTATTATGATCAACATCATTCCATGACCAAGTTGTGAGATCTTATCTAAGTAAAACTGTTAGATAATTCAGATAACCGGAAGACAACTAAGAGGGGGGGGGGGGGGGGGTGAATTAGTTTTCACGGATTATCAGAAGCATTAGCAATTTTAAACTTTAATACCGGATCCCAAGATATTAATACAAAAATAGCAGTTAAACCAATCAAGCATAAACAGTAATCACAGAATAAAAGCCATCCACATAACACCAAAATTTGTACGTGTAAAACTCGGTAAAGGGAAAAACCACGGTGGGAAGCCTACCCACAGTCAAATAATACTTCTGCAGTAAGTATGTGAATTATAATGAAAGGGCCTGCACTTGCAAGAAGACCAACAACCTAGAGCACACTACTCATCACAAAAGGAGTCTCACTAACTACATATAATTCTAGACTACAATCTAGAGAAGTGTTGAACTGCAAAAGATAACATCTCCTATGCTTGAGAATAGTTCCGGTTAAGCTCAATACCAGATGACTAAATCCTCTTACATAAACCCAATTCGATCTCCAATGATCGACTAACTCCTCTACCTGAATGATATTACATTATTCGCACATTACATTCCCTGACCATGACCTCTTACATTAACCATAATGATCTACAATTAGATCTTACATCTATTTATACAAAACCCTCGACCATAAACAATCAGGTCGACCACCAGACAATAAACCAATTACATAATTACAAACCATTTTGGCCTTAGACCAAACAAATAATATCCAACACATAAGACATCCCGAAAATACATCAATAGGTCTTGTCCACACGTTACATTAAATTCGGTCCATAACCTAGATCAACCGAGACCAAGTATAGGTCCATACACCACAACAATGATCTCCAACCTCCAAGTATCAAACATGATCACCAACAACATCCTAAAACTCCACCAAATGCTGCACCAACATCTCTTATAAAATTTATCAAGGATCTCCATCAAAAGCTCTGCCGATGAAACCCTCGTCGGAACTAGAAACCAATCTTCTAAGCAAGCAAAATAGCATCCGATCTCTATACCAAAACCAACTGACCAAATATGAGTATAAGTATTGTGAACAAGCCAATTCCATCATTAGACTATACCAGAGTCTACCATATCATGCTAGATCCAAGTTAACCAAAAATCACTCAACCTATCGGGACCAGAAGGGTGTCGGTAAAGCATCCAAACAACTAGTGTTGACATCAATGACAAAACATCAATGCAACACATAATCAATTCCATCAAATGGCCAACAATCTCCCCCTTTGGCATTGATGGCAACACTAGATGTGAAAACATCTAAGTACCAAGAAATACAAAACAAGTCTCCCCCTATGGAAGACAACCAACATATTTCTCAAAAATAGCTCTGAATATCAATATCTCCCCCTTTTCTCTTTCTTTTTCACATCAATATCACTCTCCCTTTGACATCAATGCCATAAATTTGACTGAAATATCAAAGCAAAAACATGAGCCTCTGAATCACAAAGATGACTACTCCCCCTAAACAGTATCATCCCACATCAGTGCCAAAATGAATAGTATCTCTGATAGTAGATGTCAGACTGATGCCAAGCCGCATCAATAAAGTCTCTATCAGAGGGGCAAAAACTCCCAATCTGTCTCTCAGGTACTCAAATGATTCCTTGGATAAAGGTTTAGTGAAAATATCTGCAATCTGCTCTTTAGTGTTCACATAAAGCAGTCTAACTTCATTTGCTTCCACCTTCTCCTTCAAAAAGTTATACTTGATAGATATGTGTTTTTTTTAGAATGAAATACCAGATTCTTTGATATATCAATAGTAGCAGAGTTATCACAGCGAATAACTACCGGTGCATCACAATTTATCTTTATATCCTTCAACATCTGCTTCATCCATAAATCTTGTGTACAATTCGTAGCAGCAACAACATACTCAACTTCAACAATAGACAAAGAAGTACATGACTGTTTCTTGTTGATCCATGAAACCAACTTCTTTCCAAGAAAGAAAGCTCCATCAGAAGTACTTTTCCGGTCATCAACATCTCTAGCCCAATCAACATCTGTATATGCACATAAGGTAAAGTTATCATCCTTAGGGTACCATAAGCCATATTCTGATGTACCTTGCAAGTATCTAAAAATCCTTTTCACTGCCATCTCATGATTTTCTCTAGGATCACTCTGAAATATTGAAACAATACAAACAACATTCATAATGTCAGGCCTAGTTTGAGTCAAATAGAGCAGACCTCCAATCATAGATTTGTATCTTGTAGGATTTACCAGTGCAAAAACATCTTTTCTTGTCAATTTATCACTTGTAGCCATAGGAGTACTTACCAGTTTAGAATCTCCCATACCAAATTTCTTCAACAATTCCTTAGCATATTAAGTTTGATAGATGAAAATGCCTTTGTCAGTCTGAGTAATCTGCAAACCTAAGAAATTTTTTATTTCACCAATGATAGACATCTCAAATTCTTTCTCCATATTCTTAGAAAATTATATGCATAACTTATCTTAACTTTAGCAGCTCTTCTGCCCATGTTAGAGGAAATGAGGAATATTATGAAGGCTGCCCAAAAAAGAGCTTCGTATATTGTAGAATATGCTATGCTATGTAAGATAACATGCATGACCCTTGACAATCTCTATCGAAATCAATCAACACTATCTGATGAAAAATTTATTAAGTGGCGGACACTCATAGATTTGAACAATCCTGATAACTTCTTACAAATCGATGCAAATGAGGAGGTATGTGCTAATTTACGGGAGTTGAGATACCATTGCACTTCTATCCCATAGTCGACCCGGAGGAACCAAGAAAGCACCCCAGGAAGCAACTAGAAAGAGTTACAAGGGAAGATTTCGACAAGATTGTTGAGTTTGTAACTACTTCTGTGAAGAAAATTGCCTATGATCTTTCCTCAAAAATTAGAAGAAGATTCCCTCCTAACAACCTACTTGAAGCCATGTCTATTGTGTTTCCTCAATATTGGAGCCTCAACAGAGCAACTAGTTTTTGAAGTAAGCTACTAACTTTGATTAAACAATTTTGCATATCCAGTGAATTGAATGCAATAACTATAAATGGAATATTAGACAAAACTCCTCTTAGAGAGAAATCATCTCATTTTGCATACACTATGAGGGAACAATATGGCACAATGGAGAACCCCCATGAAGAGGGATCAATAACAAGGATTTGGAAATATATAGCTAAGAATACAACATTGCGTGATTCAATGCCAGAATATTTGAAGCTTGCTGATTTATGTCTTACCATGATATTGGGTTCGATGGAAGATGTGAGAGTTTTTAGTTCTTTGGGGTTCCTAAAATCTAAGCTAAGAAACAAACTAGACAAAAATTTGGAAAATTTCTTGAGGCTCTATACATCTAGGTATGATGTCCACACTTTTCCTTACGATAGGGCACTGCAAATTTAGAGGTCCAAATGTGAAAGAAGAGGTTTGTGAAACACTTCAAACCAAAGTGTCACTGCTAGTGGGACTATTGACTCATGTACTAGACTGAGATGTAGTTCAACGAAGGTATGCAGACTCAGAGTGAAGAAAACACAGACAAGAATGAAGAAAGCTCTGAATTTGATGAGGATGAATGACAATTGTAAGAGATTGGTATTTATTAATCTTATTACTATATCTCATCATTCATATTACAAAATCATATTATTATGGTTGATAACTTGATGATATTTTATGAGTCTGTCAACTTTTTGAAATTAGAATTTAATATTGATTTGTAACTGTATTTTTCAACTTTCTATTTCTAGATTTAAAATAGCTTGACAAAAGACCACAATGTGTTTATTGATACAAAGATGTTTATTTAGACATGTTTGGGAACTTAGATTTTCATTAATTGTTTCAAAATATAGCCATATGATACAATTCATTCAATACACCACTCTGTGTGATTCTCCATGCAAAAGTCAATACAAAGTTTCATAACCCTTTACAAATGACCCTGAATTCCGTTTTATAGAAACAAGGGAGCAACAACAGCTTTAGGTCAATTTGGAACATGTGAAGACTCAACATCAAAATCACAAACTCAACACAAAATTACATGGCTATCACATGTCAGATTAGCAATTTAACAACTGTTACATGTCTGATGTCTCCCGTTCAAAAAACAGAGTTCAAAATTAAATATAGATAATGGCAATGCCCAAAACCTAGTAATCAGAAATGGAGAAATGCATAAATGTTAAAACTTGGGAGAATTTGAGAATACAAATTTATAGGTTGAAGGTTTGCACTGTGCACCATAGATTCATAGGTTGGATTAGCAATAGCGAGTGCTAGCTTTTTCCTATTCATGAAACATTCATGTGATGCCAAATTTCAAATAGACAAAACATAAAAAAAATAAAATTAAGAGTAAAAGCAGAAAACTGTGCAATACATACTATGATTCTTAAGATTTTTGTGCCAGTTTTTGTAGGGTGCTCCACTCTTCGTCTAATGGAAGGTCAATATTCTTTAAACTATGGAAAGTCAACTGCAACTTCGTCAACAATCCATATTTAGAAGAGTGACTTGACATCACTGTTTCACCCAATACCACATTCAAAGTTGTAAATGATTGGATGAATTCTAGAAGCTTTGGGGAGTTGTGTTCTTAGGAAGCAAGTCTAAATTAGACTTCATTTTTATCTCGATGTTTTTTTGTAAGCTTCTTTTCCAATGAATTTATTTGATGGGTCAACATCTTAGGAAAACCAAGTTTAATCAATGTAGTTGTCTTTTCTTGCAGCTTCAATATCTTTTTGCCACATTTATCCATAACTTCTGATGTTTCCCTTAGTTTATCACATTTTTGAAGGATAGATGACATCTTAACTATGTCATCAATGCAGCTCTTAATTCCCTTGAATGCCAAATAGTTGTCACTGGTACTGTAGACTACTTGCAAAATCTATTTTGCCATATCCTCTTTTGAATAAACATGTATGTTCTTCTCAATGTGCCCTTTGATAATCTCAGACTTGCATTCAATTCAAACCATTCACACAACTTGTCACTCCTCTATATTAGTTGCCCCCAAATGTTTTCTTGTATATACTTCATTGTATTTTTCATATTATCTTTCAATCTATCCTTTGAAGTTTTAATTTTATCATTTGCATTGTGCAGGTCTTCTTTCATTTGTGCACATTTTTTTCTTTCTTCCTCTACTTCCTCTTCCAAATGTTTTTCTTTTTCCTTCTCATGATCCAATAGGCCCTGTAATTTTCTTATTTCGGCAGCAGTAGACTCATAAATTTTATATAATTTTTAAAAGCAGGCTCTTTCCTCATCAATTTTTTTACTACTTTTAGCTAGTTTTTCTCTCAGGTCCTTCAATTCTGCATCCATCTTTTCCTGCTCTACAATTTCTATTGCAGAGCCCGAATTTTTATCCTTTTTTGTAAATCATTGCACTTGTTATCTGCTGCTTTCCTCTTTGATTTTTCATTTGCCAGGTCTGCCTATAACTTTTCTATTTGTTTCTCCAGTTTATTTTTTCTCTCTCCACCTTTAGCACTGAAGTGTAGACCACTTCGTTAGTCCTTTTTGACACACTAATTTTGTCCACATTATGTACTTTGGAAAAATCCATTTGGAGGGTGCTAACTTGAAATTCAGAGGGATCTATCTGACTGTGTGGTGGATTTTTATCTTTAGTTGGGGGAATAACAACCATGAACTCCATCATATCTTTGTGTGGGTCATATGTTGGAAATACCCTATTCCTTGCAGGTTGTTCATCTAAAACTTCAGTCAGGGCTACCCTATGCAATGCTCTTTTTTTTTCTTTATTTGCATTTGTTGTATGTTCATATTTTTCATAGTAGTCACGAAATTGAAAATATGGGCTTGCTGAAGCAATTGAATGTTTGAAAGGTGACATAGCAGAGGCTCTAGTTCCACCTATGCCTATGGTTTTAACTTATGGATTACAAGGATTACCAACAACCATTCCTAATCCTATCCCACTATCACTTTCATGTGTAATTTTTATAGTCTTTTGAGGGGTCTGATCTGAAGCTGCAAATGATAAATTTGTAGTGTCAGTGGCACTTGATATAGGATTCTGAATAGTATGAGTATCTACCACTAGTGTCCTCTTGTGAGAGATATTTTGTTGTTGCCCTTGTCCAACACCAAGACAACTAGTATCAGTAGTAGTAACCATGCCAACCCCACCAATCACAGTGGCACCTAGATGGACACTAATAGGAGTACTATCCCTAGATTCCCCACTAGTGGAAGTGGCATTTGATTCGCCACCAATGGGAATACCATGATGTGGTGGTGGTTGTGGATTTGAACTTGAAACATATGCAGGTGGACCCTAAGGGTAATTATTAGTACCTTTCTGTGATGAATCTGAAGAATCAAGTCCAATGACTGGTTTAACATGAGCTTTTGATTTTGAATTTGATGGAAGTTGTACCTCAAGTGGATACCAAATTCCTTCTCCTCTGGGACCTAAACCACCACCTTCAAAATCCATTTTTCCCACAATGTTTGCCCCTTTTTCTATATTTTTCTTTCATGGACTCATTGAATCCACCTAATATTTTAGGGACTGTAGTAGTTGTTGGAGTGGGCTCAACCTCATACTCATTATCATCTTCACTCCTGTCATATGTTGTTGTGGGATGATCCATATTCCAAAATTTGCTAAACTCTTCATCCTCGTCGATGGACTCAAATTCTGCACTGGTCTTTGGTTCACCGAGATTCTTCCTCATAGTCCAAAAATCATTTATTTTGGTTTGAGTCCAATAACTTTCTTTACATTCTTGCAAAATTGTTTTGGGAATAGATTTGTTAGATGGATTAGCATATTTTTGGTAGAAATTGTAGGACCTCCTATTTTGGATGCCCTCCTTTGTTTCCCTTTGTGTGTGCAATGCCATAATTTGTGATGACTTTTGTTTTGTTGAAATGTTATTGTCAGTGACAATTTTCTCCATCTCTTTTTTCACCTCATCCTAGGGGTCCATGTTTCTAAGCTTTTATAGCAATGGTTTAATTTCATGTTGACATAATGCTGAAGAGTCCCCATTTTTCTTAAGCCTTTCTTGAACTACACCTATTGGATTATACTGCTAGAGACCCTCATCACCAAAGGTAAAAATTGTCAAAAAATCATGTGCCATATTGAATGCTTTTCTCTCAAATGTGAACCCTCCACATGAGAAAGGCAAGGAAGGAAATATGCTCTTCTTTTGCTGACCATAGAAGTGCCTATCTATGTTGTCCAACTGTCGTACATTATCCAATGCAAATACCCTCTATGTCACATATATTGGAAGTCTGTAGGGTTTTACTGATGATCTGTAAAACCTTAACATGGTGTATTCTTCCATGAAGAACCAATCAGCCAATTGTATTTGACTTCCAAGTTGAATGCAATCTGTACAAGACACATGCAATCTAGGCATTGGAGTTCTTGTAATTTCATTATAAATTGGTGCCAAAAAGAAGTCTACAAAATGGTTGCAGTTCTTTCTGTTATCATGCATCCTTATCTTTGGTGTCCATTCATTTATTAGACACCCTGTTCTATTCTGAGTCTTCTCATCAATCTTATAGTTCACTATGTGAATATTGTTGGTCTCAAATATTGCATGATACTTGGATAGAAGGAGATAGCACAAGTAGGATGAGAACCTAAATGTCTTACAGGAACCTTTTTTGATCATTAGTAATAGATTTTGCATTGATTGAACAACATGCTCAACAAAATTATATCTTACTGGCTGAGTTACACAATGGACATTAAAAATCATTTCAAGAAGGCTAGCACCCACTTCCCTATCATTTTCCAATCCTAGGCAAAATGTCAGCAAGGAAATAGTATCTCGAACCCATGAAACAAAAATGTTAGAATCATAAGGAGGCTTATGATTCTGATCCAACGGAGTACCATGCATTATTAAAGATTTGATAAATTAATCTCTATGACCTTCACTGAGACTCTCATAATTCTCTACCAACTTTCCTAGGTCAATGTTGACATTTGAGTTTTGTGCTTCAGACCCAAGGTTCAACAAATGAGCAAAATCTCCCATGTTTATGGATAGAATTTTCTCTTTTGTATTTTTATTGACAATTGCTTTTTTATCTTCATCATAATTTTTGGTGCAAACCATGACAAAATCAAGGCAAGGGAATACTTCAGGCAAAACCATGCGTCCCAATCCAGCATCCTACGATGCGATTTTATTTGTTCTTTATTTTCACATTGTGTTGAAAACGGTAAATTTTGCCCTGCTTGGATCTGCCACCTTATTAGAGAATGCATACCTAATATATATGAGACACTTTTCACCATGGATAGGAGGGTCATAAATATCATGGTATTCATAAATGAAACCTAGTGTTTTAACCAATTCGGTTAGGTACATTTTTTTTCAATTGGTTTCTTGTTGAACTAGTGCTTCCCGGTTTCCCCATCATTGTTATTGTTAATAATTCAAAATAATGCTAGATACAATCCTGAAAAATGGTAACCCTAAAATTGAACCATGAGATTTAAAAAAGTAAAAAAGGCGGGATGTAGGTGTTCTAGATTTTACCCGAAATTTCTATTTCACTAGATTGGCGCAGACAGTCTGTTGCAACTTGCATTCCTCAATCTAGTAGCTGATGAATAAATGATGAACAGTTAGTACCAAACCGGTACTGAGAGGGGGGGGGTGAATTAGTACAGATAAAAACACTTTCCCTAATCCAGTTTTCTTGCAAACACTGCACTTGACTAGCAAGCAATAACACCGGTCTAAATCAGATTACTATTGGAAAAATACAGTGAGAATGTGAAAGACATAAACCGGTAACTCTTAGCTTTCCACACAATCTAATCCCTGATTTCCACTTCACCCTTATGCATAAACAAGTAATCTATCATCAGAAATATAATGACTGCTAGTTCAACATGTTTTACCACTTTGACATAAAACACTAAACCATCACATGAAAGGCATCACACATGACACACTAATTTTTCACATGGAAATCCAATAGGGAAAAACCACGGTGGGGATAAATACCCACAAGCTGTTCTTTGAACTCTTTTGAATTCCGCTCTATTAGGAGCCTAGTTTGGTTAAGGACTTTTACAATAGGTTCTGCTAGGAACCGATCCTGCTAGGGATCACCCAGTTAAGGGATGACTAAATACCCGGTTAAAGGTTAGAACCCAGTTAAAGGTTACCTTGCAAGACGATTTGAAGAACTCATTGAATTGAGTCACCCTGTTAAAGGATTTACACAAAATCATGTTTTGATTAATTAAGAAAAACAGGTTTTCAGGACTCGAAACCTTTAACATAGGAGATTAAGATAAGACATCTAAAAGTCCAGAGCAAATAAACCACTTACAAGACGACTGGCAAAAAAGACACCAAACCAAAAAGACAGCAAAAGATAGAAACAACAAAGAAACTAGGAAAGCACTACACTGCTATAGTCTTCAGAAGGTCCTCTGCCTTTTTCACCAGGTGGTCATAGGTGGCCCCAACAGCTTTGAGATCATCCAGGTCCTTGTTAGGTTTCTTTTCTTTCTTTTTGCCTCTGGTTCTAGTTTTGGGTCCTTAAACATCTCCTGTGCCTTCAGTGGCAGGGTCAATATCCAGGGTCTCCTTCTCCTCGTCCAATTTGCCGATGAGAGTATTAGTATTGCTAGCAAAAATCTTTAGGATGCTTAAACTTTGTTCTGTAATACTCTTGAGGCAGTCATCAATTTTGCTGACTTTACTGGTAGTGCCTGAAATAGTTAAAGCTACTCAGTTAAGGGATTTTCCAACTGCTGAAATGGTTAGAAGTCAACAGGTAATACATTGATCTGATAACAGCACACAATGCCAAGGCAGATCCACTTTAGCTCCTTTTCTTCTGCAATCACACTCTGCATGTATCACCACACTTCTCCGGTCTGGCAAGAATCAAGTATCACTCGTTGGGATACACACATGACATTTGCCAACAACTTCAAAATGAAAAACATCATCGACCTTATAGGAAACAGATAGATCGGAAGCATAAACCCTAAACCTTAAACATTTAGTTTTAACTATTCAATCGGTTCAATCTTGACCGTTAATCACACTGCATTGAATGCAACAGTCTTGAACATATCTCAAGATGTTCTCCAGCATTCATTATTTGTTTCTTCAGGAAGTAGATAACCCATCACATGCTTTCCACCATTTACATAGACTTCGCACATTCTCGAGGTAGATAGGATCGATCTCCATACAAGATCCTCAAGGAAATCCTTCACGCACACAAGGCTGATGTGGCAACACTATCTGGTCTTTATTACAATGCTACCTCATCACAAGATGTCATTGGTTGAATCACATAGGCAATGCATCAACTGAAAACCCTGAAACTGAGACTACCAACCAGTAGTCATGCCAAATAAAACGTCGATACAAAACTTTCAGATACCAGTTCTCATTCCAACATACTGGTTCACCTTGAACAAACATACCACTTCACTTTTTCATATATGTACCGGTTCACATCATCATACCAATTCTCTTGCCAATTTGCTCATATCAATATACTGATTCATACTTCATCATATTGACATCAATGACAACATACAATATCATCATGTCATCAAGCTCTGCACTTATGCCAACAATTTCCCCCTTTGGCATTGATGGAAATATACAAAGATATCTCTCTGCTTCACATCTTCTCCCCAATACTGCAGATATCATCTTCGCTTCACATCTTCTCCCCCTTTGACAACAATGCCAAAGTGGAGGCACACACACATCTATGTTCCACTATGCTGCTCCCCCTAAGGAGTAGCATCCTTCAACACACCAATCCTAAAAAAAGATTTGTCAATGCAAAACCTAAGTGATGTGGAGTACACACCTTTAGTTCACCTCTTGAAGGGGCAACACCCCTAATTCACCTCTTAAATAGGTAAATGTAGCCTTCGGTAGAGGCTTGGTGAATATTTCTACTAATTGCTCCTTACTGGAAACATGTTCCAATACAACCTCTTTGTTTTGAACCTTCTCCCTCAAGAAATGATACTTGAGCTCGAAGTGCTTGGTTCTAGCATGCAAAACCAGATTCTTGGAAATATTAATTGCACTTGTGTTGTCACAAAATATACTCACTGGTTCAGATACAGAAACTTTGAAGCCACTTAATACATGCTTCATCTAGATTGTCTAGGTGTAGTTCATAAATGCTGCAACATATTCCGCTTCTGTTGTAGACTGAGAGATACAACTCTTCTTCTTACTCATCCATGAGACTAGTCTACCACCAAGAAAGAATACACCACCGGTTGTGCTCTTCCAATCGTCCACATTAATAGCCCAATCAGTATCTGTAAACACTTTCAAGTTGAAATCATTACTATATGGATACCATAATCCATAGTCAATAGTTCCCTTCAGATATCTAAGAATCCGCTTAACTGCTACCAAGTGGGATTCTCTTGGGCTTTTCTAGAACTGTGCAGTAATTCCCACTGCATGTGCAATGTCTGGTCTGCTATGCACTACATAGTGCAACTTACCAATCATTGATTGGTATTCCTTCTCATCCACCAACGCCGAGTCATTCTCTTTTGATAATTTACAACTGGTCACCATCGATGTACCGACCAGTTTGTTGTCTTTCATGCCAAAGGTCTTCAACACCTCTTTGACATACTTGGACTGAGTGATAAAGATTCTATCTTTCATTTGTTGAATCTGTAGTCCAATGAAGAACTTAATCTCTCCTATAAGTGACATCTCAAATTCCTTCTTCATCTCATCTGCAAACTCATGACTCATCTTGTCATCTCCACCAAAAATTATGTCATCAACAAATACTTCACAGATTAGAATCTGATCTCCTTCTGACTTCAAATAGATATTTCTATCTTCACTCGTTCTTTTAAATCCAATATTTACAAGATGGGAGTGTAAGCGTTCATACCATGATCTAGGTGCCTGCTTTAATCCATACAAGGCTTTATGTAGCCTACACACCATGTCACTGTCTTCTGATAGGGAAAACCCATCTGGTTGCTCTATATACACCTCCTCTTCAAGTATTCCATTCAGAAATGTAGATTTTACATCCAATTAATATACTTTGAATCCCTTGAAGGCTGCATATGCAAGAAGCATATGAAATCCTTCCAATCTAGCTACTGGAGCAAAGGTTTCTCCATAGTCTTCTCCTTCTTCTTGGGCATATCCTTTACACACCAATCTGGCTTTGTTTCTTACCATTGTGCCATCTTCATTTAGCTTATTTCTGAAAACCCATTTGGTCCCTATGATATTTTTATGCTCAAGTCTGGGTACCAAAGACCATGTACCATTCTTTTCTATCTGGTCAAGTTCCTCTTCCATTGCCTTGATCCAGTCTTCATCGTTATGTGCCTCTTTAAATGTTTTAGGTCAAATTCAGAGATATGCAATAATTTTCTCTGACCTTTCTTCTTGTAAGAATTCCTGCATCCTTGTCTCCTATGATCCACTTTAGATCATGATTCAACTTTACATACCTAGGAATGATCTTAGTAGATTTATCTTGCTTTTCTTCTTCATCCTCATCTTCATCAGTATCAGCATCTACCAATGTAGGAGCACAGTTACTAGTGCTAGGTTGTTTTGCAACCGGTTCCCGGAAGGTTACAACCGATTCATCTCCTACTTGCTCACTGCCTGTTTCCTCAGGTTTCTCAGAGGCTTCATCAACTCTAACATTGATACTTTCAACAATTCTCCGAGTCCTATTGTTGAAACATTTGAGAGCTTTGCTCTTTGTGGAATACCCTAGGAATATTCCCTCATCACATTTTGCATCAAACTTGCTTTGGTGTTCACTCCTCTTGATATAACATTTGCTGCCAAACACTCTAAAGTATCTTACTACTGGTGTCTTACCGGTCCAATACTCATAAGGAGTTTTATCCTTACCTTTCTTGATGAGCACCTGGTTCATAGTGTAGACTGCAGTGCTCACCGCTTCTCTCCAAAAAGTGTGAACAACTTTTCCTTGGATTAGCATTATTCTGGCTGCTTCAACTATAGTCCAATTGTTCCTCTCTGCTAGGCCATTCTACCATGGAGTCCGGGGGGTAGACAATTGCCTCTTGATGCCATTTTCTTCATAGTACTTGTTGAATTCACAAGAACTGAATTCTCCTCCTTGATCAATTCTTAGGCATTTAATCCTCTTACCACTTTCCTTTTCAATTAGTGCTCTGAGAGCTTTGAAATTTCCAAAGATTCAGACTTATCTTTCAAGAATGTGACCCACATCATTATTGAGTAGTCATCAGTGAGAATCATAAAGTACCTATCTCCCTGCACACTCCTAGTTTTCATAGGACCACACAAATCAGTATGCACAAGATCAAGCAAATTTTTTGTAGTGAAAGATTTACCTTTGAATGTTGAGGAAGACATTTTCCCCAGTTGACACTCTCTGCACAAAGGATTCTCTGGTTTGCTCAGCACAGGCAATCCTATAACTGTCTTGATCTTATTGACCTTCACAATGTTATCAAAGTTTACATGGCAGAGTCTCCTATGCCATATCCAGCTATCATCAAACTTAGCCATTAGGCATGTACTAATATTTGCATTCAGCTAAAATAAGTTACCTCTAGTCTGTATATCGGTGGCAATCAGTTCACCACTCTTTCCTTTGATTTTGCACACTCCATCTTTGAATTCCAGAGTGAGTCCATTATCATTCAGCTGGGCAACACTCAAGAGGTTGTGTCTGAGACCTTCTACCCAATACACATTATCGACACTTCTTTTTCCATTCAAAGAGATGGACCCTCTGCCTTTTACCATACATGGTGCATCATTACCAAATTGGACCACACCACCATCATACTCTTCCAGAGACAAAAAATTTCTTCGGTCACTAGTCATGTGGTGAGAACAACCACTATCAATAATCCACTCATTGGAATTATCAAAGCGGAAGACAAGAGCTTTCTTGTCTGACACATCTTCCTTGACTGCTACAAACACAATGTCTTCACCTTCTTCATCTTATGATTCCTCATCAGTGACACCTTCATCAACTGCTACAAAATAGTTTCTCCTGTTTCCTCCTTTGAACTTCTTGAACTTCTCTGGTTTTTCCTTATTATCACCATTAGGACAGTTTACAACAATGTGTCCTATCCTCCTGCAAGAGAAGCATTTCAAAGGGAGCTTACCTCTGTATTTACCGGTTCCCTTAGGAAGTCTCTTGGCAAGAAGAGCTTCAAATTCCATCAGGATAACCTCATCATCCATTTCTCTACCTTGTCTTGGTTCACAACTGGTGCTAGCTTCTTTTCCCTTTCTAGATGGTGCAACAGATGCTCTAAAAGTTGATTCAGTCTTCTGAATACTGGCATCATAATTATTCAGCTCATATGTGGTCAACTTAGCAATGATGGAGTCTAGGGATACCTTTGTCTTGTCTATAGACCTCAACTCCTGAATAGAAGCAACCCTTATTACATAGACTAGTAATAAGGATCTCAAGACTTTGCTAACAATAGTGGAATCATCAATTTTACCTCCTGCACTCTTGATGTCTCCAAAAACAATTTTAATTCTTATTCCATATTATTGAATGGTCTCTCCTTCAACCATCCACATATCTTCAAACTTTCCCCTAAGGTTCTCTTCCTTAGCTTGTTTCACATGCTCATCACCGCCATAGATATTCTGAAGAGCATCCCATACTTCTTTGGGATTGTCTTTATCCTAGACATCAATAAACTCAATGTCAGATAGACTACTGATTAGGGCTTCCATGACTTTTCCATTCTCCTGAATCTCTCTTCTTTGATCATTAGTGAGAGTACCAATAGGGATAACATAAGCATTCTCAACATAGCTCCACTATTGAGCACCCATGCTTCTGATGTATATCTTCATTATGTCCTTCCATATTTTAAAGTTATCTCTGTTGAACTTTGGACCTTCTCTCTTCATCATTAGAGTAGGATCTTTTCCTCAAGCGGTTAATCTTACAACATAGAGGACCTGGAGGATGCTCTGATACCAATTGATGAATAAATGATGAAAAGTTAGTACCAAACCGATACTAAGAGGGGGGGTGAATTAGTACAGATAAAAAACACTTTCCCTGAACTGGTTTGACTGCAAACACTGCACTTGACTAGCAAGCAATAACACCGGTCTAAATCAGATTACTACCGGAAAAATATAGTGAGAATGTGAAAGACATAAACCGGTAACTCTTAGCTTTCCACACAATCTAATCCCTCATTTCCACTTCACCCTTATGCATAAACAAGTAATCTATCATCTGAAATATAATGACTACTGGTTCAACATGTTTTACCACTTTGACATAAAACACTAAACCATCACATGAAAAGCATCACACATGACACACTGATTTTTCACGTGGAAAACCAACTGGGAAAAACCATGGTGGGGATGAATACCCAGAAGCTGTTCTTTGAACTCTTTTGAAGTCTTCTCTATTAGGAGCCTAGTCCAGTTAAGGACTTTTACAATAGGTTTTGCTAGGAACGGATCCTGTTAGGGATCACCCGGTTAAGGGATGACTAAATACCTGGTTAAAGGTTAGAACCCAGTTAAAGGTTACCTTTCAAGAGGATTTGAAGAACTCATTGAATTGAGTCACCCTGTTAAAGCTACCCGATTAAGGGATTTTCCAACTGCTGAAATGGTTAGAAGTCAACAGGTAATACACTGATCTGATAACAACACACAATGCCAAGGTAGATCCACTTTAGCTCCTTTTCTTTTGCAATCACACTCTACAGGTATCACCACACTTCTTTGGTCTGGCAAGAATCAAGTATCACTCGTTGGGATACACACATGATATTTGCCAGCAACTTCAAAATGAAAAACATCATTGACCTTATAGGAAATAGA
Organism: Cryptomeria japonica; assembly: GCF_030272615.1. NCBI lineage: Eukaryota > Viridiplantae > Streptophyta > Pinopsida > Cupressales > Cupressaceae > Cryptomeria > Cryptomeria japonica. The sequence goes on along the minus strand of NC_081413.1, from coordinate 420,229,240 downwards.
TAGGTTGGAAGCATAAACCCTAAACCCTAAACATTTAGGTTTAACAATTCAATCGGTTCAATCATGACCGTTAATCACACTGCATTGAATGCAACAATCTTGAACAGATCTCAAGATGTTCTCCAACGTTCATTCTTTGCCACTTTAGGAAGTAGATAACCCATCACGCGCTTTCCACCATTTACAAAGACTTTGCACATTCCTGAGGTAGATAGGATCAATCTCCATACAAGATCCTCAAGGAAATCCTTCACGCACACAAGGCTGGCGTGGCAACACTATCTAGTCTTCATTACAATGCTAACTCAGTCATTGGTTGAATCACACAGGCAATGCATCAACCAGAAACTATGAAGCTGAGACTACCAATCGGTAGTCATGCCAAATAAAACCCTGATACAAAACTTCCAGATATCGGTTCTCATTCAAACATACCGGTTCACCTTGAACAAACATACCGCTTCTCTTTTTCATATATGTACCAGTTCACATCATCATACCAGTTCTCTTGCCAGTTTGCTCATATCAATATACCGGTTCATACTTCAGCATATTGACATCAATGACAACATACATTATCATCATGTCATCAAGCTCTGCACATATGCCAATAGTAGCCGTTTCTGAATCTCCCTCAATTTACTGGTTTGTCCATGAAATGAAATACGATTATGATTTACGAGTCACTTATTTTGAAAACACTGAAAAGTACAAATGTAATACCTAAAGGGAAAAAATCTAGAAGCCTCTTGTAATTTTATTAATTATTATTAATAACTATTCATCGCCAAAGGACTAAAATTCATTGCTTCAATCTAAATTTTGAGGACATAAAATGTAAAATGTTCAATTTCGGGTGAAGTTCTCACAAATGTGTTCACTTCCCACATTCGAGCTGAAATCCACCCTAAGTCATTGATCTGTGCTCATTCAATGGACGATGGTATCTGTTGTCAGTTGTCATGGGTCCCATGAATTTTTCCACTTTTCGGGCACGTCACCACACTCGAGTCACTTTTCTAGACTTTTTAAAAAGTTTGTTTAATAATTTTCAACTTCTGCCTGAAATAGAGCTTTATAGACTTAATTATATTTAATTAAATGTAAAACGTTCAATTTTGGGGGAAGTTCTCACAAATGTGTTTACTCCCCACATTCGGGCTGAAATCCACCCTAAGTTGTTGATCTGTGCTCATCCAACGAACGATGGTATCTGTTGTCAGTTGCCATGGGTCCCATGAATTTTGCCATTTTTCGGGCATGTGACCACACTCGAGTCACTTTTCCAAACTTTTTTTAAAGTTTGTTTAATCATTTTCAACTTCCGCCCAAAATAGAGCTTTATAGACTTAATTATATTTAATTAAATGTAAAATGTTCAATTCTAGGAGAAGTTCTCACAAATGTGTTTACTTCCCACATTCGAGCTGAAATCCACCCTAAGCTGTTGATCTGTGCTCATCCAATAGATGATGGTATCTATTGTCAGTTGTCATGGGTCCCATGACTTTTTCCATTTTTCAGGCACGTCAGTACGTCACTACACTCGAGTCACTCGAGTAATTGTTGGAAAAAAAAAGCCCACCAAAGGGACTAAAAAAGAGGGTAAGATGTCGATTATCATATCAAAGTATATTAAATAGTCTTTTTCTTCTATTACAAAGATAGATTATAAGATCAAATGAGTGATAGCCGATAGGACCAAATAAGCGGATGTGACTTTCTTCATAAAATATGTGTGTATATATATATATATATATATATATATATATATATATATATATATATATATATTCCTCTATGAACATTCAAGATTTCCTGTATCCTATCCATCGGTATGTTTGACAAGTTTTCTGGGACCTCAAAACCCTCTTCCGTTAAGTAATCCGCCCACCAATTACAATGTGGTGCACCCTTAATATGCTTCCAAACTAACATAAATTTTGCATTCTTGGGCATAATAGGAAGCATTAAATGAAAAATTACATACACCATTACAATGCAACAAATGAAAAAACTTGATTTTGTTCATTTGAAAGATGACAAAATTATACACCGGAGAGAAATAGATCATAATTTAATTTCTATTGAATAAAATAACTACTTCTGTCACAAAATAAATTTACATATAACTCCTTCAAGAACCTGCACAAATCTTGACACTAAATGCTTTTCATTTTATCTATAAATGACTATACAACTTGCTCCCTTTACCTAGTCTCACTACTGGAACCACAAAAGGAACCCCAAAGGGACCAGAATTTTGGAACCCTCAAGAGACCCCCCCAAAAGGAACCATTCTAATGGCCTTGATTTCCCTTTTTATAGAAAGATCCAGCCCAAGAGACACATGTCAATAGAACATTTACTCTCAGCAATTAGGCCTAAAAGGGCATATGCAATTCTATTACAAAAATATTCTTTATCCATACGTTGGCCATGAATCAAAATTTTCAACTGAAAATTGGTAGAAGCAAAACTGCTTGAGCCATGCCATTATCACCCTGATGCCTTCAGATGGAGTGTGAGATATTACGTTCTGTCCAACAGATAATTTCCCTTCTCAGAAGGGATACTGGGTCTTGGCAAGAAGTAAAGTCACCCCTAAAATAGAGGAGGATCTTCATCCTACAATGGAAAGAGGAACTTGAGCCTTCATGCCCAAGATTAGAGAAAGTGGAAAGAGGAGCTTTAGGGTAAACATAATATGCTAGGGAGGGGTCACAACTTCCATATCATCACAAAGATGACTGGCTGCCACTCCCCACCCAAACAAATCCTTTTTCATTCCTCTATGGGATCCTTCTTCAAACCCCCTGCCATTCGGTGGCAGAGTAGAAGCAGAGCATGTGCCATGCATGGCTTTTCTTGATAAGAAAAGGCTTTCACGCCCCCTCTAGCAATCCTTCTCACTTTCACAACCCCTCTGGCAATAAACAAACTCACACAAGAGAGAAAAAAAAAACACCCATCCGGTATCATAGAGCACACAACAACTCCATGCACGATCCTGCTCAAACATCATCTTCCTTTCTGAGGAAAAAACTAATCTCACAAAATGAAAAAGGTTTCTTTTCTCTTCTACCAATTAAGTCATCACTCCATTGTATTTATAAATTTTTAATACTTCATCTGGTGATGCTCATTCACGTGCAAAATCATCATTTTGGTGCTTTTCAGCATGACTCTAGACTCTAGAAGTCATGCCTATCAAATCCACTACATCTTGCTAAGGCTCATCTTATGTGAATGATTTTGTTTTGATTTTATTCCTCCTTGATTGTACAAATTCTACTTCAGAATCCCTGATAACAAGCAACCTCTGATTTCTCAGAGAAATCTATGATCTCCCATCTCTAACTCAAAAGCTATCCAATCATTTTATGCCTCTGAAACCATCGTTCTTGCTTGTCTAATCAACTTCGACTTAGGAGAAACCTTCAAACTAGTCCCTCAGGAATTAGTTGGCATCCAAGCCTTAAAAATTCCTCGTACATATTATCTTGTCACCACAGTTGTCGCTAGCTCTCATGTTTGTTGCTAGGTTGCACGATTTTCTAATGGGTATTCTTTCAGGCAGAGGGTTGACGACTATGTGCCATGTGTTTTAATGACTTGACAGGGACTGCTGAGGTGCCAATATTTTTTTTTAATGGTTGGAAAATAGCTTGAAATCGCCGAAATCCACCCAAAGTTGTTGATCTATGCTCATCCAACAAACAATTGTATCTGTTGTCAGTTGTCATGGGTCCCATAAATTTTGCCATTTTTCGGGCATGTCATCACACTCGAGTCACTTTTCCGGACTGTTTTGCAAGTCTTTTTAATCCTCCAACTTCCACTTGAAATAGAGCTTTATAGGCTTAATTATTTGATTAAATGTAAAACATTCAATTCTGGGCAAAGTTCTCACACATGTGTTTACTTCCCACATTCGGGCCGAAATCCACCCTAAGCCGTTGATTTGTGCTCATCCAACGAACAATGGTATCTGTTGTCAGTTGTCATGGGTCCCATGAATTTTACCATTTTTTGGGCACGTTACCACACTCGAGTCACTTTTTTGGACTATTTTTTAAGTCTGTTTAATCATTTTCAACTTTCACTCGAAATAGAGCTTTATAGACTTAATTATATTTAGTTAAATATAAAATGTTCAATTTTGGGGGAAGTTCTCACAAATGTGTTTAGTTCCCATATTCGGGCTGAAATCCACCCTAAGTCATTCATCTATGCTCATCCAACAGATGATGGTATCTATTGTCATTTGTCGTGGGTCCCATGAATTTTGCCATTTTTTGGGCACGTCACCATACTCGAGTCACTTTTCTGGATTGTTTTTTAAGTCTGTTTAATCATTTTCAACTACCGACCAAAATAGAGCTTTATAGACTTAATTATATTTAATTAAATATAAAACGTTCAATTTTAATGACCTTGGTCTTGATTCTAATAATGTGGTGTGTAGACACCTAAAAATGGTCAACGCTTGCAGAATCATACTTTAACATTTATGCATTGCCTCATTTTAGGTTTTTGCGTCGCATTAACATTTCTTCTATGTTGCGTACTTGGTCTTTATCATTTGCGAACATCGAGTCATTCTTCTACATTCTTCATTCATCTCGCCTTCGAATTTGGTCTTGTCGACAATACTCTCTAGTCATGATTTTAATCGATCTTATCCTATTGCATCAATGTGCGTGTTCATTTGTCATCATTTTGGACATCGTCAATCCTAATTAGGGTTTTGTCCTCCTATCAATCTTGTGATCGATTTGTCATCGATCGTTGTCCTCTTATCAATCTTGTCATCTGGCGATCGATTTATCATCAATTCTTATCATTTTCAATCTTGTCGTTTTAATGATCGATTTGTCATCGGTCGTTGTCATGTTCGATCTTGTCATTTTGCGATCGATTTGTCACCGATTGTGGTCATTTTCAATCCTGTCATCTTGCAATCTATTTATCATCAACCCTTGTCATCTTGTCAATCTTGTCATTTTGCGATTAATTTGCCATCGATCATTGTCTGTCTCAATTATGTCAATTTGGATCAATTAGTCATTGTTCCTTGTCAATTGGCGCATTTATCAATCAAATCATTTATCACATTGGTCATTTATCAATCCAAAATCAAATCGAATCGATATCAATTATCCTTTGTCAAGACCTAATTGTCATTCTCGCATTGCTAATTCATCTTCTAGGGTTTCGTGATTTAATCATTTAACCTTGTGTGTCATTTCTTCCTTTAGGATTAATAAATTGATTATTTATCCTAAGTCTTCTTGTCACAATTAAATGTTCATTTAATTGGCTAATTATTCCTCTTTGTGAATTAATTAATAAATGACAAATTATTAATTAATTTACCTAATTTCTAATTTCCATCAATTTCTTAATTCCTAAATTCTTAATTCTCTAATTTCCTAATTTTCTAATTCCTAATTTCAATTTCCTCCTATTTCTCTCCTAAATTCATGGAAATGACATAGAAATTTGTTATAAATTGTCATAAATCCTTGCATAGAAATTTGTCATAAATTGTCATAAATCTTGCATAGAAATTTGTCATAAATTGTCATAAATCCTTGCATAGCAATTTGTCATATGCATGTCATAATTTTGCTATTCTTGATTTGAATTTCCATTCGAATCACTATTATGCTAATTTGATCTTTTTCTCCAATTTCTCTATAAATTGGATGAATTTCTTCAATCAAATCCCTAACCCCTAATCAGATTATCGAATTTCTAGTCAATCACGCTTCGAGTATTCTAGAGCAATATCTTATTTACTTGCTTTCATATCATGATCATGCACTAGTAGGTGAGATCCACAACAAAAACTATTTGGAGAAGAAAGAAGGACAATGGAGCCACATGAAGGAGCATTCAAATCATACCTTTGGTTTGCTTGATTTCTAGCTTTGAATGTTTTTATTTCATGTCTCTATTGGATGTAATTAGGATAGATCATTGCAATTGTGCTTTCATGATTGAGCTAATGATTAGTATGTTTATATATTGTTTGTGATGATTCCTGATTTCCTATGCTACATTAATTGGTGAACCCGACATGAACACTAACCATCTAACCCCTTTATGGTGTTTTTGAGTGCTTTCAAGTTGATTTACAGGCCAAAAACCCCAAAACAGGGTCGTGCAGGGTTTTCTGGAGACTTATGCACCTGTGTCAAGCAACCTGCGCCTGTGTTGAGCATTCTACGCCTGTGTTTAAGACATTCTGCACCTGTGTCCTGAGTTCTGCACCTATGTAAAGTCCAGAATAGAGGTAAAAATGCAGTGTTTTACTTGAAAATTGTCTTGTTTTTGCATTCTGTTTTCTGTGTTTTGGTTTTTGGTACTAATTATCTGTGCAGCATCTTGGCATATGCATGGCAAAGACAACAAATCAAACTACTAACATGTGTTATGTAGAATCGATAGTCAAAGAATAAGCATCTCAAACTTCTAACCTGGGTTTTGCAGGTTGCCTTGGAGAAACAACTAAACTTGGTGTTTGTTATTAATGTTTTAGGCACCTAGTGATTTCTAATAGGTTGGAATGAACATGTTTTTGCTTTGATTGTTGAGTGTGACATTGGAGTAGGAGAGTATGCTCTCATCCTTTTAGGGTGATCAGAAATCCAAATCTTCGATACCATGCTTTTGTCTTTGATTGTGTGTCTCCTTTAGAGGGCCTGCCTTCCCAACCACTTTGCTTTTGCAAGCAAGTGATAATCATGAGAAGGGAACGACCCAAAGTGAGTACGGCTAGAATACCTTGGCATTCTAACTCACTATAAAAAAATACCTGATGAGCGAAAGCTTTAAAGGAAGTGTTATGTGGGAATTGCAGTTACTTGGGAAGTGATGACCCTTGAACTCTTTCTCATATCAACATCTAAGTAGGGCCTCTTGGTCTAAATTGTGCTTGCGCGACTACATTTGTTTGGTATCTTGATGGGCTTAATGTCTCAATCACGCTTGCATGACATCAAGGAGTAACGCTTAACAGAAATCCTTACTAAACACCTTGTTTTTAGAGGCCAAAAACCCTTCTAGTTGCTTGAGAAGGACAAGTTCGGATACTTGGAAGAGATACTCAGTTCGCCATGGGGAGATTTCCATGGGGACTGATGCTTGGCTGCCCTGAGAAGTGAGTGCTGTGGAGGGGAGCCTGTGGGGTCAAGCATCTATGTATTCTCCTTGAATCCCATAATGAGTCTACCTCTCAAGTACCTAATGTCCTTGCCTACCATAAGAAATGTGGAAATGAGCATGATTGTCTTGAGTCTAAGTTGCAATATCTTGTATTCTTTGCTTGTCAAAAGTTGAATTGTATCTCATTTCAAGAACAAAGCAAATTGATCCAACATAAGATTAAACACAAGAGACATTCATCCAACAAAAGTTCAACAAGATTCAAAACTCATCTTCAAACATGGTTAGCAAACATTGTTCAAAATCTTGTCTCAACATTCATGTCACTTACATTTAGGTTCATCCTAGGTTGCATTTTGTAAAATTCATTGTCAAGTACTGAGGTTAGGTTTCACCTAAGTCATACTCCTTTGCATATCAATAAGGGTCATCCATTTGCATATGTCCTCTTGCATTAAAGTCATACCATTGTCATACATTCATATTTGCATACCCTAGGTCTCTTCATTAAGCTTAGGTCATTATCATATCATATTAGGTCACTTGCATGTTAATTGTCCCTTTGCATATAGTGTCAAAACTAGGTTTTGTCATACTTGAGTAATCCAAATCTTTGGATGAACCCTAAGTCATTGTTAGGAAGTCTAGACCTTATCAAACCTTTTGTCCTTTTGTCATCAATGTCATTTCATCAAACCTAGCTTAGTATCCAAGCATATAGGGGAGACATTGTCATTTTGTCCTTTTTGTCACTTGGTCCTTTTGTCCTTCGATGTCTAGACATCATTCCAATTTCCTAAGGGTCTCTTTTAGATTTGCATTGCAAAAATTTTGTCAAAATCTTCAAAAACAACCAAAAACATAGATTGCATTTTCATCTATTCAAGTTTGCATTTAGTTGCATATCATATATTATCCTTGAAAAATTCCAAAAATATTGCATTTGCATAGTGACATGTCTATTGAAACAAGGTTCCAAGCACCAATGATGCAACAAAGTTTGACATATCAACCGACAATGCAATCACAATTCTATCCAACCCAACAACAAAGCAACATTGATCAAACTTTTCATGATGATGTAAATGTCCAAATACAAAAACTAGAGGAGAAACTAGCTCAAGAAGAGGAGATATTGGAACAAAGAGTGAAAAACATTGAGAATAATAGATCACAAATGTTCAAAATGCTTCAAAAATTTCTAGGTCGAAATCCAAATATTGAGCCAATTGATGTAAGGTCTCTTATCGAACGATCAAACATACTAGCTCTCCTCTCACAAATAGAGATGATGAAACAATTTCAAGAAAAGAGACAACATCAATTTCAACAGTATGTGCCTCCACAACAAGAACAAGAAGGTGTTTACTATCAATCAGATTTCCAACCAATACAACCAATTGTTCAACAATTTCAACATATACAACCAACACAATCAATGGTCCAATTTCAACAATATGTCCAACCAACCATACAATGTCAACAAATAGTCTAGCCAATGGTGGAATATCTACAAGTTCAAGTTCAATCAACATATCAACATCAACAACAACAACCAAACATTCAAAAACAAAGGTTACAACACACACCAACCCAAGTTTCAAACATGTCAAAACAATTGAACCAAGTCCAATATCAAAACATGACATCAGATCAAAACCAACTCCTTTCCAAACAAGTTCAAATTCTGGATACAATCATGTCAAAACCTCGAAAGAAAGGTGGCTTTATTGCAATGCTCTTAAGGAAATTGCTAAGTGATTTCTTTGAGGAAGATAAAGATAATACACTTATGTCTAGCAATGCCTCATCCCCTCCCAAACAAATTGACTCTCTAGTGGCATCTATCCCTACACCTTTAGAAGTTTCACAAGAACCTTCCATATTGTCCTCATCAAACAATACACCCAAGGATGCAATTATCCAAGAGCTATCCATAATTGATTGCCAAAATAATCCAATTCATGATGCACATCCTTGTCATGTTTCAGAAATACAAGACCCAATGCCACCATGCACTTTATTGCCATTACCTGTTTTAGAGGACCCCATTCAAAGTCCCTCTTCCTCATGTTCAAGCATTGATTCCTTGTGAGAATCCATCACAAATGTTCAAAGTGCATCCCCTTCATGCCAAATCATTGATTCCTTGTCAGAATCCGCCATGCATATCCAAAGTCTAACCCCATGTCAAGAGGATAATTTAGAGCACGAAGAAATGAGTCCTAAAGAAAATCAAGATCAAGATCCTGAAACCTTATCATCCCATCTAAATGTTGACCAGGACCCCATGTTCCCAGACACTCATGATGATTCCCCTATTCTTATCCATCCTATCCAAAGTCCTATTGACACTCCATTCCCTAAGCAAGATCAAGATATCCCAGTCCATCCAATCCCAAACAATCCCCTTCCATTTCATGGAAAAAATATCCTTTCAAATCCCATTGACATTCCACTTCCTAAGAAAGATCAAGATATCCCTTCCATCCTTTCCGATGATCCCATTAAAAGTCAGGAGCAAAGAAGCTTTAAAGAGGATTCCAATGATCTTCCTCCTTGTCAAGATCAAATTATTCCTTTAAATCCTCCACAAGATCCTTTTGTTCCTCCATCTCCTTGTCCTAATCTAGCATATCCACTCCAAGATCGCATTTCTTTTGATGATCCCATTATTTCTCCCATTCCATCTCTTGAAGAGCCTGTCATTGAACCATGTCCACTGCACGATCCTATTCCCCCTAGTGATCCTGATACCCCTCATGATTCTAATGTGTCAGTGCAAGATGTTCATGAACCCTCAACATGCATAATGGGTTCTTCCACTTTGGTGCAATCCAATCCACTCCAAGATCTCATTATTTCTCTCTGTAGCGTCCTAAAATTGTGACACTTGCAATTTCGACTGCATTTCGGTCTTCATGATGGCGACGCAACACGCACCCTGAATGGAGACCCTGAAACTTGCTCACGACACTGAAAACTGCATTTTTCAAGCACCCTGGCCTGAACCTCCTTGCACCCTGCTGTCTCGGGAGGTGGGACCAGAGCGCCCAGCGCCCTGGTCCCCAGGACCATGGTGCCCAGCGCCCTGGTCCCTGGGTCCTATTTTGCGCCTGGTCTCCTAAGGGGCTCGGGTCTTTTTGTTTGCAATTTGGAAATTAACTTTTCTAGTCGGCCTAAGGTCGGGAAAATCAGTCTATCAGCCCTAAATGACAAGTATATAAACTACATTTTTCTCTCTCATTTGGGGAGATGGAAAAAAGGCGAAAGCAAGATTCAAACATTCAAGCATTCAAGCATTCAAACATTCAAGCATTCCTTCTAAGTCTCCATTCAAGGCTAAGTGTTGCATTCAAGACAAGGATTCAACCATTGAAGAGGAGATCACATACTACATACAACATACAACATACAACATCTAAACCTTCGCACATAAGGATACAAACATCCTTAGAACAAGGTATTAGTACTTGTTTTACATACATTTACATTTACAGCTCTTGCTCATTTCTTGGTTAATTCCAAAACCGGGGTTTGACCTAAAGGAAAACCCCTAATCCCTAACCCCCCAATCGTCTTCGCTTTTCTATGTGTAGGTTGCAGGTACGCGGCTGAAATTGAAGATCTGGAATCCTTGTGCAGAGACGAACAGATCCCCCTTCGTTTCGTGGATTTTTCGGAGGACCGTGGCACCGGGCGCCATCGTCCCGACAACTTTTGCTCAAATTTGCAGGACAGCGCCGTATCGACATTTTACTGCTAATTCCAGGTCCGCAGCTTCGTCCTATAATCCGAACTCAGTTTATAAGCAAATCTTTGTCACTTTCTATGCATGCTTAGTTTAATTCTTCTATCAACATTCTTTACAAAAGAGGGTAGCCTTGCTGTCTTAACCCTTGAAACACATTTAGCATCCAATCTTGCATTGCGTGGGATTGGATCTTGTGGGTTTCAACCCCTCTTTTGAATGTAAAGTCTCCCTCCTAAGTGAAAACCATCGAATCCTAGCGAACCTCCCTTCTCTCTCCTCGGAGTTGGAAGAGGGGAGAACAACTAGGGTTCGATCGCGATTTTCCACTTTACATTTTGGTGAACCCGACGTGAACATCCTTTCTGATTTTTCATGCTTAGATCTGAAAAAATTGATTACATTTCCATGTTTGATCTTTTGCAAAATTTTAGAGGTGATTGCATTAAAACCCTAAAATTTTCTTTTTAGTAATTAAGCTTGCGAAATGTCTAAATGTTAATGCTTGTTTCAGATCTGTCCTTCTATTACAAATTATCAATTCATATTTGTGCTTTAATTCTGAAAATTAAGTGGTTAAGTGTCAAAACCCTAATTTTTGAAACCCTCTTGATTCAACCTTCGTCCGACAATTTCACTGATCAAAACATCTCCAAATCAGCTGTAACTTTGGATTCTGCAATAAAATCACAACATCTTTCATCCCTGAAAATTTGGAAAAAAATTGCGAGGACCGTGGCGCCGAGCGCCATCGTCCCCGACATTTTTTCCGAAATTTTGGGAGCAAGATCTTACTGTATTTTCCTGCTAAAATCCAAAATTTTGGATGATTTTATCAATTATAACACCTTCAAAATTACAGTCAAAGTTGGTCTTGTGATTGCTTGGATTAAGGCTTCTAAACATTTAAAAATCATTGAAATTGAAATTTTGTGTCAAAATTGTGTTCTTACTGTCCTAAATCTGAAAAGTGTGTTTGCATTCATTCGAAATTTCAGTGCTTTATTCAAATTCTTGCATTTTGTGACTTTTGAAATTAAGTGCTTAATTACAACAACTTTAATTTCCGCTTTCAAAATTGAATTTTGCGTGAAATTGAGTCAATTTTCAAATTTCAAAACTTGCATTGCTTTTGACATTCAAAAATTGAGTGAAAGAGCAGATCTTGAAGACTTCAACAACATTCAACATTCCTCTATCAAGCATTTATCAATTTCATTCATCCATTTAGGGCTTGGAAGACATTGAAGAACAATAGGAGATTACCGACTGAAGATTGGCTTGTACTCCTCCCTTGAGGGTTGGGTATGATCTCATGTTGTTTTCATGTCTTTGCATAAGCTTCAATATATCCTTTATTCATGCTTTAGATCACTTTGCATCTTGATTTAGAGCATTTACATTATCATTTACAAGCAATTAGGGTTTACTTTCTAGGTTGCTCTAGTTTGCTTTCTTGCATTTAAGGACCTTGCACACACACTAGGTCTGCACACACAATACATTTTACAATACAACTTGGCTATTCATGGAGGTGGAAATCACCGAAGTGGGGGTTTGACTAAGGCAAAACCCTATATAGCCGCCCAAACACCTTTTCAGATATAAGTGCAGGTTTCGGGACTCGGACGACGCCGCAAGTTGCAGATCCGGGAGAAGCAGACTGAGACCGACCTTCCCACCAAATTTCAGAGCAAAAGACCAGGACAGGGGCGTGGGGCACCTTGGTCCTGCCAGGACAGGGGCGCTGGGCGCCCTGGTCCCTGGGACAGGGGCGCTGGGCGCCCTGGTCCTCCTGACAGACAGCATTTTCAACATTTTTGATAGCTTTTCCAGAGTGCAAAACAGCAGTTTCCGGAGCAGTTTCAGGGGCAGAATCAGGACAGTGGCGCTCGCGCCCCCATCCCGAACATTTCAGTCAGATTTTAACTCCGGGTACGCATTTGCATTCTTGTCTTGTCCTTGTGTTTACAACTTTCCATCATTTAAGTTCAATTCTGTAATCTTGTTATTAGTTCATACTTGCACTTTGGGGTTAGGGATTGAACTTGCATCATTTCATCTTTCAATTACAACAAAGGAATAGAAATCCTAATAGGTAGCCCGTGGCTCTCCCTTCCACAAAAAGAAGTAGCCAATTGTATGATACCTCTAGGCTCTTTCGTATTCCACAAATGTGTGATTGAAAGTGAGATTAGGGCATATTTGCTTAGTCTCGCTTTTTCTCCCACACATTTTGGTGAACCCGACGTGAACTCCAATCTTCTCTAATTCTGATTTATGTTTTCAAATTTGAGTGTTTATGCTATTTCAAATTCAAAATTGTATTTACAAGTCTCAATTTCTTGCAAGATTCAAAAATCTAGAGGAAATTTTTGCTAAAACCCTAATTTTTCAATTCAAAGTTGAACTTGTGGATAGCTTAATTTGGATCAATAATTTTAAATCTGATTTAGGAACTCATTTGAATCATAAATTTCATTTTCTAAATCTACATTCTAAGTGCTTGCATTGGTTAAAATTAAACATTTCCTTCTATTTTGCATGTGTTATCATTTGAAAGAGGAAAATTGTTGTCATGATGCATTGATTTCATAGATTTGATAATGGGTTAGCTTCCCTTGTTTCAATTTTTCCTTCTCCTAAAGAACCTCCCCCTATCTATAACAACATTTTAGTGCCTAAAAGAGTTGCTATCAATCCCTTTGAGACTCTCCCATGCTCTAAGGATGAAGACTTTAAGAGTGATCTTGACAACTCTCCTAAAATGTGCCCTTCCTATTTAGCTATCCTAGAGGAAGAGAATAATATCATAAACACCTTTCTTAATGTTACTTTACCTTCCCTCCATGATGCCTCTCCAAGTGAAAAGGTATTGATGGACATTGAATTATTTTCTCCTAAAGTTGGTCCTTCCAATGGGGGCATGTTAGTGCAACAAGAGGTTATGAACACTTCTTTCAAAGATCTCCTTCCTAAGCATGAATCTTTGGAGAAATATGTTCATGTTCCTCCTAAAAAACACTCCCTTCATGAGGATCATTTTGTGCAAGAAGATGACATTATCCCTACATTTCCTATTGATGGCATTTCCTTTTCTAACAAAATTCCCACTAGAGATGATGAATTAATGATAAATGCTTACCCTTCTCCTAAAGTTTGTCTTACCCATAAGCATCCCTTAGAGAAAGAAGATGAAATAATAAGTAATTTCCTTAATTCTCTCTCCCCTAAAGATCATATTGAACATATTTTGAGGAAAGAGGATGAGTTTAACACATCTATTGATGCTCTCCCTTCTAAGGATGAGGAATTAATAAACAATGTTATCTCCTCTCCCGAAATTGACAATACTTCAAACATTCCTTTCAAAAACCTCACTATTTGGGATGAACCATTAGAAGAAGGTGTAGATTATTCTCTCTCCCTTGATAGTTTCTCACCTTCCTTGAATCTCAATTATTTTCCCTCTCCTCAACTTGGTTCTACTCATAAGGAAACCCTAGTTCAAAGCAAGATGGTTAACATCTCTTTCAAAGATCTCCCTCTCAAAAGTGAGACTTTAGAGAGTAATGTTGATCCTTCTCCTAGAGAGTTTATTCCCCATGTAGATCCTTTGATGATAGAGGATGATATGACCTTTCCTAGTATTACTCTCCCTACTAGAACATCAATGCCTATTCCTTGTCTCTCTCCTAAAATTGATTTAATCCATGATAAGATTTTAGTGCAAGAGAAGACTATCAATAATTCTTCCAACACTTTTGTTCATTCCTCTAAACCATCCTCAATCAATTTGATACATGTGAATGAGACACCTAACAAACCTCTCTTCACTGTCCAAGGTGCTTGTCCTTCTCAAAATTCTCAACCTTTAAATAAGCCTATCTTAGTGGTTCAAGGTGGTTATGCTAATGATTCTTTTTGCACTCCTAAGAAACCTATTATTACTGTGCAAGGAGGTTATTCTTCTAAGAGCCCTTATGAGTATGCTAAGCAACTGACTAGAGAGAGTTATCATGCGGTTGCTCATACCTATAACACAAGAAACAATAGGCAACCTAATCCTCCTCCAGTTATCCCAACTTCACTTCCTCCTTACCAACCTATTCTTCCCCAAGCTCCACGTATTTCACAAGTTCTTGGTAAGGAATATGATCTCATAGAACAACTTAAAGCTACCCCTGCTAAGATATCCCTTTGGGATTTGATCCAAACTTCTTCCGTTCATCATGGAATGTTACAAGATGCCTTGAAAGATTTGAATGTTCCTCCACCTAATTCATCTAGTAATATAGTGTCTTTGGTTAACTCTGTGATGAATCCTAAAGCTCAAATTGTGTTTACCCAAGATGAGTTGCCTACTAGTGAAATTCAACAACAATATGATCCCTTGATGATTGTGGTTATCATAAATGACACAGCTATAAGACGAACACTGGTAGATAATGGCTCTGGCCTTAATGTGTGTAGCATTAATCTATTGCATAAGATGAATGTGGATACATCCCTTATTGAGCCTGACTCTCATCCCATTCGAGGCTTTGACAATGTGGCTAAGACTTCATTAGGTATTATCACCTTACCCATCACAGTGGGACCTGTTACTTTGCCTACTCGTATCCATGTTATGTCGGGAAATCTATCATACAACTTGTTATTAGGGAGACCTTGGATTCACAGTATGCAAGCTGTCCCCTCTACATTGCATAGACAAGTTAAATTCATTTATAACAATAAGACATATACCTTGATAGGTGATACTAATCTTCAGGCTTGTTTGCAAACATCTACTTCCAAAGGGAGTTCTTCTAAATCTTCCTCTTCTAATGACGACTCTTTAAACAAAATACCTATGGATGAATCATCACCCTCTGATAATCAAAATTCTTTGGATGAGTCTAAAGCTCCTGAAGAAGATCCTTCTTGACTCGAGTTTACACATGAAAAGGCTTTTGATCCTGAGAAGGTTCTCGCAGATGACGATTGGGGATCTCTTGACTTTAATCCCACCTTTGTAGGTGAGTATAGGGTTCCTCCTAGAGATCTTAAAGGTAAAAAGAAGGAAGAAACTAGAGATCAATCAGTCTTACTTGAACCTATAAGCAATAATTTTGTGGCCGCTTCTCAAACTTCTTCTCCTCACACCTCTAATTATGAAGAGTTTGATTCTTTGTCTTATGAAAAACCACCTTCTCTTTCTGAAATGGCTGATCGTTATGGTCGTGGTTTTCACATTTTTGCTAAGCATGGGTATCATGGAAATGGTTGTGGTTCTCATGAACAAGGGATAAAAGTTCCTCTAGAGACTAATTTTCACAATTATGCCTTTGGACTTGGCTATAATCCCTGCAAACACACTAAAGCATCTAAAAGACCATCTCTCAATGTAAATGCTATATTTAGTAGTGATGATGATCTCACTTCAACTAAATCATCTTCTACTTCTATCAACTCTCATTCCCCTCATAAGGAAATCTTGACGATGAACAAATCTCTTTATGACTCCCCTCAAATTTCTAAATCCACTTATGAATCTTTATTTCCTATTCATCATAAAGTCCTTTCCTCCAAGGATAAGGCTCTAATAAATTACACTCATCCCTCTCCTAAGATTTCTTGTGACTTTTCTTGTTCAATTTTTATCATTTTATACATGTTTTTGATCTCACTTATAGTTGAGCATTTAGCATGTCATATTCAAATTCCTCATTCAATCTATCATGTCTTTAAATAACATTAATGGCTATTATGTTGCTCATCATTATGTGACATTGGTAGCTCATTTACTGGGGGCTCATTGTCATTCATGATCGTACAATTTCAAGTGCAATCATATTTTTTTGAAGCAACATAATAGCCTAATTTTCTTGTTCCTATGGGGACAAGAATGATTTCATACATCTCTTCTTTTGCTTATGTCCAAATCTCTCCCTAGAAGATTGTGTAAGTCCTTCTCATTGTCCTTATCCTTGGGAGGCAATGATCTTTCCTTATTTTTATCTAAGGATCCACTTTTTCCTATTTTGTGGATGGTGTAGACTTTATTACTTGATGTTATGCCTTGTACGCATTTGTTGTTGTTTGTTCAAGGATTCTCTCTTACAAGAGGTGTAAGTCCTTGACTACAACCTCTTTTGCACTTGGTAAAATACATCCATAATGAATTCACTCTCCCGATTGGGTTAAAAAGAGCGTCATCCTTCATTAAGAATCACTTTCACCTCGCAAAAGAAGGAAGTATTGCATTCTTATTCTCTTCTTTGTCTTATTCTAGAAGATGTTATATTTGTCTAAGACAGTTCCTCTCGGGGATAGGTATCTTTTATACAAAGATCTCTTCTCCTTTAAGGATCTCCTTTACACATACTACAAGATATCCCTTTTCAACTATCTTATCCTTGCTTAAAGAGTGCAAAACTCTCTTGCTTGGATCTATGACATTGTTGCATTTTTGGGGTATCTTCTTTTGTGATGAAGGTAGGTATCCTTTTTCTAATTTTCTTATGACATAAACATTACACTTTTTGAGCAATAGGTCATTCTCAGAACCAGAGCACAGACTCTTAGAGCGAGATGTCACGCTTTTGTACTATACATATACAGGTTGTAGCATACTCGGGCATAGACTCCTATGAGGTGCTTCTAACCTCCCTTACACACACATGCATGAGGTTGAGTGGAACTAGCAGCATAAGGCTAGACTTTCTCACTCTCCTCCCTTACATGGATCACCTAGACAGACTCTAGGGGCTAGTTTTCCATGTCCTTTTTCACA
This sequence comes from Cryptomeria japonica, assembly GCF_030272615.1. Classification (NCBI taxonomy): domain Eukaryota; kingdom Viridiplantae; phylum Streptophyta; class Pinopsida; order Cupressales; family Cupressaceae; genus Cryptomeria; species Cryptomeria japonica. The sequence goes on along the minus strand of NC_081413.1, from coordinate 420,211,538 downwards.
TGGATCACCTAGACAAGATCTAGGGGTGAGAAGTCCATGTTTTTCTCTCTCACTGTTCTTCTCATGGATCACCAATGTGTGTATTCATGCCTTTTTCCTTTCTTTTCTTCTCTTTGCATTTTGTTTCCATTTACATCCTTCATCTTGTGTTAGAGAACTCTCAAATCCTCACACTCTTTGTTGTGTTGGAATTGAGATTTTGTCCTCTTTCTTACCAAATGATTCTCCATTAGTTTTTGATCTCATATCAAATCTTCTTGTGAGCATTTGTCATCAATTTTCTTTAACAATTCGAAGTGGTAAACATGATACCCTGTTTCAACTCACTAAAATTAGCAAGCCGAAACAGGGGGGGGCATATAGCTACCCTCGAATTTTCATCACCTTCCTTAGTAAGCATTAGGTGATTTTGTGATCTAACGTGTGTTTTGTAGGGTGTGGTTCCTAACTGTGTACTGCAGATACCGCTGGGGGCTTCGTTTGACAGACTTATGGATATATCCTTTTTCAAATAATGTTTACTTTTCTGTACTTTAGCTTGCATATGCACGTAGTGTTCATATGACCGCTAAAGTGGGGGCTAAATGTAGCGTCGTAAATTGTACGCACTTGCTAGGGTGGTACAATTTCACACCTAGTTTAGCACCCACCTTGGCGCATTTTGTATTTTGCATTGCATTTCCCCTTTAGCACTTAATTAATTAAATTAATTAGGTATAAGGTCCTATTTTATCATTTCCAACATCATAAAGTTGGGCCCTTTCATTAAAGTGTGCCCTTTTCATTTTATTCCTCCTATACATCATTTAATCTAAAACCCTAATTAGGTCCTATTTTGAACTTGGGGGCTTGATTTCGGGGGTCAAAACATCTCGAAATCACCTGTAACTTCGGGATTCTCTCTAAAATCATCATATCCGACGGCCCTGAAAATTTGGTGAAAAGTTGTCGGGACCGTGGCGCCCGGTGCACATGGTCCCGGACATTTTTCCCGAAATTTTGGGAGCACGATCCAATCATAAAATAAAGCTTAACCCCAAGAAATTGGCGGGATATTCAATCTCTAGGTCGGCCAAAATATGAATTTTCGATCTAGGGTTTCCTACATAAGAGCTCTCTTTCTTCATTTGAAGGGATCCGGATTTTTGTTTTTAGGAACCTCATATGCAGTGAAAGAGTAGATCTTGAAGACTTTAACAACATTCAACATTCCTCTATCAAGCATTTATCAATTTCATTCATCCATTTAGGGCTTGGAAGACATTGAAGAACAATAGGAGATTACCGACTGAAGATTGGCTTGTACTCCTCCCTTGAGGGTTGGGTATGATCTCATGTTGTTTTCATGTCTTTGCATAAGCTTCAATATATCCTTTATTCATGCTTTAGATCACTTTGCATCTTGATTTAGAGCATTTACATTATCATTTACAAGCAATTAGGGTTTACTTTCTAGGTTGCTCTAGTTTGCTTTCTTGCATTTAAGGACCTTGCACACACACTAGGTCTGCACACACAATACATTTTACAATACAACTTGGCTATTCGTGGAGGTGGAAATCACCGAAGCGGGGGTTTGACTAAGGCAAAACCCTATATAGCCGCCCAAACACCTTTTCAGATATAAGTGCAGGTTTCGGGACTCGGACGACGCCGCAAGTTGCAGATCTGGGAGAAGCAGACTGAGACCGACCTTCCCACCAAATTTCAGAGCAAAAGACCAGGACAGGGGCGTGGGGCACCCTGGTCCTGCCAGGACAGGGGTGGTGGGCGCCCTGGTCCCTGGGACAGGGGCCCTGGGCGCCCTGGTCCTCCTGACAGACATCATTTTCAGCATTTTTGACAGCTTTTCCAGAGTGCAAAACAACAGTTTCCGGAGCAGTTTCAGGGGTAGAATCAGGACAGTGGTGCCTGCGCCCCCGTCCCGAACATTTCAGTCAGATTTTAACTCCGGGTACGCATTTGCATTCTTGTCTTGTCCTTGTGTTTACAACTTTCCATCATTTAAGTTCAATTCTGTAATCTTGTTATTAGTTCATACTTGCACTTTGGGGTTAGGGATTGAACTTGCATCATTTCATCTTTCAATTACAACAAAGGAATAGAAATCCTAATAGGTAGCCCGTGGCTCTCTCTTCCACAAGAAGAAGTAGCCAATTGTGTGATACCTCTAGGCTCTTTCGTATTCCACAAATGTGTGCTTGAAAGTGAGATTAGGACATGTTTGCTTAGTGTCACTTTTTCTCCCACACATCCTAGCGAACCTCCCTTCTCTCTCCTCGGAGTTGGAAGAGGGGAGAACAACTAGGGTTCGATCACGATTTTCTGATTTTTCATGCTTAGATCTGAAAAAATTGATTACATTTGCATGTTTGATCTTTTGCAAAATTTTAGAGGTGATTGCATTAAAACCCTAAAATTTCTTTTTAGTAATTGAACTTGCGAAATGTCTAAATGTTAATGCTTGTTTCAGATCTGTCCTTCTATTACAAATTATCAATTCATATTTGTGCTTTAATTCTAAAAATTAAGTGGTTAAGTGTCAAAACCCTAATTTTTGGAACCCTCTTGATTCAACCTTTGTCCGACAATTTCACTGATCAAAACATCTCCAAATCAGCTGTAACTTTGGATTCCGCAATAAAATCACAATATCTTTCATCCCTGAAAATTTGGAAAAAAGTTGCGAGGACCGTGGCGCCGAGCGCCATCGTCCCCGACATTTTTTCCGAAATTTTGGGAGCAAGATCTTACTGTATTTTCCTGCTAAAATCCAGAATTTTGGCTGATTTTATCAATTATAACACCTTCAAAATTACAGTCAAAGTTGGTCTTGTGATTGCTTGGATTAAGGCTTCTAAACATTTAAAAATCATTGAAATTGAAATTTTGTGTCAAAATTGTGTTCTTACTGTCCTAAATCTGAAAAGTGTGTTTGCATTCATTCGAAATTTCAGTGCTTTATTCAAATTCTTGCATTTTGTGACTTTTGAAATTAAGTGCTTAATTACAACAACTTTAATTTCCGCTTTCAAAATTGAATTTTGCGTGAAATTGAGTCAATTTTCAAATTTCAAAACTTGCATTGCTTTTGACATTCCCTCTAAAATCATAAAATTCAAAATTTCAGTTTCCCTCTCTTTTTCAAAATTCAAATTTTGCATTTTTCGACAATCTGGGTAGGGTTCAATTTCGAGATTGCAACTTTAATTTGGCCTATCTACAGATCGTAAAATCACTCAATTTTTTCAGATTAGCTCTAAAATCATCATACCTTTCATCCCTGCAAATTTCAAAAAAAGTTGCAAGGACCGTGTTGCACTCCGAGCGCCACGGTCTCGGACATTTTTTCTAAAATTTCGGGAGACTGTTGTGATTGCATTTAACAGCTTAAATCCAGAAGATTGGCTGATTTTACTGAAAATTTCTATCTCTAAATTCAAAATCTTCTCTCTCTTTCTAGTGCACGAGTTTTACAACAATAAGTCCTACTTACACTATTCCCGTTAGACGAAGCCGTAGAATTAAGTCTTTCCGAAGTTTAACTACTAAGGAGATGGAACCTAATTTGAATAGCCTTTTTAACGAGGACATGGGTAATTCCTCTAATCCTCCTAATGATGAAGAAGCTCTCCATGAGGTTTCCGTAGAACAACTTTTGAAATTGGATAACCAATTTGATGATTTTCGACAATGGATGTCTCAAGAATACCCTGATAGTCAAGCTCTTCCTTTAATTGAGGGTCTAAAACGTATGCTTCAAAGTGATAAGAATGGAATTGATATTTTGCGTGGTATTGCATACATTGTGGATTCGAATGTGATGCCTATGAAGGGTTGTGCTGAAACTTTAGGTTATACACAACCTCCTACTCAAGTCGATCATTCTATTCCTTTGATGACTTCTATTGCTAGCATACCTACCTTTACATCAAACATAATGGCTACTTCTACACAAGACATTCCTCCTGTGACCACTAGTCATGGGGGCAATCCTTCCTTTTCAATTAACCCTCTTCCTTCATTCAATCCGACTTCTTCATTCACTCCTTCAATGAGTGTTCCTATTACATCTTCACAAATGAACATGACGCAAGGGAGCAATTCATTTAATCATTCCATTCCTCCTTGTAGTGTTCCTCCTGTCCAATCATCTCCTATGACTAATTATCATAGAGTCCCACCACCTTACTCTTTACCTTCTTTCAATAACATAACACCTCCATCTCAATCTAACACATCCAATATGAATTCTTCGACTGAAGTGACCATTAACAATCTAGCACAAACTGTCTCTTCTTTACAGCAACAAATTGCCTCTATGAATCAATCTAAGTTTAGTGTGCCCACATTTGATGTTGCGAGCCCACTTTCTCTTGACATTGTTCGAGCTATTCCTCCTAAACATGTTGAAATCCCGCATTTGGAACTTTATAATGGTAAAGGAGATCCTCTAACACATGTTAAGACTTTTCAAACAATTTGTACTGATTTTGCTTATGACCAAAGGTTGCTTGCAAAACTGTTTACTAGAACATTAAGAGACAAAGCCCTACAATGGTATTGCTCGTTGCCTTCCTATTCTATTACTTCTTTCGAACAACTTGCAAATGCTTTCATTCAACAATTTCAAAACAATATAAGTCCTAAAGTTACTTTGATTGATTTAATGCATTGTAAACAAGGTGTTAAAGAAAAAGTGACTAATTTCATTGGTAGATATAAGCATTTGTATGCTCAAATTTCTTTTCCAGTGCCTGACAATGACATTCAAAGAATCTTTATTTCTAATTTACAAAAAGATATTCGAGACAAACTTCTGTTTTCTGAGTTTACTTCTTTCCAACAGTTGTGTGCAACTCTTCACAATTATCAACTGACTGTGAGTCAAATGGAACAATCACATCCTATGGCTCCGAGTGATAAGGGTGATAGCAGTCAACAACCATTTGGGAAGTTTAAACCGAACAGAGATTCCATCAAATTCAATGAAAACATCATCAACAACAATGTGAATGCAGCATCAGGTGTGCCTCCTATTTCTAAATTTTTCAAGAAAGAAAGAAAGTATACTTCTTTGAATGAATCATTACATAGTATTATGAATAAGTTATTGGAACAAAATGTGCTTACTCTTCCTCCTATAAGACAAATTGATCCTGCAAAGATTACTTCACCTTATTTTGATAACAAAGCCTTTTGTCAATTTCATCGTCAGCCTGGGCATGATACTGAAAAATGTTTTTCTTTAAAGGGTAAAATTCAAAATTTGATTGATAATAATACTATCTCTGTTTTTGGAGTGAATGATAAAGGCAACACATCTGTAGCTCCTCCTAACCAAAATCTTCAGATTTTCACTGATCCATTGCCTTCTCATACCTCTAATGCAATTGAGGCTAATGATTCCTCTCTCTCATCTGATGGTCTTGTGTCTATGACTCTGAATGTGATTAACTTTGTAGAGCAGCAAGAAATCCCTAAAGAACCTTCCATCACATTTGATTCCAATGAAACCATTAGGGTACCTGATGGTCCTTTATACATAGTTGCAAAAGTCAAAGATACACCTTGCCGTGGAGTGCTTATTGATCCTACGTGCATGGTTAATGTTATTACTGAAGAATTTATTTTTACTTTGCAATTGAATCAAGTGATCTATGACAAAACAGATGTGATTGTGAAACTATTTGATGCATTTTCTTCTCCTGCAATTGGTTCTATTACATTGCCTATTGAGGTCCATAACAAATCCCTTGATGTGAACTTTGCTATTATTCCATCTTCCGAACAATTTCGTGTGAAGCTTGGCTATCCTTGGCTATCTTCCATGAAAGCTATTGCTTCTCCTATTCACAAGTGTTTGAAATTTCCCCATAATGGTGAAGTTGTTACTGTCAATCATAGTCTCTTTAAACCAGCTGAAAGAACTTCTAGCATTCCTATTGATTACTTTTGGCCTAAACAATTCCAATCTCTTCCTCCGCGAAGTGATCATCTTTTCAAATCTTATCAAAAGTGGAAAACAGATATGATCTTATCTCTAAGTGAACCTAGAACACCTAAACTTGACATTCCTATCATTCTTGAGAAGGAAGTTCTTCCTTTGAAAGATAAAACTAATGTCTTTCCTCAAGAAAATTCCCAACCCATCCCTATGGATGTGACTATGTCTATGCCTAATAAACTTCCTAAGAGTAGACCTATACCTCCTCATCATGATGGACTTGGTCTCCTTCCTAAACCAAATATTCCTCCCTTATATGGAGCAGTTCCTCCTCCTTCTTTTTATGGAGAGAAGAGACCTTCCTCTTCTCCTATTGTCCAGCCTAAGAGACCACAACCTAAACACCCAAGTGATAAGGATGAGAACATTCCTCCTCCTCAATCTTCTCCACTTCCTACTAAGACTAGATGAAATCGTTCTGCACGTGAACGCCGACGAAAGCGTTGTCTTAGGGCTCAAGCAGCTGCTTCTCAAACTTTGCAATCTCCAAAAACACCTTCAACAAGCATTATTCCATTTTCTCCTCAGCCGGACATTGAGCCTAAATCTCCTAAACATAAGATGCATGATGGTCTTGATCCTGTGCGAGTTAAAGATCCTATTTTTATAAATCTTGATGATGATATAGATGAAAATGTTATTCATGATGAAAATGTTACTTCTCTTGCTTCTGATAGTGAATATGAACTTGTTGATATTGATAACCATTTATCTAATGAATTTTCTAAAGCACTTATCTTAGCTCCTAGACAAGAACAATGTGGCTCAGGACATGAACATAGCCCTTGTTTGGATCTTGTGATAGCTCCATCTACTGTGTTGGATGTTCCTCCTCTAGCGTGTTCCCTGCCTTCCCGAAACATTGATCAGCAAGATCGGGGGGTAGATGACGTGCTAGACTAGTTACATTAGCATAGAAGATTCTCTCCTCCTCTCTTGTGTTACTTCTTCTATATGTTATTCTCATTCTTCTATTTGTTGTCCTTAGTGTTGTCTACTTGAGGACGATGCAAAGCATTGAGATCTATCGATCTCTCTCATGTTGACTCAAAAGACACATGTGTTCCCTTCTTCTAGGTGACCTTCCTTGATTGGGGAATGAAGAACAATTATGCATACATACATATGATATACATGAATTATCATACAGCATACTGACCCCGAGGAAAGCGAAGTCACCTCGTGCTTTGTGTTTTGTGTCTATTATCCTTGGGTTTATCTCACACTTGGGGGCTAAATCCTTGCGATAACGTGCTCCTTTTCCTTTCTCATTTCTTATGTGTATCACTACGTTAAAACAATCACCCCCGGTGAGGCGTGTGCGATCGCTTTAATGTAGGGGGGCATACATCCCGTTCATATCTATTCAAGATACTTGAAAATTTCTTGGTAAATTTAACCTTGCCTTGAAAATTTTTGATATCTTTCTTGCATGACTCATAGTGAGGGAACCTTACTACTGACAGTCATGGTTCTTCCTCGTGATCTTCCCTTTTACTTTGTCAATCGAAGTCGTAAGATCCTTAGTCCACTGGGGGCTTGGTGTATCTTGCCTCCTTGACGTGGTGAAAGTCTTTCAATGTTGTTTCCTTGTACTTTATCGGAAGTATGAGCATACATACTCCCGCTAAAGTGGGGGCTAAATGTAGCATCCTAAAATTGTGACACTTGCAATTTCGACTGCATTTCGGTCTTCACGATGGTGACGCAACACACAACCTGAATGGAGACCCTGAAACTTGCTCACGACACTGAAAACTGCATTTTTCAAGCACCCTAGCCTGAACCTCCTTGCACCCTGTTGTCCCGGGAGGTGGGACCAGAGCACCCAGCACCCTGGTCCCTCAGGACCAGGGCACCCAGCGCCCTGGTCCCCAGGACCATGGTGCCCAGCGCCCTGGTCCCTGGGTCCTATTTTGGGCCCGGTCTCCTAAGGGGCTCGGGTCTTTTTGTTTGCAATTTGGAAATTAACTTTCCTAGTCGGCCTAAGGTCGGGAAAATTAGTCTATCAGCCCTAAATGACAAGTATATAAACTACATTTTTCTCTCTCATTTGGGGAGATGGAAAAAAGGCGAAAGCAAGATTCAAACATTCAAGCATTCAAGCATTCAAGCATTCAAGCATTCCTTCTAAGTCTCCATTCAAGGCTAAGTGTTGCATTCAAGACAAGGATTCAACCATTGAAGAGGAGATCACATACTACATACAACATACAACATACAACATCTAAACCTTCGCACATAAGGATACAAACATCCTTAGAACAAGGTATTAGTACTTGTTTTACATACATTTACATTTACAGCTCTTGCTCATTTCTTGGTTAATTCCAAAACTGGGGTTTGACCTAAAGGCAAACCCCTAATCCCTAACCCCCCAATTGTCTTCACTTTTCTGTGTGTAGGTTGCAGGTACGCGGCTGAAATTGAAGATCTGGAATCCTTGTGTAGAGACGAACAGATCCCCCTTCGTTTCGTGGATTTTTCGGAGGACCGTGGCACCGGGCGCCATCGTCCTGACAACTTTTGCTCAAATTTGCAGGACAACGCCGTATCGACATTTTACTGCTAATTCCAGGTCCGCAGCTTCATCCTATAATCCGAACTCAGTTTATAAGCAAATCTTTGTCACTTTCTATGCATGCTTAGTTTAATTCTTCTATCAACATTCTTTACAAAAGAGGGTAGCCTTGTTGTCTTAACCCTTGAAACACATTTAGCATCCAATCTTGCATTGCGTGGGATTGGATCTTGTGGGTTTCAACCCCTCTTTTGAATGTAAAGTCTCCCTCCTAAGTGAAAACCATCGAATCCTAGCGAACCTCCCTTCTCTCTCCTCGGAGTTGGAAGAGGGGAGAACAACTAGGGTTCGATCGCGATTTTCCACTTTACACTCTCATATTGCATCCACCTCATAATGGACTCGCGTCTTCTTCCCAAAGAAAAGAGTATCCTACAAGTCAAGATATTCATAAAGGCAAAGGAGTAGCTCTCCATAAGCAAGAATACCTTCACAAGAAAGACTCCTCAATATGAAAGAAAATATTAAGGGTCATGTCTACACAACTCACTCTCAAGACGTTGGTATCCCTCCATCAAAATCCAAACATACACCTTCCCCATCATACCTTCCATCCATCTTAGGTCCTTATATCCCTTCGTCCTCTATGCAAGGTCAGCAAAGGCACAAATCCTTGAGTAAATTTCATCAATCCAAAAGAAGTCCATTTCATTCATATCCATCCATGCATTCCTTTCCCCCTCCAAGCAATTTGGATGCCAAGTATAAAAGTCATAAGTCTAAAAATCCACATGTATTCAAGGATCAACATGTCCAATATAATCGACATGTCAAAACAAAGAAAAATATGATCTATAAAGAAAAAAATATATCCAAAAGTCTACAAAGGCCCATTGAGAAAAATAAAGCAAAGTCAAAATATATATGGGTTCCTAAATCCCTTGTGCAAGCAATGCACTCCAAGGAACCACAAAAGCATGAAAAATCAAAAACCATGTGGATCCCTAAGCGGCTCCTTGAAGCACAAAAGCCTAAGGAAACATCCAACTTGGCATCCAAAATTGCTATTCCTCCATCCAAACCTCTCAAATTTGTCCCTCCATCACCTTCTTCATCCATTTTGGGCCCTTATGTCCCAAAATCCATAGCCTTTCCTTCGTCAAAATCTCAATATCCAAAATACATCTTTCCTCCATCAGCCCATCACCCCTCAAGGTGTGTGCCAATGTCAATCTTGCCAACATTTCCATTCAGTGAAGCCCAATTCTTCCAATATCCTATCCATTATCCAATGCATATTTTCCATCCTTCCATCCCTTTGATCGAATCCTTTGCATAAATCCTTGCCTTAGTTTCATCTCTTTTTCCATGTCCTTATCCTACCAATGTCTTTGAGCATACTTTTAAAGGTCATGGTCCATTTTTTTCAAGGCTACTATCCAAAAAAAAAAAGAGACGCTTGAGTCCTTCTTCCATCCCCTATCATTTGTCCATCTTCTATTGAAAAAGTCAAAATACAAAAAATAAAAAAAATAAAAAAATAAAAAAAGACAAAAGAAAAAAAAACTAAAGAAAAATAATTCGTCCACTAGTGAAAACCTGGCAAACAGGCGCCTTGGGCAAGTACCATGATGAAAACCTGGCAAACAGGCATCATGTGTAATCCATGAACTTCTTGCACACCACACTTGGGGGCAGGTTTCCTCCTTCATATCCTATTGCCCTTCATTATCCTATCATACCATGTCATTACCCTTCATATCCTATTGTCCCTCATGTCCATTTCCTCTTTCCACCTTTGATCTTGACAAGGCTAAGGATCATCATGAGCATCATGCATCTTGTTTGTAGCTTTCAGTCTATCATAGCTTTTGGTCATTTATCCATTTGCTTATTACATCCTTTCATCCATATTCCCTAGCTTATTGCAACTTTCTGCCACTATCCCTTAGCCTCCCCCGACCTTCAGTCCATGTCCCTTATCCATTCTTGGTCTTGCTTATCCTATCCATATCTTATCACTATCCATACACTCTTTTTCATTCCTTGATCTTGATCTGACATAAGGATGCAAAATTTAAACATGGTTTCAAAACACCTCTTGATATGTCCCCCATTCCATGTCACTGCTTTACATTGTCATATCCAGTCTCTTGTCCCATCACGCAATAGCCCTTGAAAATTGCATCCATATTGTCTCCATAATAAAAGGCCTTTGTCTTCCCTATATCCACCAATATTTCAGCAAGCCTATTTATTCACCTGTCATATTCCTTTCCTTGCTAGACATTGGGGGCAAAAAAGATCATAAAAATTTAAAAATGTCCTGAAAAAATCCCCAAAAAAATTGAAAAATGTCCTGAAATAATCCAAAAAAATCAAATACTGTCCTGAAAAAATCTCTAAAAATCAGATAATGTCCTGAAAAAAATCCTAAAAATCATATAAAGTCCTGAAAAAAATGAACACAAAAAAAATTGTAAAAAAGCAAAAAACCAAATCCAACAACAAGAATTTTGCAATAAATATCCTCTTAAGACAGATCCCTGAGTGTCCATCCAACGACACTCGCAATCATACACTCGTACTTTAATGAAATCACGCTTAAACAGATGAACTTTTTACTCAAACCCGACATTCAAACTGATCAGAATTGTCATATCAATCAACCTCAAAATCATTTGTCCTTGGCACACTATCATGGGTCTTATACAGGGTGTGGTATACTCGAAACCAGACTGTGTCCTATCTTAGACGAGGTACCGCATTCCCTGAAACCAGACAGCATGATTGTCCTATCAACGCTTTCAACTTTTGACAACAAAGATCAAGGTGTTTGTTTGATTTGTTGGAATTTGTGCATCTTATCTTTTTATTGATTTATTTTTGGCTTCAATTATGTTCCTATGTTGCTCGATGATGTCACTGAGTGATTTAGAGTGACCGGGATGGTTCATGGTCCTTTTCTTTTTGATTGTGATTGTTGTTTGTCTGTGATGTGTTTGTCTTTTGCAAAAAAAGGGTTGCATTTCAGCTTTGGCCCTCAATGCCATGATGCTACGCATCCATTTTGCTACATAAAAATAAAGGTTCTCACCTACAAAGTGCATTACTGAAAGCAAGTTTTTCTTCGTCTCTAACTATCCTTTGCCTCCTTTTCTTCTTACTAACATTTCTTCCGTCAGTTTGGATAGTTAGTTCAGTCTAGTGCTCCGATTTCCAACCATACATGCTGCATCCTGCATCCATTTGGTTAGTACATTTGCATTACATTAAGCATCATATCAAGAATTTTATCCATTCCATATTATAAATACATCAAAAACGCATACAAATACATTCATACATGTTCCACAATGGTACATAAACAATGCATAATTCATCCATACATGGAAAATAACATAAGTCATAACACATTTGCATCCCATCATATCGATGCATATCATATCATATATCACAATAATATCGGAGTACAAAAATTGGGCTGTCTGTCCTAAGTATGGCCCGCAGGCTGACTACAAAATGTCAAACTACATAATGTCCACTATCTGTCATATGGAGCATGTGCCTCTATCACTAGGTGCTCCCTCTGTCCTCCTCATCCCTGCCATGTCTCGCGGATGATGTCCCTCCTGGTCCTAGCTGTGGTGGTCTCATAGGTCCACTCACCCCCATGTTGCTCAATGACCTCCGAGAGCGTGCCCTGCTCTTTGTCCTCGATCGTGCCCGATATGAAGGTTCTCTCTACTCTGGTGGAGCTACACCCTCATATAGTGTCCTCCAATGGTGTATCTCATCTCCGGTCTCTACCAACATCTGTGCCATCTCCCGTGCACTGGCATCTCAAATCGACCCAATATACTCAGTGACTCTCTGTTCCTCTCGCTGTGCCTGAGCAATCGCTGCATCTTGAGCCACTGTGAGTCTGGCTATCTCCACTCTAAACTGATCCTGCTATCTCTCTAATGTCGCAATGTGATCCTGCTGACTCGCTATGGTAGCCCTGCACATCTCCATCTCCTCTGTCCTAGCTGTCTCTAGCTCTATGGGTATATTCTACAATGCCTCATGCTCGCCTGAATCTGGCTCATCCTCGTCATCCCCATCCTCGTCTCCATCCTCCTCATCTCCATCATCCTCATCACCACCCTCATCCTCCTCATCCTCATCATCTCCCTCCTCCTCTCCTGTAAGTGGGAAGTCCTCATGTCACCTCGGTACTGGAATATCCGGATCTATCAATGGCACTGGTCGTCATCATGCAAACCATCTATCATACTCATCTGTCATCCCCGCGTCTGCCACATCTGATCTCCAATCCCACTATCTCTGCTGTAGCTGTGAGAAGTCCGCATATGCTGTGTGTGGCTGAATCATACTCCCCCATTGACTCATCTCTCTATGAGATCGGGCAAAGTGTGCAGTCCTCCTAGGTACATCCTGCCTCTCTCCAAACTGTCATTTGACTCTCTCTGGTAGGTACAACTCAATCACTCTCTGGTGATTCACTGGTCACCCAATCAAGTACCTCTCCTATCTGCAATACGGAAGCTCCTCACTATCATCTGACCATCCTGGGCAATAATGATATGGCCTCCATATGAACTCTCTCAGTCTATCTAGCTCATGTCGCCAATATAGTATGTATCCAAAAGGACCCTATCTCAGTGCTCCTCCATAGAAATACACATATGGTTGATGTGGTACTACCTGTCTCTCTGTAATTGGTCGACATATGGCTATGTGCTCAAATGCCCATACCTGTAGTAGTGTAACTCCACAGCTCAAAGTCTGCACTCCCTGATATGCTATCTGATGCAACTAAAAATATAGCATAGCCAGTACACATGGTCCCCATGCATACATTGTCCCCTCTATCGCCATCCGCTCTAGCACTCTTCCCCATCCAATAGGGAATCCATGTCCTCGTCTGTCTCCTACTAGTAGACATGTTATCACCACAGCTATCACCACATATCGTCGATCATACTCCGATGCCATGGTCTCCCAGCCAATCTCTCTCTCCATGATATCCAGATCATCTATGTCACACTCAAATAATCTGCACAATTCATCTCTCCCTGTCACTGGGTCATACTCTATCATCTCACCATGAATCGAAATGCGGAGGATACGCCATACATCCTCCAGTGTCATAGTTGCCTCTCCAGTCGCCAGATGGAATGAGGAAGTCTCTGAATGCCATCGCTCTGCCAATGCGATAAGCAGTCCTGTGTTTGCCCTAATCTCGGGCATGAACGTGACATAGTATATCCCAAGTTCTGCTAATGTATCTCTGTCTGTGCTCCTGAGTCTATGTTGTAGCATGAAGCAGTCAGGTCGGTTCTCCCGTATGATCAATGGATACTGTCGACTTTGCATCACAATTGGGGCACATTTTGTCAGTTTTAGGGTTTTCTCCTATGGGTTGCATTTCCTCATTTTCATGTCTAATCAAGGTGTTTTTCATCTAATCTGACCTATCCTACCCTTGACCCCTTTTTCTGGATCCTTTGCATGTCATTTTGACCAAAATTAGGGTTTGCATTGCACAATTGCACCTGTGTAAGGTAACCTGCGCCTATGTTAGGTAATCTGCGCTTGTGTCTCCTTATAGAAGTGCAGAAGACCCCACACAAGCACATGATTTGCCCTACACAAGCGCAAGAGTCCTTTTCTGCATCCCCTATGGGCCCCGCAATGTCCTGCAAGCAAGTCAAATTCATAAAATTGAAAATATGGGTTTTTGAGATCCATACCGTTGCTCCTGCATCATCCAGTCATCTGAATGTGCATACACATTCCCCGAGGTGATCCGCCATTGGAATTTTCACCATCTCTCTGCAAGTGTCCTTGTCCAGAGCAACAAATCCTCCTCTTTGTCTAGTGCAAATGAGCAATTTTCCCTCTTTTGGTCCCATTTATAGATCTTTGCCAGTGCATAGATGGACGTGCACCCTCTCCATCTTATGTTGGTCGCGGTCTTTTGCATCATCAATTGCTTGTCCTTCATGCATCCACTCTTCGATTGTCAATCCATTCGATCCTATCATTTTTATCGATCAATTGGCCTCTTTTCTGCATGTTTCCGGCCACTTCCTCGAGGGGGCATGCATATGTCAATGTTATTATCTGGGGCATTTTTCATTATTGTTCTTTGAAACAACGCTTAAAATTGCATTGTCTCAAAGAGGGGCAAAATGTAGACACCTAAAAATGGTCAATGCTTGTGGAATCATACTTTAACATTTACGCATTGCCTCATTTTAGGTTTTTGCGTCGCATTAACATTTCTTCTATGTTGCGTACTTGGTCTTTATCATTTGGGAACATTGAGTCATTCTTCTACATTCTTCATTCATCTCGCCTTCGAATTTGGTCTTGTCGACAATACTCTCTAGTCATGATTTTAATCGATCTTATCCTATTGCATCAATGTGCGTGTTCATTTGTCATCATTTTGGACATCGTCAATCCTAATTAGGGTTTTGTCCTCCTATCAATCTTGTCATCGATTTGTCATCGATCATTGTCCTCTTATCAATCTTGTCATCTGGCAATCGATTTATCATCAATTCTTATCATTTTCAATCTTGTCATTTTAACGATCGATTTGTCATCAGTCGTTGTCATGTTCGATCTTGTCATTTTGTGATCGATTTGTCATCGATCGTGGTCATTTTCAATCCTGTCATCTTGCAATCTATTTATCATCAACCCTTGTCATCTTGTCAATCTTGTCATTTTGCGATTAATTTGCCATCGATCATTGTCTGTCTCAATTATGTCAATTTGGATCAATTAGTCATTGTTCCTCGTCAATTGGCACATTTATCAATCAAATCATTTATCACATTGGTCATTTATCAATCCAAAATCAAATCGAATCGATATCAATTATCCTTTGTCAAGACCTAATTGTCATTCTCGCATTGCTAATTCGTCTTCTAGGGTTTCGTGATTTAATCATTTAACCTTGTGTGTCATTTCTTCCTTTAGGATTAATAAATTGATTATTTATCCTAAGTCTTCTTGTCACAATTAAATGTTCATTTAACTGGCTAATTATTCCTCTTTGTGAATTAATTAATAAATGACAAATTATTAATTAATTTACCTAATTTCTAATTTCCATCAATTTCTTAATTCCTAAATTCTTAATTCTCTAATTTTCTAATTTTCTAATTCCTAATTTCAATTTCCTCCTATTTCTCTCCTAAATTCATGGAAATGACATAGAAATTTGTTATAAATTGTCATAAATCCTTGCATAGAAATTTGTCATAAATTGTCATAAATCTTGCATAGAAATTTGTCATAAATTGTCATAAATCCTTGCATAGCAATTTGTCATATGCATGTCATAATTTTGCTATTCTTGATTTGAATTTCCATTCGAATCACTATCATGCTAATTTGATCTTTTTCTCCAATTTCTCTATAAATTGGATGAATTTCTTCAATCAAATCCCTAACCCCTAATCAGATTATCGAATTTCTAGTCAATCACGCTTCGAGTATTCTAGAGCAATATCTTATTTACTTGCTTTCATATCATGATCATGCACTAGTAGGTGAGATCCACAACAAAAACTATTTGGAGAAGAAAGAAGGACAATGGAGCCGCATGAAGGAGCATTCAAATCATACCTTTGGTTTGCTTGATTTCTAGCTTTGAATGTTTTTATTTCATGTCTCTATTGGATGTAATTAGGATAGATCATTGCAATTGTGCTTTCGTGATTGAGCTAATGATTAGCATGTTTATATATTGTTTGTGATGATTCCTGATTTCCTATGCTACATGGTGAATCTTATTGATAAACCCGTACCTCCTAACGACCTATGCAATAAGTATTACCTTTGATCCTAGTGAGACTATTGAAACACCTGATGGCCCACTATGTATCACTGCAAAGATCAAAGACATACTCTCTCATAATTCATTCCAATATATAGTTGTATGATATATTGACCAGATTCATAAAATTTCATCATCTTGAATAAAAAAAAAAGAGCATTGTACAATGTAATTGCTGGAAAAAACAAGCCCACCAAAGGGACTAAAAAAGAGGGTAAGCTGCCGATTATCATATCAAAAGTATATTAAATAGTCTTTTTCTTCTATTACAAAGATATATTATAAGATCAAATGAGTGATAGGACCAAATAAGAAGATACGCCTTTCTTCGTAAAATACCTAATTCATTGGGTGTTTTATAAACTAATTAATTACTTTAATTTGTTTGATACAAAACAAATGGGACCAATTACCACATTGTATATTGATACATATAAATGATAAAATATATCCGCTTCTCAATTATATTTTTTGAAACTGTTCTAATTATATATTCACATCCTTGGTTCTCTTCCATGAAATCGATCCCATCTACCATTCATAAATGTCTCAAATTTCTTCATAATGATAAATCTTAACTATAAATCATAGCATGTACCAACCCACACATGCGGTATTAAATTTATTTCCATTGTTTAATAAAATATTGAAATAATGTAGCTCATAGATAAAAAGCATTTGCAAAACTATCATTAATAAAATGAAATAGAAAGCATTTTTATATCCATAAGAGGCAAACTGAAAAGAACTGGAATTTCCAAAATTATCATTAATATTTATGTTTCAGAAATTTATAATTTTTACATGTCTGAGACTTGAGTCCCTCAAAAACTTTAAAGATAAAATGAATGAGCCACTGAGCCTATGAGGTTACGAGGAGTGATGACATAGCCAAAATAAAAAACTACTAGGGGTCGGGGCTAGGGCATAGGTAGTGGATGGTTTACTCGAAGAATCTAGCCCTCCCTCCATGTAGAATTCTTTAGATAACATAAGCTGAGAGAATTCTTCAGGCCAACTGTAGTCTGGAAAGTTGTCCAGGAGCAACCATTTTTGGACAAAGTCCCTGCCAATCCGCGCCCATTTCCTATGACGTGTCAATTGCTCCGCATTCAGGTTCAAAAGAAACGGTTGCCTAGCTACTGACACTATTTGGTCAGGGAGGAGAAGCTTGGTTAATTCACTCGCCCAAGGGATCCCCACCCCTACTTCTGCAAGGATGACAACAGTGACATCATCTTCAAGGAAGTCTTCTTTAAACACCCTCCTTAACAACATCAACATGTCCACCTTGTCTCCTCCGAGGTCCACAAGAGACGCCAAGAACCGGGATGTAATGTTCATGTTAACACGATATCTATTTTCGTTACGCAAAAAGTCTCTGCCCAGTACCATCCTCATAGCCTCATTGGTGAACATCCCAACCTCCTTGTAGACTGATTGGAGGGTTGGGTCTTTAACGGAGCCCAAAAATGCCCTCTGCTTCTCCACATAAATGCTTCTCAAGCGGATAGGAGTGTCCATCTTCACAAATCAGATTACCAAATTAAACCACTTGAGCCTATAGACCTAAACTAGAGGCAAAATTTAAATTTCATGACCTCCAACGATTTATCTACCAAATGGAAAAGGCTAATTGAGGTTGAAAGAAGCAAAGATCATATATAAATAGTTGAAGATCTTGATTTTAATAATTACTTCTCTAACCGTATTAATTCCTTTAATTTTTTTTAAAATCTTTCGTATATCTCTACAAATCTTTCCAATAAATGCACTAGTGTGTGAAATAAGAAACAACTATAAACCAGTACCAAGTTGGCAAATACCACATTGGAAATCATGGGGACAAAGTGGAATGCAGTTAGTGACTAGACATATATTAAATGACCAACATTATGCTCGGGGCACTTTCTGGTGAACTATGTTCTCTTCAGAAAATTGGGCCGGAATAAAAGTTCAGCCATCGATCTACGATCATCGAATGGTTTAAAATCATTGATGGATTTTAGGTGCGTGTCAGTCTTCACGTGTCAAAGAGGTCACGCTTATCGATATATCATGTAGAGTCCAGACTCAATGTGATGTGCCTTGTCTATTAATGGCAATGAATTCATGAAATCGCTAATAAAATATATATTTTTCCCTAAATAGAAAAATATTAGCCAAACAAATTAAATAATTTTCAAGCGGTGGATAAAAATCTCTAGTACACTTAAATAATTTTTCCTTTGAAGTAAAATTTGTCGCCCATACAATTATATATTTGTTCCTTTAAATGAAAAAATATTCGCTTCCTACAATATATATATTTCCCCATAGAACAAGGTATTATTCACCAAAAATTTATGGAATTTTCGTACCCTAGAAAAAAGCCGCCAATATTAAATAATTTTTTTCCCTATTTTGAAAAAAAATTTCGCCATCAATATGAAAATTTCCCCCCAAAAATAATGTCTGATTCGCCAAGATTTTACACTTTTTCTCATGGGGTGCTTTCTTAAAGTTATCCCTGATCATGGCTCCAGTGGGATGTGTTTTTCCTCATTTTTGAGGATTTGGAATGGATTTGGATTCATCCTTGGCACATGATCATGCTTTGTCTCTTTTTTTTTGTTATTCTTTGGTGAAGGCTCTTGCCTTGTATGTGGCCTATGGATTTCGATTATGTTCAACATGTTCTTAGCTTTGTTATGGGAGCTTTTATGTCTCTTGTGAGCCTTCATTATGTGTTTATGATGATTATTTCATTTTTTTATACCCTAAGGTCTTGGCATATGGTAGAGGGAGTGGGCTTTCATGTGATGAACAAGGTCATGTGAGATGGGTTGTTTAACACCTAGACCACCATGACACATTGAAAGTTTTCTTGTTATAAACAAGTGATAACATTTACAAATAATTGATTGGGTTGTTATTCAATTAATAAGATAATAATAATATTGGATTGAGGCCATTGAGATGGAAAACTAATCTCCCTTGTTCTCCCATAGGTTGAGATGGCTCCACATGTCTATTGGGGATTATTTTTACCCTTCTACGTGAGAGTAGCTTGTATGTATCTCAAGGGTATGGACTACTCTTGTATATGAGGATATCATACATGACTACTATGGGTGTATATTTACCTTCTTCGTGAGGATAGCACGCAGAGACATGTCTATCATGGTTGGCCATATTCCCTTCTATGCGAGGATAGCATGTGATGACACTCCACTTTTACATATGACCATGGTTCTTATGCCTTGATTTGTTGTTGTGCCTTTGGGAGAGTTCATTGATTTGATTTTAGCCTTGTGAAGTGATTTGGTTATTAATATGTTGTATACCTTTGTTGTGTCATGTTGAGTCTCTTGGTTGATAACTAGGTCTTGAGTGTGAGTTGGAACCTCATGCCATCTCCTAGAAGGAGGGGAGGGGGTGTGTGGTTCCTATTCGGTTCCACATGGTCAGGTTGTTTGACAAATTTTTCCATTGGTATGTTCTTCATTGGATGTTGCATTTTTGGACATGGATTTATATTATCTCTTCATGTGGATGGATCTTGGAGCATAATCTATTTAATCAAAATTGTTATCATGTGGTATGTAACTCGAGAAGTATATAATTATAAAGAAGACTATGTAATTAGGATCTTGAGAACATGTGTAATAGGACATATAGAAGATTGAATTCAGAATGAGATATATCTAATAAGAATTTTGTAAATGGATATTCATTGTGTATGTAATTTCTAGATTAGAAAGAAGTTAAATGACTAAGTGATATGTCTGCAATGTGTTGTGGATGATAGTGAATATGATGACGGTCATGTATGCCTTGATTCAAAAGATGTTAATCCTTAGTGTTAGTTATTCTTGAGATATGGAAATGAATGAGTAGTTGTAGACTTATATGGAATCAATAGTTATTCATTATATGGCTGAGTTATGAAGACAATTTCTATGTATTAGGGATAATATTGTATCATGTTGACTTGTTAAATGTGGAAGAATATCATGAACTCTTGTATCTTGTAATATCATGTAACATGTTGTTGTAAAGAGACTATGTGTTGTACCATGTTTTTGTAAGTATTAGGACTTGATCATGTAGAGACTATGATCTTGGAGTGTAATAAGAAAATATTATGTCATATGGTTTATATTGTGGAAATGTTCATTATGAATAGGATTGAGGTGGTCTTGTTATATGTAAACCTAAATGGAATCATGTGATTATAAAATTTAATACAAGTGTTGTTATAACTCATGTACATGCAAGTGATTAGTGATCTTGATGATATGTAACATAATTCTTAAGGAAAATATCTATTCCTATTCATAGAGATGGATATATGGATTCATAATATGCTAGATGATTATTGTAAGAATGGTACTCAGGAACATTTGGTTTGGTTCTATAAATCAACCTAGTGAATAAGGTTAAATGAGAGTTATCATGGTATGTTATTAAGATGTTTCTAATAAGTAGTGACAGTGAGATACCCTAGGGAATGGGTGTATGAATGATAATATGTGATGATATGTTATTATTATTTCCGCTTGTGTTAAATGTTACTATGGTTATGTTCACAATGTTCTATGCATTCTCATGGATAGTAAATGATGCATTTGTTACGTATATGATAGTTAATCATAGTTTTTTATTATGGAAAAAATAAGTTTTGAAGGGACCCGAAACCCTTTACAAGGAAATTACATAAGATGTGTCATTTAATTCCATCAACATAGGATGAACCATCAAGACAACAAGATTGGCAGAAATACAAGACAAACAGAGAGAAACATAGTCCAACATCAGCAAAAAGCTAGCAAAAGGCCAACAAAAGAACAAAGAAGCACTAGCAAAAGGAACAACACTATCCCAGATAATAGTCAATCATAGTTGCACATGTTGATCAATAGATTTTTTTTTAAAAAATTATCTCTATTTCTGGTTAGATTATGTTTATTTCTCTAGGGTATTTTGGTGGGCATTGCATAGTTCCTTTTTTATTATGCATACCATGTCTAGATCTTTTGCTAGTTGAAATCCATCAGGTTTCTATATGTAGACTTCTTCTTCTAGTTCACCATTTAGAAAACCCGACTTGATATCCATTTGATACACATTAAATTTTTTATGAGCAACAAAAGCTAGAGCATTATAATTGCCTCCATTCTAGCCACAAGAGAAAAGGTCTCCCCAAAATCAATGCCTTTAAGTTGAGAGTATCTTTTACATACCAATCTATCCTTGTTCCTTGTCACTTTCCCTTCTCCATTCAATTTATTCTAGAACACCCACTTGGTTCCAATAACATTTTTTTCAGTAGGTCTAGTAACAAGTTCCCTTTTCTAATTCTTCTCAATCTAATCAAGTTAGATTCTTTTATAATTTCATCCATCCTTCCTCTATGCATGCATCAGACAAAATTTTAGGCTCAACTTATGATATAATATAAATATTTACATATTCACTTGTCTTGGCAAGTCCCTTCCAAGTCTACACACCTTCATTCTTGTCACCAATGATATGATCTTTAGAGTGATTCTTTTGAACATATCTTGTCGGATTCTTTGGGGTCTTTTCTGATTTTTTTTCTCTATTTTATTTTCTCTTCTACTTCCTCTTAAGTGCATGAAACAACATCAAGTTCACAATCCTTAGGTACAGTGTAATCTAATAATAATCTTCATCCACTTTGACATTTTCACTTTCAAGTATCTTTTGCAGTCTTTTGTTGAAACATCTATAGGCATTGCTTTTTGTAGAGTAACCAAGAAAGATTCTCTCATTAGCTCTTGAATAAAATTTTTTAACATCATCTTCATCTATACTCATATAGCACTTGCTTCCAAAGATTCTAAAATACTTGATAGTAGTGGGTCTCTTATACCAAAGTTCATAAGGGGTCTTTGGATGATTAACTCTCACCTTCACTCTGTTAAGAATATATATTACAATATGCACACACTCCTTCCAATAAAAATCCAGTTATATTAACATCTTTCACCATTATTCTAGCCATCTCTTAGATAGTCCTATTTTTCCTTCCAACAATCCCATTCTATTATGGTGTCCTAGGAGTAGAAATATATCTCCTAGCACCATGCTCTTCACAAAATATTTCAAACTCATTTTTATCTAAAGTCACCTCCTCTATCAAACCTTAAGAATTTGATCTTAGCATTCATTTCAGTTTTAACAATAGACTTGAAAATATTAAATCTATCTAAATCTTCTGATTTCTCCTTTTAAAAAGTAACCCATGTCATTCTACAATAATCATCAAGTATCATAAAGAACCTTTCACCATTAAGTTCCCTTATCCTAGTAGGTACACATAGATTAGTGTGTATCATCTCCAAAGGTTTTGAAGTAGTAAACTCCTTGATCTTGAATCTTTTCTTTATTTATTTTCCCATCTGACATTCCTTAAATGCAATGTTTGCATGTTTGATAATCTTGAACAAATATCTAACAACATGTGTGGAACTGATCTTTACCAAATTATTAAAGTTTATGTTTCGTATCCTTTTTTGCCAAATCTAGCATTCACTACCTTGAGAAATCAAACAATTGTCATCAATAACTTCTTTTAAGTAGTACATATTTTGATAAATTCTTGTTCCTTCTACAATTAGTCTTCCAAAGTCACCTTTCTTGATCTCATAGCCCATATCATTAAATGTATGTTTGTATCCTCCACTGCACATTTGACTTATACTAAGAATATTGTGTCTAAAGCCTTTAACATATTGTGTCTAAGAATGCTCTTTGTGGGACCCGCTGGATGATAATCGATGCCTCTCAGCCTCTCATGTTTTTCAATGACACATAAGTTTTCGACAAAGCTATTTTGTGTTTTTATAGATAAATTGCATCTTGTTGCTAACAAGTTTGAGCATAATTCTCTTTGTGGACTCCACCACCTTTTATTTGTTATTTATATAAACTATTTTAATGGTCTTTATTTTTTCATTATAGATATATTTTTCATATATATCTCATCATCAATAATACTCATAATAATTAATTTAAATCATTTTAGATTGATTTAAATTTTGATTTTATCATAGTATTATTCCCCTCTACAAATATAATGTAGGTCATTATTATATTATTCAAATCATTAAGATTCAAATAACAAGCATTTTACATCTTTTCACTCGAGTTTGCAGTTTGATGGTGGAGCCTGGGTCCCATTTTGAAACTATATGTTGGGCTCTACCCTCATGGGAGCCACATTTACTCCACATGTAGCCTAAACAAAGAATCTCCCATTCAATATGAATCTCAATAGCCTCAATGAGTTTAAATCATAATATTGATTTAAATTATCAACTTTTGGAAAGCAAAACATTCACTCTTGTGAAAGATTTACAATCAATCTCTAAAATGAAGCTAGGTCTCCCTCTTAGACAAAAAAATTTGTTCTACATATTTTGCCAATAAATCCACTCAAACTAGTGGCAAGAATAATTTAGAGCAGGTTCACGATCATAAATTAAGTTTAAGCATTGTTAAATTGTGCATTTTGACTTTTTCTAAACATGTCCAAACTTATTTTTTTGCATCTCGAATCAACCCTGAAAAATGACTAAATCATACCATGAGGTCACGAGACTTGGCAATCATGTAGTTATATAACCAAAGATTTCAACGCAACAAATGATTCTGAGAAATTCATTCTAAGGTGAGGGATATTAATTTCCAAAGATGACCTCCAATTGTTTTCTGAAAATATAACTGATAAAACTTTGTACATTGCTTTTGCTTTTGTTCCTAAAAATATGTCAAATTGATTGTTGAAGTTCTGCAATCTATCACAAGAGTACATTTTCATATAGAGAATCACAAGGACCAATATTTTCGATGAGATATTCATCCAACTAAGAAATATAAATTTCCAAGGTGGGCCTCTGATTGACTTTTAGCTTAATGCTGATAACACACTAAAAAAAATTCATTTGGTTTTAACTTTGAAAAAATATCAAATGAGGCAGTGAGGTTCTAAGACTTGGCATATGAGTTCATGGTTATATAGACAATCACTGAGAATGATTGGTTTGATGTGGAGGCCACTCAAGTGAAAAATCTTAATTTCTATAGAAGGCTACTCGAACAAGTACTGGACACATGATTGACAAAACATCCAAAGTTGCAAATTGACTGGGTTTGGGAAAAATACCAAACAAGGCTTTGGGATTTTACAAATGGGAAGAGGGGTTGATTGTCATATTGACAATTGCACAAAATAGTTCTTTTGGCTTGAAATCTCATATGTGCAAAAATGTTAAGTCCCACAAATGCTTGCTCGGGAAAACTTGCAATATGCAACAATATGGAACCCTAAAATTTGACATTTCAAATTATGATCATATCTAACCTTTTAAGGGCTAAATATGAACATACATACATCTCAATAAGAGGTGAACATGATGGAATATTGAGTTTGCTAATAAGTTGTTATACTTGAGGAGGCATTTTAGGGTTTTTAAACATTTTTCTCATTTAGGAAACTCTAAATTTTGCAAAAATTTAGGGTTCCAATAGGAGTGTTACCTTTTATACAACAAAGTTTCAAATCCCAAAATCCGTAGATTTTAGGTATGATTCCTTCCTCATTTTCTAAAAAAAGTAGTTTGAGTCATCAAACTTGGGAATCTTGTAAGATCCATCTTGTTTAAGCTTCTTCTAGAAACTTAGCTTTGATACCAATTGTTGAACACACCATTGGACTAAGAGGGGGGTGAATCAGTCTGGACCTTAAAACATTCAATCTAAGGCTTTATCTTTTCAAAACATAAGCAACTTATCTTTTACTTTATCAACAATAATGAAGAATAAAGAAAAGAAACATAATGCACAAGAGAACACCATATTTAAATGGGAAACCCAATTATGGAAAACCACGGTGAGAGTCAACTTACTACATATGAAATGATTACATGACTATTTTAGGATCATTGCCAAGGAAGCACAATGCCACCTAAAAGACTTGCAGGTTGAGATACACTATCCTAGGGTGAGATACACAAGGATGTATAGGTTGGAGCTCACTGCTCTAGGGCAAGATATAAAAAATCTTTCAAGATGGAGCTCACTTCTTTAGGGAAAAGTACAAAAGGACTTGTAGTCTAGAGGTCACTACTCCAAATAAAGATACAATATCACAACAACTGAATCAAGAGGGAACAATCTTCTTAAAAATGAAGTTGCAGTTGAACCACTATCACAAGTAGCCAAATCCAATAATAATCATGACCACATTGTCACTATCTTCAAAACACATAACTCTGCAAGTGATATGATCATGAAAGCACATTCACACATATTCTGATTTATTCACCCATGTAATACCTCCCACGTTTGCACTCTATTTTTTTTAAAATTTTGATATGAGATAGACTCTATTTATGCTTTATCCCATGACCATGTGCATGTTATCATTTGTACTGGCACCCATGAGGTTCATCCTGCTTACAATTATATTCTTTTATTCATATGATGATATTACTATTGATGTGGATAGTAGGTTATACTTGTATCTTTAGTGATGATCCTATGTGCATGGTGACTCTATAATGATGTGGCATGATGTTATATGATTATGTATGGATTATTTTATGAGGATATTATGGTTTTATTGGTGTTATGTTATTACTTGATGATGTAATATTTTGATGAGATGTGATGCTATTGACTATGGTTTCTATGTGACCCTGATTGGGGAATGATTAATGATGTTTTAAATATATTATATTATATGTATGCACATGTATTTGTATGTTTGGGTTGATGAAGGCAATTGGCATCAACTCCACCTGGCTTCATAGGTCTAAGCATGCTTGCATTCCCTGATGATGGTTACAAGAGATAGCACAAAGATAAACATGTTTCCTGGCCTAATCCTTCACCATTCCTAATTAGAATGATTTATCCCCTAACTTGTGTGATTACACCCTCAAGTTTCCATTAAGGTAATGACCTGATACTGTAATACATAATGTGAGAAACCAACAAAGATTGTATGTGCATTAGTTGTCGATTACATGATGTTGTCACTTTAATATTCATACAAGTGATATTTAGCATTGTAGGTGGAATATAATATCATAATGAGTAATTTTTTTATATGCATTTAATATTGTGGGATTTGATATTTTGGGGCTTTTTGTAGTTTTATGGTTTTTGAAGTAGAATTTGGGTTTTTAATTGTTTTATCATTTCCTTTTCCAAAAGAGATTTTATAATTAAATTAAGTCATTTTCGCACACTTAGTGTATTTTCTTGCTTGGCTCTCCAGAAATCCCTCTTGTTGGGAAAATGGTGATTGTTGAGATGATATGATTCTGGAAGGGAGATTTTGTGGGTGTGTAATTCTTTGAATTGGATTGTAGATGCTTTTTTGATGTTGAATTCTTGTGAGCATTGGTGGAGTTTGGGAAGTGTAGTTTGAATTTGAGTGATTCCTCCATTTAGAGGTATGACCTTTCTCCATTCCGCTTTTCTCTTCAATTTGAATATTTTATGGATGTCTATGATGCATCGAGGGATGTTTTTTTATTAGGATGTTATCATGTTTTTCTTCTATGAGTGTTTATTATTGTATTTTCTTGTGTGTTGGGAAATTGATGTAATTTGGGGGTATTTTCTGGCAAATTATTCCCAAATTTACTTGGGAATCTTGTTTGGATGATATTTTGTGTTTTTAGGATTTCTAAATGGGTTGGTTCCCAATTTTGTCTCCCATACTTTATTTTTGGTTGAACTTGATGCCCTAGGTAGCTTCCCAGAGAAAAATCCTATAATTGATTCTAGATTTTTGCATTTGCACTTATAATTTTACATTTGTATGTATGATTTCACATGTTCTAGTATAATTTTTTAATTTCTCATTGAATTTTTATTTTCCAATTAAATTTCATATTTGCACCCAAAATTTCATAATTGGCTTCTCTAATTTGTCATTTGGGTTCTTGACCTTTTTCATGCATCTATTGAGTTGTTCTACTTACTCAAATTGGTGTATGGGTCCAATTGGCTTGTTATATCATGGTTCTTTGTGTCAATTAATGCTTCTATGACATTCCAAAGAGAATTTCCATTCATACTTGTGATTTGAGATCAATCTATTGATGGATTCTTAACTTGAGGCCTTGTGTTTAAACTCTTGAGTAACACATTGCATTGTATTGGGAAAATGAACTCATGGGATTCTATTATGATGACAATTATATGTATATATGCTATTTTACCTCTTTTCATGCATGATCTTGGATGTTTGTACCTAGAATCAACAAGTGGAGTGGCTCTCAATGGGGGTCAACACCCAAAGTGGCTACCTGGATAACCTATTGGAGAGTTGGGTTAACAAGTGAAAACCTAATAAAATAATGGTGTAAAAAAAATTATGGATGACCCTTGAATTCCTTGAGTTTTTGTATATTCTAAGGACATATTGGGAAGGCCTAACCATCTATGAGGCATTGATATGGCATGAACGAGTCTCCTTGTCTTCATGCAATGACTACTTGATTTCACATGAGACATCTCTTTGAGCTATGCAATGGCACTAATTTTGGTCTCTAGTATAAAAACCTATGTAAAATTGAGTAGTGACCCATGGTGAATTTATAACATGGTATCATTCCTATCCTTTTAATTTCATTGCATTCTTGTATGCCATGTATGCTTCATGTATGGTGTGAGTGTAAACATGTTGTATGCTTATTTCCTTACTTGAGTTTTTAGGCCTTGTAAATATCTCTATGATAATAATGGGTTGGACCTAAGGGTACCATATGGTCAGGTGGAATTGCACACCACCATTGGGGATTGATGAACCTTGTTCGCGAGCACCTTAGAAGAGCTTCATCACTATCTTTCTCTCTTGATATTTCTCTTTCCTTGTCATTGCAATTTTCATAGTATATGTTATATTATTTGAGAATTGTAGATTATGAAACAATCCAAATAAAGAATGATGCAATGAACACATAATTTTATGAGTAGAGTAGATGTCAGTAGATTGGTGTAGGAATAGTCCACCACTCATGAGTATGCATTATTTATATTTGATTCTAATTATGATGTTATCATAGGAATACTTCAAGTGGTGTTTTAAAATAAACTTAGAGAAGCAATGTAATGAGTAGAAGAATAATCGAGTTATTTCTTAATTGGATTGAGGTAATTAACCATGTTCAAATTCATTATCAAGGTGACAATGTTAGGGAACCCTTAGAGGAGTTATTCAAGTTGCACATTAAGCCTTTTGTAATGCATATTTGTAGATGAATAGTTAACATATCTTTATGTATGAGCCTAGTTCATGGGTATGTTCTCACAAAATGTTTATAAAAAAAATTGTCTTTTCATGTGCTTTTTCTCATATCCTCTAGGGTTCCTTAGTGGGGCATTATATCTCACATCACAACACCACACCATTACTTCACAACTCCAAATTAATCTTCTATATATATATCATCTTATTCATTACAAACATCAATTAGGTCAGCTAAAACAAGAAGGTTAAGCATAGGACCTATTAAGGTTAAGCATAAAACCTATTAAGTAGACTGCCAAACATAATTGTCGTTAATGTGGTACAATTTGGAAGATAGAGAGGACTTAAAACCTCATATAATAGTTCTCTAAGTAGCTCCAAATAATATATATTCTAGTTCACATCATCCAAGGATGACAACAAGGTAAGGTGTAGATAAACAATGTAGCACATAATTAGTTGGCCCAAAAACATATCATCCACGTGAATAAACTCAATGTGGATCCCCACAACCAAGGGTAGGACCCAAATACACCTTAACAAAATTTTAAATGTTAGTAAATATCATTAAGATCAAAGAAAAAGATGAAAAATAAAACTTTGTCAGCCAAACCATAAGAATTACCAAGAAGACAACATCAAACACAATGCAACACCAACCAGAACATTCAACACCTTGTAGAGAGTAAGGGGACATTACCAAAACACCCAAAATCATTCACTAATATTTCTTTATGACTCTTACATCTATACAAGATGACACAACATAAAAAAACACAAAACACTTTATTGCCAGAATGACAAGAACACAATCCTGAATAGAACATCCATAAAACCTCTTGAATAAAACTTCAACACCTAAAAATGGAGCCAAGATAAAGAAAAAACATTACAAACATTTTATCCAAGACCTAAAACATCAATATGAAGAAATATGGAGCATTTTATAGACCAATCAAATCCACTTCTAACAAACAACTTAGAGACTATTAAAAAACAACAATCACTAGCCACATCAAGTGCAACAACAAGAACCTAAAAAGATAAAAGTGAAATGTCCATAGAGAATAGATATTATTTTCAAATTTTCAAGACCAAATTATCAAATGTGGAGGAATGCAAAGCATTCTTCCATCCAAACTTTAAATACTCTAACCTACATATCACATCTTCTCATATTGAACAACAACCAAAAACAATATAAACTTGAACAAGAGTGCCTAGACCAAGGAAAGCACATTTTGACTATTATTATCATACCACAAATCCATAACTGTTGGCAATTGACACTCATTGGATTAATTTTTTTGTCATTGATGGAAACAAGATTAGATGGGAGTCATATGCCAACATTAGGAGGCATTCACCGACCAACACCTGCATTGGAGTATCCAGGGTTACAACTGGCACTGACACCGACATCCAACACTTCAGGAAAGCTGACATCAAGGAAGTTTTATTTGTAAAATCATTTTGTAATTGTTGTATAAGGCCGATATTGTATATCTTTTTGTATTGTAAGCCGACATAAGGCATATTATTTTTAAAGGGTATATAGGTCAGTTTGTTAGGTCATTATGAAAAATATAGAAAATATGGATGGGATTGTGGATTATAACAGAATAGGATTGTGGAATGCAAAGATCATTTGTATGTGAATTTTGTATCATGCAATGATATGTATATATTTATAAGACATTCTTGGAGGGAAGGAGATATCGATAGTAGTGTTTAGGATTTATCAACCGGTATAGAGTAGAGCTATAAGCAAAACTCTTTTTGGTATAAGAGATGCATTTTGTGAGTTCATTATCATTGTTTTACTTCAGCAGAAGCTTGTAGTCAGTGAGAATATTTAGTGATAAGCAGTGTGCTCTAGGCAGTGTGCCTTCCTGGATGTGCAGGCCCCCTCTTTATGTGATATCTTTCATATGGACTGTGAATTGATATTGTGGGTCACAATTCCCACTATGGTTTTTCCTCTTTGAGGTTTTCCACATATAAATTCTATGTGTTATGGTATTCATTCATGTGGATGGTTTGTCTGCTTTAAGTTATATGTTTATTCATTTACCGATTTATGTGTATATGTTATAAAAGCATAAAATATTATCTTATGGATAGAACACTGATTCACCCCCACCCCCTCTCAGTGTTCTTGGATCCCAATAATTGGTATCGGATCTTGGTACCTTGAAAGAAGTTTAACAGCTTGAGGAAGATCTTGAAACTAGAATCTTTAGGCATGGCTATGGAAAAGAAACTTGAGATGGCTCTTGAGGATTATGATGCTTAAAGGATGAAGAAATTGAAACTACAAGATGAATTGAATTGTGCAAATGAATTCATTCTTGTCCTGCAAGAAAGATTATCATCAGCTCAAGCTAGGAGGAAGGAACTTTTGCAAAAACAAGATGATGATAATGCACTCAAGGAACATTGTCAGAAGCCGAGTCAAGAAAATATGCTTATGCAAAATGAAATGCAAGACCTGACTATGAGGATGTCAAAGGATATTGAGGATAGAAAGAAGAAAGAAGAAAATCTTGCTACATCTCTGACAAACAAATTTAAAGAATGTGATAGATTGGCTCATGAGAATGATATGCTGAAAACTAGTTTGGTGCATTCCCGAAACAGTGAACAAGAACTTGAAAGACAAGAAATAACTCTGAGAGATGATCTAACTACTACAAGTGAGTACAAACAAAAGTTTAGGATCAATGCTGCACAATTGGATGACTTATTGAAAAGACAAAGGCAAAGTGATGATTCTACAGGACTTGGATTTGTACAAGGTAAAAGCTCCGATACCGTAGATTAGACAACTGGTATGCAGAACTCATCAGAATAGAGAAAACAGGTAAGGAAATCTATGCTTATAAATTAAATGGTAGATTCTTTGTTTGTAATAAATTTGGGCATATGGCTAAACAATGTAGAAATAGAGCAAATCAAAACTATAATTTTGTTCTCGGTCAATGCACAAATTGCAAGAAATATGGTCATAAGTCAGAAGACTACAGAATGAATGTTAAATGTCATGCATGTGGAAATTTTGGATATTTGACTAATCATTGTAGGTCAAGTAATGACACCAGATATGTCAAAGCAATTTAGAAGAACAATGTTACATATTATGCATGCAACAAAATAGATCATATTGCTAAGTATTGCAGAAGCAAGACTCAACCAGCTAGCAATGATAAAACAAATGAGAAAGGAAAGCAGAAGGTAGATGAAATACAACAATATCATACCAAGAGATGGGTTAGAAAATTTGAAGGACCAAGTGGAGATGCAACAACACCGGTAACTCCACCGGTATAATAGAGCATTCCTCCACCGACAAAAAATTCCACCAGTAACTAAGGCATAAGCCTTAGGAGTTGGAAAAATCATTGCAAATCTTGCATAGTCCCTGGAGGAGATCTGAAGAGATCTAGAAGAGAGCTAGAGAGTTGTGTTCATCATTGATGAAGGTTCACCTAACATAAGATTGTGAAACTGACAACTAGTAGGGTAGATCGTGAAGCATTTATGACAGTAAAATATTAGGGTTTATCTACTAATAAAAGGGGAAAGTGGATTCATTTTCACTCACCCAACATTCAAGCATTCAAAGTGAAGCAAAGATGAATTTTAGGTGATTAAGAGCGAGTGAAGGCATTCTGAAAGAAATTCTAGCAATTATCTAAGAAGCATTCAATCCTCCAACTGATGTTCGCTTTCAAGTATTCTTCGAAATGGCATACAGATCTTCAGATCCTACTTTCATTGCAAATTGCACTATTGTCGAAGTCAAGGATAGGCTGAGACCTATCTTTAAGGAGGTTCCCCTGATAACTAAGAAGGAAGACTCTATGAGAGCATTCTCTAGGGCTCCCAATGATGTGATGTATGTTGAAGATGTAAGGGCATACATTCACTTCACCTTGGAGGATCTAGGCACATAGGAGATCAAAGGCATGTATCAATCTATGATATTGGGAAGCTCTGAAACCATCAAACTGGAATACAAAGCCATTGAGGATCTAGGGTTAACTGGTATCTTATACATACTAGAATTCAAAGATGAGATCATCAGATACATTCTAAGTAGGGTTCGCAACGAGTTCATCTAGTTGGATTGACCTTACATGATCACAAAGGAGGCTATTCAAGAAGTCACTAGCTTACCCAAGGTTGGACAAGAACCTGGCAAAAATATTTCCAACATAGGGGTTGAGGAGCTCACTGATGCAACCCATGATAGAATATCAATGAGGATAAACACAATCAATGACACATATGTGAAGTTTGCAAGCATGATAATCGGTCATAAGGTAACTCAATCTAGCCGATTGAATTCTATTACTTGTTCTTACATCCATGCTGCATATTAGATGCTGAGGAATGATGCAAAATATAATTTATGTGTGTAGACACCCAAAATTGTCCAATCTAATTAAATAAATATTTTATTTATTTAATTATCTAAGCTTAATTATTCTATTAATTAAATAAATCTTTATTTATTTAATTAATTCATTTATCCTCTTCTAGCCTTATTTCTCATTTAAATAAATACATTTATTTATTTAAATTATCCTTTTCCTAAATTAAATAAATATCTTATTTATTTAATTGATCTCACTCCTTCTATTAATTAAATAAATCTTTATTTATTTAATTAATTCATTAACCTTTTCTACCCATGACACATGTTATTCATCTCTTAATTCATACACTACCTACCCCTTTCATTATTTTATTATTTCTTTTACCTACCCTCTAATCATAGCCAACCTCCTTTTACACCTCTCAATCTTATCCCTCCATTTCATATTGTGTCTTCTATATAAGGAGATGCTTCCTTCATTATTAAACCCTAACTATGCATTCAACCCCCCCCATTGACTACTTGACTACACTATGCTTTTGAACATAGGTGATCCTACTTGCAACCACATTTCGTTCTTTGTTGAGCTCTTGTGCACATAAAATCTAAGAGCAAATATATCAAGCAAGATCAATGGAGATAGGAAGAATGGAGATCCAAACCCTATTGGACATGTGATGGTATAATCTTTATGATTTCATTTGATTTGCATTGTCTTAGGTAATCTTCATATGTTATGGTGGATCTTTGTTGCTGTTAGGCTAGGGTTTTGTGGTTGAATTCATTTAGCCTTTCAATATCATTATTATTGTTATCCATTTTCACCATAAACATTTTGGCATGCCCCGTGGGACATGGATTTTTGTTAGATCTATGTTTTTTGTAGATTTTTCTAACCCTATATTGTTGTTTTGTAAAACAATTTGGAGAATAACCTTGTGCAGCTAGGGTTTTGGACACAAAATCAAGATCTTGGAGAGATTTGATCATATCTCAAAAAAGGCTTGGAAATTTTGCACCAAATTTTTTTTTGTAGGTTGAAGAAAGTATCAAGAGCTCTCAATACAAAATTCAGAGTTTTTGGAGAAAATTTTCATTTTCTATGAATTTTTTATGATTTTTCATAAAAAATTAATTTTGAGAGCAAATGAGAGAATTTTTTGGATTTTCTTACATTTTTGGAAATCACTTATAATTATACACAGGATCTATTCTTTTTTATTTTAATTTTGATGCAAAATATTTCCCTAAAAATTGGATCTTTAAAAATTAGGGTTTTTCCTTATTTTGATCATATCTCACAAACGCCTTTGAATTTTGGCATCAAATTTTTTTTACAGGTCAGGAAAAGTATTAGAAAGATTCAATAGAAATTTTAGAGTTTTTGGATCACTTGTTCAATTTATATGAATTTTTTATTATTTTTCATAAAAAATTAATTTTGAGAGAAAATTAGAGCATTTTTTGGATTTTCTTACATTTTTGGAAATATATTAGAATTATACATAGGATCTTTTCTTTGTGATTTTAAATTTGATGCAAAATCATTCCTCAAAAATCAGATCTTTGAAAATTAGGGTTTTGCATTATTTTACTCATATATCACAAACTGCTTGGATTTGTTGCAGAAATTTTTTTATGCAAGATTTGAAGACCATTAGGACTCTCCAGTAAAAATTTTCAATTTTTTGGATCGATTTTGCATTTTATATGAATTTTTTTATGATTTTTCATAAAAAATTAATTTTTGGAGCAAATTAGCAAATTTTTTGGATTTTCTTACATTTCTGGAAATCTCTTGAAATTTAATAGGTGTTGTTTTTTTTATGATGAATCAGATCTTTGAATTGGTCAACAAAACACATTGTTGAAGGCCCCTATTTCACAAAGTCTTTTGGATCTAAAATTTACCTAACTTGTGTGCTTGCAGGAAGGGGTGATCATTTGAAACAATCCAAACTACTAATAAATCTTTGTTGCAGGTCCTTAGCAAGGGTTTTTGGATTTTTATTGTGTGCCTTGTTTTCATAGACTAGCAAACACTTCAATTGGTGCACTAAAATTGAATCATTGTCTTATGTGTCTTGAGCAATAGGCTCTTTTTGTTTAATCTTTAGAGGGCCTGTCTTCCCGTGTGGTCATTAGGACTACTAGTGAGAAGAGAATGACCCAAGTGGTAACAAAAGAAAATCCATCTTCTTCCAAACCACTATAAATAACTGTATTCATGGTGAAAACTATGAATAACGTGTACTGATTAGTTCATACCGACACTATGTCTCCCCATAAACCTGTTTGATCAAATTTATTTGATCAGTTGTAGGGCGTAACCCCTACCGGCTGGGAGCCTTCTATATTTACAGAGCTGAAAGTGCCGCATGTATGGCCACACGAGCGAATGCCCTTACTAGCACCTTTTTGTTTTAGAAGCCCAAATCCTTCTAGTTGTTGGGGCAAGAGGTCGGACCTCTAGTAGCAGCCCACACACATACGGTTCTTAGTAGAGATACAAAGTTCACCACGGGGAGTTTTCATGAGGACTGATGCTTGGTTGACTGGAGAAGTGAGTGTCGAGGGTGGAGCTAGTGAGGTCAATCATCTAAGTATCCGCTCTGAATAGCGTAGCCTCGGGGGTAAAACCCCATGTGGGATCAACAACTATTGTCTTGGCTAGCCATAAGAATTGTGCTTGACTTATTTTAAACATTCAAACATTCAAGACCAAATAGCAAAACATTGTGTCTTTTGTGTCTTCAAGTGTATGCAAAACAATTTTACATCAAACAACACACTTTTCTTGGAGTCATTGTCAGTCTAAACACTTGCAAACTCTGAGTCCTCATCAACATTGTGTCCTCTTGTCACGAAAAATAGTCAAACATTCAGATTTGGTCACAACCAACAACTTCACAAATTGGAAAAATTTTACAGTCCAGCAAACAAGAGCAATCAGTTTCGGAATTCTTGAGCTTCCTAGGTTGTTTCTCCAGGTTTTCATCTAGCATTCAACTTGTCTTTGGGTCTCACAAAATCCATCATTGGTTTACACCTTACATTACATTCACATTTGTCTAAACTTGAGTCAAAAGGTCACTTGCTTGTCCTCACTATACTTTGTCAACACACTACATACAACAACATTTTGCTAAGTGGTCCCTCATCAAGGTCTATCACCTTTGGGTCTCATTTGGTCTTACTTAGAGTCAAGGTCAACTTACCTCATCAAGAGAAACTATCCTCTTTTTGGAAGTCACACCTACTCTACTACATACATACTTGGTCTTACACTTTGGACATTGTAAGTACACCTCAGATTCATTTACATTCCATCCAACTCTTGGTCTTCCATACTTTTTCCATTTTTCATCTAGTCTCACACATCTCGGTCAATACCTAGTTCATGGTTGAAACCCATCTTCAAAAATCTAGGAGAGAAACTAAAGAGGCTCAAGAGTCCGCAAACATGAGTTCTTATGAGTATGACAATGATATCTTTTTCAATTTTGATCATACTACATTACCTGACATGGATGCCTATAGAAACATTCCAAATGTTGAGAACATGGACACTACAAACAACAATGACACACACAATGATGATATAGACAAATTTTTAGTACATTCAGTAGATGTGGAAGAATCCATTATGGATCCCCGTTTCAATCGATTGGTTGAGGAAATAATGAGGAGGGATAGACAATACTTCTTACAAATGATGGCACAAAGTGGAGCCAAGATACCTCATGATTTTGACATGTCTCAAATAATGGAAAATTGACCTTTGCAACAACCTCACTCCAACATGGATCAAAGGAGACCTAATAGTGGAGGCAATAGAGGACCACATATGGTGCCTGAATCACCATCATCTTTGTTTCAAAAACCAGAGGTCCCACATACACATGGTCAAGCATATGATACTCACCTTCGCAAACCATTATGGAAGTCTTATGCAGAAAGATATGCTCAATCACATACCAATGCTAAGGATCAACCACCAAAGCAATTGGATATTCAAAGGCATGCTCAAAATTTGGACACAAGGAAACCTCGTGTCAAATTTGGGGGCAACACATTAGAACATGACATGCCTGTAGAGTATGGTATACATGGACAAAATAGATATTTCATTCCTCAACATGAATCTATACCAAGTGGTCCATATATGCAGCATCACTATAGACCTCCTCCATATGAACATGTGTATGATCAATATCATCCATATATGAAACATGCTCCTCCTCCAATTGGCGCCTCAAGCATGGGGTATGGTCCAAGAAGTCGATCTCCAACTAAGAGCAATTTGGAGCAACAAATCAGGGACTTACAAAAAAAAATGGAGGACATAAATACACCAAAGCCAACATACACAATGAGAGACATATGTCCCTATCCATTTGACAAAATCATTCCAATGCCTCCATTTTCTACACACTTTGTGATGCCTAAGTTTGATAAGTATAGAGGAAAAGGGGATCCTACGGCACACATAAGACAATTTTTCACAGCTTGCATTGAGGTAGCATCAAAAGAGACATATTTGATGAGATTATTCCCACAAAGCCTAGGTGATCAAGCTATGGAATGGTTCTCCCAACTCCCACCTGTTATTAAGTCATGGGGTGACTTAGCAAAGGCATTTATCCAACATTTCTCCTACAACATAGAGACAGACATATCAGTCACTACTTTGTGCAACACCAAGTAAAAAGATGGAGTCTTTTTCATCATTTTTACAAAGATGGAGGAATCTAGCTAGCAGATGCTCTTGTGAAATTCCACAAAAACAAATGGTAGAAATGTTCACCCAGTCCACATGCTAGTGGTCCTACCTTAGCCAAGAAACTCATCAGGACTGGATATTACTGGCCCAATATGGAAAAAGACTCATATCAGTTTGTCAAGAAATGTAAGCAATGTCAAATTCATGGAGACCTCATACATGCACCAGTGCAAGAACTTCAACCAATTGCGTCTCCTTGGCCCTTTTGTCAGTGGGGACTCGATCTCATAGGCAAGATTCACCCTCCTTCTTCCAATGGTCATAAATTCATTATCACTGCCACAGAGTATTCCACAAAATGGATTGAAGCCATGCCTCTCACACAAGTCACTGGAAATAGATTGCTACGTTCATCCTCAATTATATCATTTGTCGATACGGTATTCCTATTTCCATTATCACTGATAACGGGCGTCCCTTCAAAAACTAGGATGTTCATTAACTTTGTGACGACTTCCATATTTCCCATCGTTTCTCCATGCCATATTAACCCCAAGGTAACGGTCAAGCTGAGGCATCTAATAAGACAATCCTTAAAATCCTAAAAAAGACAGTCGATGACGCTGGCCATAATTGACATATCCAACTTAATCCTGCACTTTGGGCCTACCACACAAGTGTCCGCACACCTACATGAGCTACACCCTATTCACTTGTCTACAACACTGAAGCCATCTTGCCTATTGAGGTCAAGCTACCCTCTTTATGAGTCTCTTTGCAAAACATCATCAGTGATGAAGACTATAGGGTCTCTCGCTTACAAGAACTGGAACTACTGGATGAACGAAGACAAACTGCTTTTAATCATCTCAAGGCTTATCAACAACGAATGAGTCGCAGCTACAATCACAAGGTCAAGACTCACACATTTGAGGTAGGTGATTTGGTTCTTAGAGAAAACCCCCAAAATCAGCAAGACAGAGAGAAGAAGGGCAAGTTCGAACCAAATTGGCTTGGTCCTTACATCATTACAGCAGCATATGGATCTGGGGCATATCAGCTCTCAACTACAAAAGGTGAACCTTTGGAGGATCCTATCAATAGCATGCACCTTCACAGGTTCTACACATAGCTCTTTGGAATATCCTAATTCAAAAATACAAAAAAATAAAAAATTTCAAAAATACAAAAAAATAAAAAATTTCAAAAATACAAAAAAAATAAAAAAATTACCAAAAATACAAAAAAAATCAAAAAAATTCCAAAAATTCAAAATACAAAAAAATCATAAAAACAAACAAAAAAATTGTTACTTAGTGAAAACCTGGCAAATAGGCGCCTTGTGACACAAAAAAATTTGAAAAATCAAAAAAGTAAAGAAAAACATTTTCGTCCAATGGTGAAAACCACTTCGGTGGTGCCCTAGGCAAGTACCATGGTGAAAACCAGGTCACCGGCACCATGCGTAGAGACATTTCTCCTCCCTCCTTTAGGATTCCATTTCATC
Source organism: Cryptomeria japonica (assembly GCF_030272615.1). Classification (NCBI taxonomy): domain Eukaryota; kingdom Viridiplantae; phylum Streptophyta; class Pinopsida; order Cupressales; family Cupressaceae; genus Cryptomeria; species Cryptomeria japonica. The sequence goes on along the minus strand of NC_081413.1, from coordinate 420,172,264 downwards.
CTTCACTTTGCACACACTCATAACCTATCCATCTCTAATAAACTTACACATTCCCATCATGGCTTGTTATTGATCTACCCAAGATTGGTTAGCCATCCATAATAAACATTCATTTTCACCCCTTTCCATCCATAATAAATCAGCTCCTATCTGTGGCAAAGGCAAATCCTACATCTAGTGATGGGTGTGGAGCTGAGGGCATCACTTGTTCTAAGGAGTACAATTTCTTCTACTTTTCTTCAGTCTATTTGCACACAATCCACAATAAAGCAACATTTGCATCATAGATCCGCAATAAAGTTTCATCTTCTCCGCAATAAAGTATTAGTTTCATGGATTTAATCAGTTTTAGATGAGACAACAACAACAATGGGCTTCAACAAAATCAAATCTTTCAACAGACTCAGACAACATATGGTTCCGTGCTATCTATCCTTTTTGTGAAAGTAAACATTGTGACCACAATCAAATAAAGACTTATACAAGTGACAAGAGACACTAAACTTGAGGACTACAGTGGATGTTGGTGTCGAGTCTTGGTTTTCTTTTGATTTTATCTTTTGGTGACATGTCTTTTAGCTTTTCCAGGATGTCTTTGACTAGAGATTCTATCTCCAGGATGTCTTTGACTAGAAAGGTGAGGATGGGGTATCGTCACCTATTTTTTTTCTTTGTTGTCTGTGGATTGTCTCTTAGTAATGCTATGACTTGTCCAAGGATATGAGGACACTGTGAGTTTAGTGTGAACTGGGGCATTCCTTGTTTGAGACTGTCTTATCTCCATGCAAACAGGTACAATGACTTTCTAGGTCAAACATATGCCTCGATTGTCATAACCTACTTGCAATAATAAAGCTCAATGATGATAACGCACAAGAAGCTCTTTCACTTTCATATCTTCTATCTTTCATCCCCCTTTCTTGATTGACCTCCATCATCCTTCTTGAGTCCATGTAGCCTGCTATCACATGACTGAGTATAATGACACACCAAAAACATTTGCATTTCATGTAGTTGCACCTGCATTACCACATATAAGCATTTCATACATACATATAGATATCACAACTGCATCACATCCTGCACACAACACCTGTTAGCACAATTTACATTTGCATGATCATATTCATTTGCATTACATACATTCACATTTGCATCATGCATACACATATAAAACATAAAAGAACACAAAAATATATTGCATTGTATCATATACATATTTGCATCCATATCATAAGTATCACATAAGAACATCTCATCACATAGGTACACATACATATAGCTGCCACAAAGATGAATCATCTCATATATATATATAAAGTGTCATGATACAATGATGTCAAAATCATATGGCTACAATCACCCGTAGGTGTCTACATCTTCATACAAAAATGGTACAATACTGATACATAGGGAGCTCTCTACGGCTATGATGAATTCCCTCCCTCAGAGCCGGCTGGCCTCGATGGAGTTTGAGCCCTAGAAGGACCCGCCCCAAGATCATCTCTCCTGGCCCCTATGTCTTCTGCAGCCACCCCTCATGTCGCCCTATCCAGATAGAGAAACCCACTGATAACTCCTGCCAACACTATTGGTAGTGCTAATCCTGTCCATGTCATGGTATCCCATGCCACATGTCCCACCCTCATCTCTAGTCTCAGATCCTAGAACACTCATCTAAGGGCATCCCTGTCTCCATCTCGATCATACGAAATTAGCTCCCCATCGACCAGTATCTGCAAAATCCTGTATACATCCTCTAGGGTGACTATCACCTCCCCCATCGGCAAATGAAAAGTGCAAGTCTCAGAATGCCACCTCTCCGCTAGCACAGTTAGCAATCCCATGTTTGCTCAAAACTCAGGCACACACAGAATATGTCTCAATCCCATAGCCTCAATCGCAGCTCGGTCCTTGACTGTCAACTCAGGTCGCAACCTCTGAGTCGACGAGAATCTCTCTCGTGACTCCAACATAGGCAAATACTCCTGCAATCACACAAATCAATCATCTCAGTCCTAGTGACACTCACTGTTCATCACAAAGTGTTGCTTCTATCCTAGTGGTACTCCCTGTTCATCACAAAGTACTACGTGTTTGGCACTCCCTATTCATCACAAAGTGCTGCTCACATTTGCACTCACTGTTCATCACAAAGTGTTGCTCATATTTTAGTACTCCCTGTTCATCACAAAGTACTATATCTTGGTACTCACTGTTCATCACAAAGTGCCTTGATCTATCTTATCCTAGGGCCTATGCTTGAGTGAATCCTCTTGAGTAGTTTCCTAATTGGCAACGTATGTTCTATCACAGAATTGTCAATCCTAGCCCTATTTGCTATCCTAGTTTTCCCTAGAGGACCTACTTGAGTGTATCCTCTCAGCAACTTATCCAATCGATAGCATATGTTCATCACAGAACTGCCGATTTGACCTAGAAGACACAAATTCACATTTTTGGACACAAACATGTTTTCCTGACATAAACGTGCATTTATTACATTACCTAGCATGAATTAATGACAACAATTAATGCAACAAAGTACAAGGAGGTTTTGTGGTACTTACTGGCTCTCCTACCTCTGCTGGCCTCTGAAATCGGTGAACACGATCAAATCTGTGAGACATTGCCATCGCTGTTGATTGTTGCTGCTCTTTCTCACTCTGCACTCTGATCTCTTGGATGTGTGGATGACAATGAGGATGTTTTCCCCTCGTGGTCTATCTTATAGACTACCCTAGCCCTCGTTTCCTGAGTCAGTCTTCATTATCCCGTGACTCTATCACTTTATCTGGTCAGTCCATTCTATCCCGTCTTTTTTTATCGAGAGATTATCTGCGATCCTTTTAGACATTTTTTCATCCAATCTCTCGAGGGGGCATATCATTCCCATCTTGGGGCAACTTTGTATCAGTTCATCTTATCTTCTTTGAAACAACGCGACAAGCCGCATTGTCTCAAAGAGGGGCAAATGTAGACACCCAAAATTGTCCAGTCTAATTAAATAAATATTAATTATCTAAGCTTAATTCTTCTATTAATTAAATAAATCTTTATTTATTTAATTAATTCATTTATCCTCTTCTAGCCTTATTTCTCATTTAAATAAATACATTTATTTATTTAAATTATCCTTTTCCTAAATTAAATAAATATCTTATTTATTTAATTGATCTCACTCCTTCTATTAATTAAATAAATCTTTATTTATTTAATTAATTCATTAACCTTTTCTACCCATGACAAATGTCATTCATCTCTTAATTCATACACTACCTACCCCTTTCATTATTTTATTATTTCTTTTACCTACCCTCTAATCATAGCCGACCTCCTTTTACACCTCTCAATCTTATCCCTCCATTTCATATTGTGTCTTCTATATAAGGAGATGCTTCCTTCATTATTAAACCCTAACTATGCATTCAACCCCCTCGTTGACTACTTGACTACACTACGCTTTTGAACATAAGCGATCCTACTTGCAACCACATTTCGTTCTTTGTTGAGCTCTTGTGCACATAAAATCTAAGAGCAAATATATCAAGCAAGATCAATGGAGATAGGAAGAATGGAGATCCAAACCCTATTGGACATGTGATGGTATAATCTTTGTGATTTCATTTGATTTGCATTGTCTTAGGTAATCTTCATATGTTATGGTGGATCTTTGTTGTTGTTAGGCTAGGGTTTTGTGGTTGAATTCATTTAGCCTTTCAATATCGTTATTATTGTTATCCATTTTCACCATAAACAATGTGAATGGCTGAGGAGTGACCTGATGTTGAATCTTGGAAATATCAAGGGTGTCAAGAAAGGAACCTTTAGATTTGGAATCCTCATTGTTTGTTTGATGCTTTACTTCATAAATGAGCTACCTGGTCTAGAGAAGAAGCGTTGGGCTCATGACATACCGGTAGGTATGTAGATCAAGGAAGCAATCGCCGGTCTTGGTACCGGAAGAGATGAGAAACTTTGGGGTTATTTCAAAACATTTCAGGAAAATATGAGGCAACTAAAATCTGTTTTATGGTGAAGACCGATGAAACCCTCATGGAGGCAGTAGAAACAAGGGCCATATGGGTCACAAAGATAGGATATGAGGTGGATGATAATATTCTGGATATCTATGCAAAGATGTTGTTAGATGCTCTATTGGATGACAAAACCAAACATTTTGGCACTGCAAAAGAAAAAGCTCTTGAAGTCAAAACTGGCTTCAATAGGAAGAGAAGGGAGAAGAAAATAGATAAGATGTTTGCATTGTGCAGAATGCCATTCATAGGATAGGAACTGAAATAGGTTCTGGATCCAAACCGATAGGAGAATCAGAAGCATAACCAATAGTGGCTAGTACTCTAGAAGTAAAGAAGCCTAAAACTTACATTTCTACCATCACTTTTGATTCTGATCCGGAGGACAATGAACCTCTAGCATTCAAAAGGGTACAAAGGAAGAAACTAGATCAACCACCAGTAGAGGAGAAAAAGGTGGAGCCAAGGAGGAAACTTGTAAGAAAGGTAACAAAACCTACTGCACCCCCACCTTTGGCAAGGAATCCTACATAAGAGAAAACCAGTTACATCCACTCCGACAACCCCTAGCAAAAAGAAGAAGAGTGGTGATACTACTAAGTCTGGTAAGGCTAAAATGACTTGTGCTGAATTAATTGATAAAATTACAAAGGATGGAATTTTGAAAAATGTATCTATATACTATAAGAGTTTAGAGGATAATGAGCAAAATGAGATAGAAGAGGCAATTTTGTTGTGCATAGATATTTATAAGAAAGCCTTAGTAGAAATTTTGAAGGAAATTCCTCTATCATTGTACAATAAACTAGATGCTAGAAGACTTGATGCAGTTAAGAGGGATAGAGAAATCAAAGAGGTAGAAATTTTGAATTTGTGTGGTGCAATAAGTAATGAAGAAATGAAGAGGTGTATAGATGTTGCTAATAGGACAATTTTTAGTAGCAAACCCCGACAAATAAGCCTAATGATGGGTAGAGTTAATGAGGTTATAAATGAGAGCAGTGAGGGTTGGGCCAAATTCTTCCAGAAGAATCCAGGCTTTCTTACCTCTCATGAAGAATTTGTTAAGTCAAAAACTTCCACCATTCCAGATAAATCAAAAGGAAAAGGTATTTTGGGAAGTTTTGAACCAATTTTAGATATATCGATAGAAAATAAAGGTGTATAGACACCACTGACAGCTAAGGAGAGTGTACAGTTTATACCAACATAAACTATTTTTGAGCAAGGCAATGTATAGGATACTGAGAATATTGTGGATAATACTCCACTGAGCCATTTATGCAAAGGATGTTAAGGTAAAGGTAAAGGGAACTAAGACTACACCGATAGTAGATATTGATTCCCTGGCAAATATTTTGGCAATTGACACTTCTCAAGTTGAGAAGAAATCAATATCTGAGATGAGTCCCACTGAATTAATGATAATAGCTACTCAAAAGATACTAAAGGAGGGATCTACAGATAAGAGAATAATAGAACAACCAGTTATAGTTTTGCATAGAATAATACCTGATTGTATGATTGAGAATGAAGCAAGCCCTCCCAACAAGCTTAAAACACTAACAGAGAACATATCTAACAATTTTCAATCACTGCAAAATATTTCAGACTGACAGGCACTAGAGAGATTCACTGTGGGTAAATGAGCCACCTTTGACCAAATCATTGTAACAGAGAAGAAGAAAATTAAAGATAAAATCATTCTTATTGAGAATTCTTTGAAATAGTGTACAAATATCTACAAGGTCTATTGTAACATAGAAATTCTTACAGCAAATGTGGATAGCATATTAAAGGAATTACATGTTAAGGTAGCTAACATTGCAAATTCTTTTGATGGATTGACCTCTCTAATAGAATCTGTTGATGCTCAAATTTTGTCTTTGGAGAATCAATTTTTTGCTTTTAAGGAGAGAGAAAAGATCATTCAGAGAGCAAGGAATCTTACAGGATTGGTGAGTCCAAGATTGGATTCACTAGGTGTACATAAGAGAGAGTGTATGTATATGATTGCAAAACCCACACCGACAGAAGTCTTAGAGAAGGAAACACTTTTACACTTACTGAGTGGATTGGTATCCATATTTGAAACCTTCAAAACCAGCTAGAATGCATACCTATAGTTGCTAGACAAGGCTTACTCAAAAATTTTGAAGTTAGTCAAGCTCCGGTAAAATAATTTTATTCTGAACCAAATTCTTTCAATTCTTTCACCAGTTTTTGGTATTGATGCCAAAGGGGGAGTGCATATATGTGAAAAATATCAGACAAAAACATATGGCAAGGATATCAGAAGGAGTTTATTGCTTAGGGGGAGCATATGTCAATTTTCAGTTGGACTGACAAGGAATCCATTTTCCACATGAGTGTTACCATGAATGCCAAAGGGGGAGATGGTTGGCAATTGACACTCAATGGATTCATTTTGTTGTTATTGATGGAAAAAATATTAGATGGGAGTCATATACTTGCATTAGGAGGAATTCACCGACAGACACCGACATTGGAGTATCCAGGGTTACAACCAGCACTGGCACCGGCACCAACATCCAACACTTCAGGAAAGCTGACATCAAGGAAGTTTTATTTGTAAAATCATTTTGTAATTTTTGTATAAGGCCGATATTGTATACCTTTTTGTATTGTAAGCCAACATAAGGCATATTTTTTGTAAAGGGTATATAGGTCAGTTTGTTAGGTCATTATGAAAAATATAGAACATGTGGATGAGATTGTGGAATGTAAAGACCATTTGTATGAGAATGTTATATCATTCAATGATCTATAGATGTTTATAAGATATTCTTGGAGGGAAGGAGATACCGTTAGTAGTGTTAAGGGTTTATGAACCGGTACAAAGAAGAGCTATAACCGGAACTTTTTTTGGCATAAGAGATGCATTTTGTGAGTTGATTATTATTGTTTTACTTCAGCAAAAGCTTGTAGTCAGTGAGACTCTTTAGCGATGAGAAGTGTGCCTTTCTACATGTGCAGGCCCTCTCTTTATGTAATATCTTTCATATAGCCAGTGAATTGATATTGTGGGTTACAAATCCCATCGTGGTTTTTCCTCTTTGAGGTTTTCCACATATAAATTCTCTGTGTTATGGTATTCATTCATGTGGATGGTTTATCTGCTTCAAGTTATATGTTTATTCATTTACCAGTTTATGTGTGTATGTTATAAAAGCATTAAATCTTATCTTACCGACATAACAATGATATAACCCCCCTCTCAGTGTTCTTGGATCCCAACAATACCATATTATCATCAACACTTCATATAATTGCTGGAAATTTGGAAGAATTGATTATGTGTTGCATTGATATTTGTCATTGATGTCAATACTAGTTGTTTTGTTGTCTACCAGGTTCCAATAGAGTGGTTGGATTGTGATGAACATATTGGGGATATGTTCCAGTTGTTGGAATTGGTTTGGATTGGTTAGTCATGTGTTTCTGATGCATATTACATTCAGTTGGTTTAGGATTTGATGATTTAGATGCTATCATTTGTTCTAGTAAGCCTTTTGGTTACCGGTAAGGGTTTTACTAGTAAACCTTTGTTGAAGATCTTTTGGTGAATTCAATAAGTGGTGTTGGTGTGACTTCTAGAAGGTTATTAGGATGTTGATGGTTATCATGTTTGTATTACAGTTGATTGGTGGTGTTTCATTTGTCTTATGGTGACCTATTTTAGGTACGGTGATTATTCTATTAGGTTATGGACCAGTTTATGTAATGTGTTGGTTGATGCTCCTAATGCGTTACTAGTTGGATTTATTTTTTGGTTTATGTTGTTTTGGTCTTAGGCCGACTTGGTTTATCATTGGTTTGTGGGATTATGTAACAGATTTATTGTATTATCTTTTAGGTGGCCGATCAAATTGTTTAGTTCTCGGGTTGGTATAAATATGATGTAAGATCTCTTTGTAGATTGTGGGATTAAGGTTATGGGATCATCTATGTGCGAATAAAGTTGTAATCATATGCAGAGTTTTTGGTCGATCATAGGTGATCAAATTGGGTTTGTGTAAGAGGTTTAAGACCTTTGGTATTGAGCTTAACCAGAACTATACTCAGGCATAGGAGATGATATTCTTGCAGTTCATTTATCTCTCTGGATTGTAGTATGGATTTCTTTTGTAGTCTGTGAAGCTCCTTTTGTGATGAGCATGTGCGCTCTAGGTTGTTGGCCTTCCTGCATGTGTAGGCCCCTCTTATTGTAATCACATACTTACTACAAAAGTATTATCTGACTATGGGTAGGCTTCCCACTGTTGTTTTTCCCTTTACCAATTTTTCCACGTACAAATCATGGTGTTCTATGTTATGGATGGTTGGTAATTGTTATGTTATTTATGTTTGTGCTTAATTGTTATATCTGTTATTTTGGTAAAAGATTTTGTGTGCTTAAAGTTTTTTATAATCTGTTGACAACTGATTCACCCCCCCCTCCCCCCCTCTTAGTTGTCCACTAGTTATCCTAACAATAATATGTATACATCAGACACCAAGAAGATGGACATCCGCAACCATCAACCATCTATATTGTATAACATATTCCTCAATCACCCTCAACAAACCATAGCAACATAATCTCCACAACATCAATGATTTTATCAACACAAGTTTTCATCAAGGACAACATATTTTGTTAGACATCAAGTTGATATCAATGACAACTCATATTGATAACATAAGCCAATTCTCTAACATCATCAACAATTTCCCCTCCTTGTCTAAAAGTAACCAATATTATCTCAGGAGGGGATCCTTTGTCTCAAATTTTTCCTAAGTGTCAAATTCACTCTGTTCATCTTGGCCACTTGCTCCAGTTTCAAATCCATTTTCAATAAACTATATAGTAGGATCCTTCCTAGGAGATAACTGATGAATTAGAGTTAGTGGTCTAGAAATTTTTGAGACTTGTGTTGTTTCTAATGATGAAGGCTATAATGATGATGACACTAATGCCAAAGAAGTTGATGGAGCACATGGTGTAATAGGATCACTAAGAGCTAGCTTTGGGAGCTTGATTCGATCCAAGTCATGCTTATAACCATCTAAACATATTTTTGCCCTTTGAAGAGTGTTATCCATTTCCTCCCTTTATGCCTTGTATCCAGGATTCTCTTTCTTTTTCTCTACCTCTATAGATTTAACATTGGCCTAGCCTTCTCTTAATTTACTATGAAATTTTTTAGGGTGTATCTTTTTTTTTTTTTCAATCTCTATTTCTTCTCTCAACCATTAGGGGAGTTCAAGGAGATCTAAAATTTCAAATCAATATTAAGAGAGGCATCTAGAAATACATCAATGCACACCAATAATGGATGAAGCAGTTGAGAACCATATGTCTAAGATCATTGTAATTGATGGAAACTAGGACAAAGATTGAAGCATTGGTGGCCAATACAGATTCTCAAAATGTAATTTCGTAGTTGGGATAGCTGACAAAATGACAACTAATATTATCATGTGGTGCCAATCTTACGGGCATGACCATAATGAGATTAGCATTCTTTCTCATTCTTTACTTTCCATATTGGGATATTTGTTTGTGTGTATTTAAACATTTTATTTCTAAAAATATTCCCTATCCATTTCCTATATGAATTTCTCAAACCTTATTTCCAAATCCATTTTGCACCTATCATGCATTTGTTTGATGGAAATCCACACCCTATTCAATCTCCCATTTTTCTCAAGAAACAAGAAACAAGGAGGTTGGCAAACATTATGAAAAAACTGGCATGATATCAATCAATTGTAGTTATATTAATATTTTATAACCATCTAGCATATCGCTCTAGTTTTCATCATCCTTTGTTAGCCAAATTTTAAAGGCATTATGTCAAACAATTTATTGGCTTTTCCTTGCTCCCACTTTTAGCATGCATCTCTATCAAATTGTTGTGAACATCTTCTTTTTGATAAATATCAATATGAATGTTCATATTTAGATTTATTTAATACTTTTCTATATTCATTATGAATGTTCATATTTGGATATATTTAATACTTGGTATAGAGGTATCTTTAGTTTGGTTTCCTTGTTTATATTTTTTTATCATAATGTGGTTCACTTTGCCACCTCATATTCATCAACACATATTCAAAATTAATTGAGAGGGTTTGTATAAATAGAAGAACTTTTAAGTGCATGAACCTTTAGATAGTACAACATCATTTCCTATTGCCCAAATTTCATAGGTTACTTATATCTCTTAATTCCATAGTTTGGTGGAATAGAGTATGATAAATGGTAGGTATCATCATTATCTTGAATTGTATAATTTGGTAGCTATAAAATGCCTTTTTCTTGTTGCAAATACATCCTCAGTTAAATAAATGTTACTTATTAGAAATGACCAATAAGTTTGATAATTTTTTGCAAGGTTTAGAATAGTTATCAATATAACGTTGTTTAATTTATGATTAGTGTTCTTAGTATATGAATTTCAAATTAAGAGTAGTGATAGTTATTTGAATCAATAATGAGTCTCCTATATTATCTTTTTCTAGTTAATGATACGTATATTATCTAATAGTGTATTATTAATAGAATATTTTATTTCATCTTTGTTGAGGAATTAATTCAAATAGTAGAAATTATGATACACCTAGCATATAGATATTTTTTTGGTAAATTAAACTATATTTGATAGTTTTGTTATGATAAGATCACACAAGTAGTTTATACAATCATATTAAGAAAATGTATACATATTAAAAAATCAGTAATTTTTAAATTTTTTTAAAGCAAGTTTTGCCTAGGGGGCAGTACCCATTATACTTCCAAGAGAAAAAAAAAAAAATCAGTAATATTATTTTATATAATAAGCTTTATTTTTCATCTAAGAGCTTAACATCCATATATCCTTTAGTAGTATTGGTTAGAATATCAAGATGCTAACTTAGTAATTGAATCTTAAGTTTTGGGATACTTGGTTTAAGACATGGTTGTATATATACATGTATATGTGTATATATGCACATACATATACATATACATATACATATACATATACATATATGTATATGTATACATATATATACATATGTATATATATATACATATGTATATATATGTATACATATACATATATGTATATGTATATGTATATGTATATGTATATGTATATATGCATGTGCATATACATATGTATATGTATATGTATATGTATGTGTGTGTATGTATATGTATATGCATATCTGTATATATATTATATATACATATATGTATATATAATATATATACAGATATGCATATACATATACATACACACACATACATATACATATACATATACATATACATATGTATATGCACATGCATATATGCATGTGCATATACATATGTATATGTATATGTATATGTATATGTATGTGTGTGTATGTATATGTATATGCATATCTGTATATATATTATATATACATATATGCACATATACATATACATATACATATACATATACACATACATACACACACACATACACATACACATTCACATACACATACACATACACATACACATACACACACACACCCATACACATACATACATACATACATACATACATACATACATACACACACACACATACAGAAATAGATGTGTGTGTATGTATGTGTGTGTGTATATATGTATGTATGTATTTATGTATGTATGTATGTATGTATGAATACACATACATATATATACATACATATACATATATATGTATATATACACACACATTTCCGAACACACATCTTCAACAAAATCCATACCTTCATGATCGAGGGTCTGATCTATCAAGCCGATTCATACCCTTAGGCTTTATATAGATTGATAGTCCTAAAAAAGACTTTGCAAAAATCTTCATGCCTTAGTCAAAATATTGGTCATTATGGGTTAATTTTTCCCTCTTTATAGTGTTCAGGGTTTAGGATTTGTGCATTTTGTTTAAGTCTTTTGTTTAAAAACCCTAAGATTGTCTTAACCCTTCATCTCCTTTTTACACTTAAGCTAAGAGTCTATTACCATTGGTGGGGCCTTTTGTTTTTCCTAAGCATTAAGTTGATTTCGTCCGACCCCTTTGTATTTTCCTAAGATTTCACTTGAAGTTATCCTAGGCGGGTCCCGTTTAACATTTTTCTACGAGCGCCTAAATTTTCCTATCTAAATTTTTATAATTTTTTCCGGTGACTTTAAGGTAAAGTGCAAACAAATCCTACAGTCAACGTTGCTCCACATTTGAAAGTGCAAGGAGATTATGGACTGCGACATCACAAGATGATGTCACGAGTCCTCGATGGAGAAGGTTAAGCCAATGATTTGATTTTTCAAACCTTTGATGTTACCATTCCCAACGGGTAAAGATCGGGATACTAATGGTTCCATAAATTTTTCCATGTTACAATGGACATTGATGTTATAATCTAGGCAAAAAAGGTGCTCGACGTTTAATTTACAAAGGTTGGTGGGTACCGTGGCTGCAAGGTAAAGTGAAGGTGGATCCAACGATCCTTGTAACCCCATGAAAGAATATGCAAGAAGGTTATGGACCGTGGTATCATGAGATGATGCCACATGTCTTGAGATGACCAAGAAGATTGACGGTGGGGCCGTTGATAGCGTTAGGCTAGAAGATGACATGGCATTGCTACATTACATATTTTGATGGGTCCACATGCCATGATGGAAGATCAATATCAAATTAACCATTGGTGATCATTTGATTTGCTAGGCTAGGTAAGATCTACGACAAATTTTCAAACTAAATTTAAAAAGGTAATTAAAGGCATTATTTGTCACCCACATGAGAAAGTTAGAACATACAGAGTGCAGACTTGTCGATAATAGAGCAGATAGTGACAAGTCAGGACATTTGGATGTTGACTCATTCTTGAGGGACTATTTTGAAGATTTATAATGAGTCAAGGTTTATTGGACAAGAAAGGATGACGGTTTTAGAGGCATAAGGGTATTTGGATAACTTTTGAGTTAGAGATGGGAGATCACAGATTACTTTGTAAAATCAGAGGTTGCTTGTTGTCAAGGATTCTGAAGTAGAATTTGTACAATCAAGAAGGAATAAGATCAGAACAAAATATTTCACATAAGATGAACCTTAGCAGGAGGCAATGGATTTGATAGGCATGACTTGTAGAGTCCATAGCTGGGGGGTTTGAGTTGAAAGTACCAAAATGATGATTTTTCACATGAATGAGCACCATTAAGTGAAGCGACTTTTTCTTATAAATACAATGGGGCGATGTTTCAATTGGTAGAAGAGAAAAGAAACCTCTTCACTTTCTACGAGAGGTTTTGCATTAGCAAAGATGATGATGTTTGAGCAATATTGTGCATGGAGTTGTTGTGTACTCTGTGATATTGGATGGGTGTTCTTTCTCCCGTGTGAGTTTGTTTATTGTCAGAGAGTTTTTAAAAGTGTGAAGGACTGCCAAAGGGGGTGTGAAAGCCTTTTCTAATCAGGAAAGGCCATGCATGATGCATCCTCTGCTTCTACTTTGCCACTGGCTTGTAGGGGGTTTAACGAAGGAGGCCATAGGGGAATGAAGGAAGAATTTATTTGAGTGGGGAGCGACAACTAGTCATCTTTGAGATGACATGAAAGTCGTGACCCCTTCCCAACATATTATCTTTCCCTGTAATCTCCTCCTTCCACTTTTCCTAATCCCGGGCATAAAGGCTGGAGGTCTTCCTCTAGTTTGGAGGAGACTTTACTTCTTGCCAGGATCCAACTTCCCTTCTTGGAAGGGAAACACTCTATAGGGTAGAACGTAGCATCTTATACTCCATCTGAAGGTATTAGGGTGATAATAGCACAAATCAAGCACTTTTGTTTCTACCAATGTTCAGTTATAAATCGTGATTATGTTTTATCACGGGTGCCAACATATGTATAGTTTTTTGGAAGTCATAAAGAATATTTCTGTAACATAATTGCATAAGGCCTTTTAGGCCTAATTGCTGAGATTAAATCTTCTGATGACATGTGTCTCTCTTGGTCTGAGGCTTGTTTTCTCCCTTATTTCTACAAAAGGGATTTCAAGGCCTTGAGAGGAGGTTGGAACTTTTGGGTCCTGAAGGGGTTTTGAAAATTATGTTTCCTTCAACAAGATTTAGATGTAACTATGCAAAGTGTAATACCCTAAAAATGGTCATCTAAACCATGGGCCCCTAATCTCGACAACATCACCAAGGTCCTAACCAAAGGCAATTAAATCAATCTTGAGCACATTATTAATTCTTTAATTATCAAAAATCACATGGCAAATCAACCACTCAATATTAATTAAATATTTATTTAATTAATTGAATCATTCCAAGAATATCATTTTTTGATCAATTATCCTATTTTAATTTATTAAATATCTTTGCATATTTAAATTAATTAATAAATTTGCCATTCAATCATGTGAAAGGATTAATTTATTACAAAAGATGAATTAAGTTATTACAAAGAGTTGAATTGAAAATTAAATAAAAAGAATTGAATTAAGAGAAAAATCAAACTTGAGATATTATTTCTTTTTCTAAATTTAGAACTTGAAATTAGAAAAGCAATTAATTGAATTATTAATTATTCTCTTAAATTGGAACTCAAAGCTTTTAGAAAAGAAGTTCAGTTGCATTGAAAAGACTCTTTTCTTGATTAAATTGAAGAATTATCTATTTTTATCAGATATGCATGGAATTAATTTATTAATATTTTCCAATGCAACTTGGACTTCTAATTTGAATGCATTTCAATTAAACTATAATTGGAATCTATCTCAAGTTTAACTCAGCTTGATTTCTCAATTATTTTCAATTAATCCTAAATTGAGCTTTTTCATCATCTCTCTGTAATTCTTTATAAATTCAGTCTTCAGCTCTCATTCCAATTCACCCCAGAGATTTTGAGAACACACTTGGAGATTATTATCCCGCTAATTTTGCTTTGGAGTCATTGATTGATTATTATTGCTTTTTTTTAGATTACTTGCATCCATTTTACATTCATTATTGCTTGCATCCATTGTTGCTTGAATTGGTTATTATTGCTTGAATTATTCATCCATTTCTTGCATCCATATAGTTTAATATCATATAGATTAAATCCTTCATCTTGGTGTAGTCTAATCACTGGTATTGCTTATAACAAATTGAGAGCAATCTTATACTCGCATCATTTAGAAGGCAATGGGTCGCTTTGCTATGGTTTATTTCTTATTGATTATTGATTACTAACCATGCATATAATGACTTAATTGAAGTGTTGTGCTTACAGCTACAGGTTCACTTTTTCACACACATTTCTGGCGCCCACCATGGGGCCGAAGACTACTTCTTTTTCAGCCTCCAAGATTGATTTTTTAAATTTTTGTTATTTTTTAGGTTTTTCAATTTTTTGGTTTTTCATCCGTACATCTCGTACGACAATTATTACAGGCTGAAATGACAAATTGTAGGTGTCGCATGAATTACAAACACACTGTCGTATGGGCAGATCCTCTATCATACAATCAGTAATCATCTATCATACGAGTCAACATTATCAGCAATCTGGTCTCGTACTATACTGAATCCTATCTCGTACGAGTCAAGTATTTGTTGTACGATTCTGTATTTTCTGAGTTTTTCACAACCTAACTAGTTTTTGCAGAACGCTTGTCAAAGAATATTGCTTGTCACACAAAGACAATATGACTACTGATTCGTTGTCTTTGCAGGTTGCCTGAAGGAGAATCGACTAAACATCATGTATTCTTTAAATTCTTTTTGAGGAACCTAACTTGCTATTTGGTTAAAGAACAAATCTATCTTTTGTGCTTTTAGAAGATTCTGAGAGGTAGGAGAGTATGCTCTTGTCTTTTTCTAGTCAATCAGAAATCCAAACCCTTGAAGCTTTTTCTTTGTTTGAGATTTGTACATCTTTAGTAGGCCTGCCCTCCTGAGGGGTTGAAAAACTCTTAAAGCCGTTACGGTCGGTGTGAGGGGAACGACCTAAGTGGGAATGACTAGATGCCAAGTACTCCAACCCACTATAAAATAAACATGATTTGATGAAAATCAAGTCAATGGTAGTGCTCAGGAATAGCTCTCCTCTGTACCTTCGGGTATATTAAACCTTGGTTTTCAAGGTTGGGAGACCTCTTAATTGAGTTGATACCTCGACGTGCCGAATGGATCCCTAACTAAATCCAATTTAAAATTAGAAGCTACCTGGTTCATCTCCGAAAGGGGGATAATCTTTGTGCAAGAGAGATAGTAACTCTCCCAAGATACTTGTCATTTCGTGCCCCCATTAGCATTTGGAGTCGGATAATACGGCATTGAGAATCCATTGCGTGAGACTCAACAACCGTATTTTGATTAGCTATTGGGTGTGTACCTGAGTCTACAAGAAAAGGTTTTCTTTCCTCACCAAATTCCTTAGGGTTTGCATGTTGTGATTGGAGTCACTATAAATACTTCTTGTTTTCTGTGTTTTTCATCCCTGAAACAAAAAAAACTGAAATACTGAAAATCAATGAAGACCAGAAATAACTCAGTGAGTCGAAACTAGTCCATCCTAAGTCGAAACTCTGTCCATGTCAGAAACTAGTCCATCCTAAGTCGAAACTCTGTCCGTGTCAGAAACTAGTATGTCCTGGTCAAAAATCAGTCCATCTCAGAATTTGTCATACCCAGTTGTCATACTCAGCAGTCAGAAAACTCAAAATTTTAGTCTCTACCCTGTAAACAGTCATACGAGTTTGCTAAATTATCGTGTTGTACCAGTCCTGTGTCGTACGAATCTACTCAATTGTCATCCTATAGAAGATTCTCTGTCGTACAAGTCTAAATCATTCATCATCTGGCACTGCATCCTGTCTCGTATGAGGTAGAATCAACCTCAGTCTTTTGTCGTCCTGCACATGCCCATCAGTCATACGGTACAAGGTAGCAACTCATACAAAACAAAACTTCTATCGTCCTGTAACTGCTAAATTGTCATCCGGTTCGAAAAACCCAGTCGTATGAGTCTTTGGTTTTGTCAGACAAAACAGTCAAACTTGCCAAAAACACAGTCTACTGCGAACATAATACTAGTTATCAAATTTTCCTGAGCATAAAATAGATCAAGATAGTGTACCTCTGCCATTTTTTGTTGTATGATTTGGTCGATCACTCTTCAGCTAGTTCAATCAAACTACCTATCAAACTTTAGTCACTTCGATAACATCTTATACAGGATAGATCATTCCTGAAACTAGACTGCATCTTACACTACACTTAGAATCGACTTAGATAATGTCTTAGATAGGATAGATCATTCTTGAAATCAGACAAAATCTCAGTTGTTTCTCCCAAAACAATACTCTAAACAAAACAAACTAGCACTAAAATTGATCTTGACCTCTGCATCAAAAACAACTCTAGGTCACACTAATTCATAAAAATGCCTATTCAAACTAGGAGTTCTCATAAGAAACAAGCCAAAGACAAAGGACAAACCTTCACTTATCAAGATAATCCATTCTATGTGAAGGATCCCCTCACTGTCATACCGTCGTCGTCAGGCGGACCGATTTTTGATGAACCAAAATCTCCCACTATACATGAGACATAATACAATGATGGAAACAAAAACGACCGTAATATTCCTGAAAATCATAATGATTCATCATCATCAAGTGAGATTGACAAAGCTACTGAACCTCTAGAAAAATCAATCCTTGACTATCAAAAAGACAAAGACTTTAGAAAAATGATGAAAACTATCATGACCAGAGAAAAGGAAGACTATTTCTTAGAACTAGCAAATCAAGGTGCCAAACTTCCTATTGGATATGATGTTCAGACACTTGTTACTAAAAGGAAAGACTCACCTATAATCATGGTACACAAACAGTTACTAGCTTTGCGAACAAAGCTCACAGAGCTGAAGAATAAGGACAAGTCCTCGAAACAATATTCTCTGGAAGCAATATGTCCCTTCCCATTTGACAAGAATATACACATGCCTCCATTCCCTTCACGAGTGGAAATCCCAAAATTTGACAAATATGATGGTACCTCAGATCCTCAAGATCATGTTAGGGAATTTAGTGCTGCTTGTATGGAATTCATACATGATCAAACGTACCTCATGCGTCTCTTCCCAAGGAGTTTAGGGGGTCATGCAATGGAATGGTTCTCAAGTCTACCCAAAGGAATAAAAACATTCAAAGAACTAATCCAACTATTTTTACAACAATACTCATACAACATTCAACATCCTGTGACTATGATCGATCTTTGTAATATTCAACAGAAAACAGGGGAACCTCTTCTTACTTTTCTCCAATGCTGGAGAAGGATGTTCTCTAGGTACCCACGACCTATTCCAGACTCTGAGAAAATTGATATATTTGTCAATAACTTGGTCCCCAAACTGAAATATAGCATAAAAATGCAAGTACACCCATCATTTAACAAAATGGTAGATAATGCCATTCAAATGGAAGATGTGCTCATAAAAAAGGGAGATATCACACCTTGGAAAGAAACACAAATAGGATCTAGCTCTAAAGAGAAGAACAAGTATTGGAAATTTGCCAAAGATAACAACAAGAATGTTGTTAATGATGGAGTAGTAGACACTGTCAAAACCAACTCAAAATCAACAATATTCAACCTGGCTAGTGGTACACAAGCACTTAAAGCCGCTGAGATTGCAGCAGAAAATCCGCCAAAGAAAACAAAGGAATGGTTCAAAGAAAAGCCTTGGCTTTCCAAACCTAAGCATGATTTTAATCCTCTTGAAGAATCATATGAGTCAGCTTTCAAAACTCTATTGGCAAACAACTTGATAACACTACCAGATAACTTCAGACCATATGATCCAGATGTCAAACCAAGATGGTGGAGAGAAAATGAATACTGTGACTTCCATCAGAATAAGGGTCATAACATAAACAATTGCATGAAGCTAAAACATGAGATTTGAGATCTCATAGATGTTGGTAAAGTTGTTATTGGGAATCATCCAACCAATGCTGATCATAAAGCATTTAAAGACCCTTTTCCTGCTTATGAGCAAGGCGATTCCTCAAAGACCAAAGGAGGTGCCAAGGTAAATTATGCTTATGCCAGCCAAGACAACATTATTAACATGATTGAACCTTCACACTCAGAATATTGCAATGTGATTATAGTTCAAGATAAACCAAATGAATCATGATATGCAAAAGCTTTGACTAGATCTCAAAAGAAAGTTACCCTCCAAGGAGCTAGTTCTTCCAAACCGGCTTAGGAAACATCAAATCCAACAGCCGTGCCAAATAAACAAAAGGAATCAACCTTGGACAAATTTAAAAGATTAACCTCATCATCATCCTCTGGATACAACGTGGTTGAATAGTTGAAAAGGACAAATGCTCAAATTTCAATTTTTGAATTGCTACAACTCTCATCTGCTCACAAGGAAATCCTAGACAAAGCATTGCTCACTACCAACATTCCAAAAGATTTAGACACTGATCGGTTTCAGTCTATGGTGGGTCATCTGACTTCACCTCACTATTTGACCTTCTCTGAAGAAGATGACAATTCATTAAATCATCCACATAACCAGCCATTGCATATTGAAGCCATGATCCACAAACACAAAGTTAAATGCGTTTTGATAGATGGAGGTGCGGGGTTGAATATCTGTACTTATCATCTGCTTACACAACTAGGATTCTCTTAAAATGTCATTGATCCAGGAAAGAAAATAACAATTAAAGCTTATGATGAAAAAGAGAGGACCTCCAAAGGTTTGGTATCATTACCAATCAGAGTGGGACCGGTAGAGAGAGATGTCCTTTTCCAGGTTCTCGATATTCCATTGTCATATAATATATTGCTGGGCAGGCCATGGATTCATGAAATGAAGGGAGTACCATCAACATATCACCAATGCTTAAAGTTTCCTTATAATGGAGCTGAAGTCAATATTCTTGCTAATACAAATGTCATCTGTAATCCATTGACAAAAGGTGCAGATACTTTTGTGCCTCATAATAGGGTAGCCTCTCCAAATGAAGATCCAGAAACATTGATGAAAGACTTAGAAAAGAGATTGAAGATTACAGATACCGACATGGATGGCTACAAGATAGAACTGGTACTATCATTAGTTATCCTCCCTCCATCGCCAAAATAGTTGGGCAAGCCATCAGAGGCTATGAGAACACAAACTTCAGCTCTAGATACTATATATGATGGTCTCTTCATACAGTCTTCTACCTCCTTTGCAGATGAAATAGAAGAGGATGTTGTGCTTAACTGGCTTTTTAAGGAAGATAGTCCAAATGAAGAGGTACGACATTGTGAGATTTCCTCAAACCAATATGGTCGTGGTTACAAAATGATTCAGCGCATGGGATACTTAGGTACTAGTCCTTTGGGCAAACAAAAAGAAGGTATTACTGAACCAATTCAGCTACAAACCAAATCCACACATGATAAAGTTGGACTAGGATACAATCCTAAAAAGACATCAGAACAAAAACATGTCTCTAAGTCTAAGGGCTTGAAAAAGATATCGCCTTTAACATTACATGAAGCAAACACTAAATGAACAAAAGAAGAGTGTAGAAAAGAGAAAGAGGAATCAACAGTCAAGAAAGAAGAAATAGTCAGTGCTCAAGCTTCGACGATATCAGCTATGATAATACGAGAAGTTGAGGTTCTTGAGGATATGAGAGATGAATTTGTGAGAATCAGAGAATTGTTTGGACCATTAAAAGTTCCAGTCACATATACTAGTAGGCAACAAGTAGATGATTCAGAGACTGATTCAAACGAGTATGAATGGGGTCCTGACTATCTTTCAGACACATCCACTACAGAAACTCCAGAAGAATCTAGTGGTGTCATAGATGATACCCAAGAGCTGATGCGCATAAAAGTAGAGAGGGAAATACAAGAAATTAGACAAAAGAGGCAAGAAAATTATGAACAAGTATTGAAAGAAGGAACAATACCAGAAAGCTTCTCATCTATGTATCCTTATCCTAAAATAGATTAAATCAGTTATAGCACTACACAGGAAGAGTTAGAAGCCGCAGAACAAGAACCAGTTATCAGTCCAGAAGAAGCTGAATGGAGTAGACGACAAAAAGTCACAGAAACAATGAGATCATGTCAACAGGTGTGTCAGATACAAATGACAAATGAACTACAATATGAAGGAATTTGTAGAATTAAAGATGTTAGTATTGATACCATACATATGCTTACTAAACCACCTAAAAGAGACTTGGAAATTTCATCCGATAACTCTGATGATTCTGATGACTCTGATGATAGTCTTGTTCATGATGATACCCACTCATCCTCAAATTCTGAATCATCTGATACAAACAATGAAAAATTGCCTACTAGTCTTATTGTTGTTAAACCACAACATGACGTCCAGTCCGGCGTAGTAAACGACATTACAAGTATGTCTATTGGATTAGATCAATTAAATATTAACGTGAACCTTAATAATCATGATCCGACTCTTCCTAGTCTTGAGACACTTACACAAGGTATCATTTTAGAACTCAACTTCTCGATCCATAGCTGTGATAACAATACCGTGAACACTCTTGAACCTATCCAAAATTTGTCCTTAATACATCCCGAATTGATTGACTGTACTTTACAGAATCAACCCATGGATATACCTACTTTTGCCAATGACTATATATTATCCTATTATTGTTGAAATGTGGTGACTGATCAGCAAAGTACTGTACACTCAGAATGTTGATTGTCCTAAAGGGATAATTAGGCTTCCATTTGTGAAGCATCTATGTCCAAATGAACAAAACATACAATCACAACCCCATGAGAATGTGGGGAACTATAAACCATTTTTTGCCATTTTTTGTTGATGAAAACCGACATTGTAATAAAACCCTAAAAAAGGCCGACTTTGTTTGTTGCCCTAAAAACGCATGTTATAAGCGGCTGGGATGCTTAAGGCATTGTAAGGTTGATGTACTATTTTTTTTGGATAATAAGAAAGATTGGACGGCTGTGTATGGTGGATGTAACCCATTCTGGGTGAACCACGTTAAATATCTGTGTTATCTATGTCCTGTTTTTATTTCTTTATCTTTTGTATTTAAATCTGCATATAATTGTTAGTTCATATTTGCTTCGGATCTGCTTGAAACCCTAACAATTGGTATCAGAGCGAAGTTTTCTGTAAATTGGCAGGACTTTTAGATTTGAGTGGGAGCAATGGAGGATTCCAAATTCAAGGTCGAAAAGTTTAACGGCCAGAATTATCAGTTATGGAAAATGCAGATGGAGGATTACCTGTATCAAAAGGATTTGTGGCGGCCATTGGAAGGAAAGGCAAAGAAACCGACCACAATATCAGATGAAGAGTGGGACATTTTAGATAGAAAGGCACTGGGATCCATTCGATTGTGCCTTGCGTCATCTATAGCATTCAATATAATAGAAGCAAAAATGACTGTAGATTTGATGGCAACATTGGCTAAGCTGTATGAGAAACCCTCGGCTTCGAATAAGGTATTTCTTATGAAGCATTTGTTTAATTTGAAAATGAGTGAGGGAGGATTTGTAGCGGAGCACTTAAATGAATTTAATACAATTACCAGTCAATTGTCTTCGGTAAAAATTACCTTTGCAGAAGAGGTTAGGGCTCTCTTGATTTTATGTTCTTTGGCAGAAAGCTGGAATAGCTTGGTTATGACTGTAAGTAACTCTGTCTCTGGTAAAAATACTTTGGTATTTGATGATATTGTTGGTGTTATCCTAAGCGAGGAAATGCGAAGGAAAAGCACAGGTGAGACTCCAACATCATTGGGTAGTGTTTTGAATGTGGAGAACAGAGGAAGATCAAAGGAAAGAGGAAAAGGCCCTCGGAATGAGAAGTCACGAGGGAAGTCAAAGAAAGGACACTCTCAATCTAGAGGAAAGAAAGATTGCTGGTACTGTGGAAAGCCTGGTCATCTAAAGAAAGACTGTTGGTCTCGAAAAAACAAAGAAGGAGACAAAAATGAAAATGACAGTAAGGAAGCTAATATTGCAAGTAATACTTTACAAGATGCTTTAATCTTATGTTTGGATAATGTTAATGATTCCTGGGTAATAGATTCTGGGGCTTCATTTCATGCTACACCCCATAGAAAATATTTTCTAGATTATGTTCAAGGTGATATTGGATAGGTATATTTGGGTGATGATGAGCCCTGTCAAATTGTTGGAAAAGGAAAGATAAAGATCAAGTTGCAGAATGGTAATGACTGGTTTCTGCAGGAGGTAAGACATGTTCCTAATTTAAGAAGAAATTTAATTTCTGCAGGGCAACTAGGTAGTGAAGGTTGCATAGTTACCTTCTCAGACAGTATGTGGAAGGTCACTAAAAGATCATTAGTAGTAGCTAAAGGTGCGAAGGTAGGCACATTATATCTGTGTACTGGTAACACTTACTCTACCTTAGCTGCTACAGATAAAGTTACTGCAGGGATAATAACAATAAATGTTGCAAGAACAGATTCGATAATGTGGCACCATAGGCTTGGGCACATGAGTGAGAAAGGGATGAAAATCCTTCACTCCAAAAATCTATTGCCAGGACTAAAGAAGATTGATTTAGAGTTCTGTGAAAACTGTGTTTATGGTAAACAGAAAAGAGTCAGATTTCTCAAGGTTGGGAAAGAGAAGAAGAGTGAGAAGTTAGAGCTTGTACATTCAGATGTATGGGGACCGGCTCAGGTATCATCTCTTGGTGGCTCTTGTTATTATGTTATTTTTATTGATGACTCAACCAGAAAAACATGGGTATATTTCCTAAAACAAAAATCAAATGTTTTTGAAACTTTTAAGAAATGGAAAGCTTTGGTTGAGAATGAGATAGGAAAAAAGTTGAAGTGTCTCAGATCGGATAATGGAGGTGAGTATTGCAGCAAAGCATTTGAAGATTACTGTTCCTTAAATGGGATTTGAAAGCAGAAGATAGTTCCAGGAACTCCACAGGAAAATGGTGTGTCAGAGAGAATGAATAGGACCATCATGGAATGTACGAGGAGCATGAGATTGCATGCTAGATTGCCCTTACATTTTTGGGCAGATGCTGTACATACTGCTGTCTATTTGATAAATAGAGGACCTTCAACCCCTTTGGATGGTGGTATTCTAGAGGAGGCATGGACTGGTAAAAAGGTAAATTATTCTTTTCTAAAAACTTTTGGTTGCGAAGCTTTTGTCCATGTTGATAAAGAAAACAGAACCAAGCTTGATGCTAAATCTCAGAAATGTACCTTCATTGGATATGAGATACATGAATATGGCTATCGGTTATGGGATTTTGAAAATAAGAAAATAATTAGAAGTAGAGATGTTATATTCAATGAGAAGGTTATGTATAAAGAACAGATGCAAGAAAAGAAGCATGAACAAGACAAACAAGAATATGTGGTGTTGGATGAGATTCCTGAAAATGAAATGCCACAGGTACCTGATGCTTAGCAACAACAGATTGTCTAACAAACTCCTGCAAGTGTTAGACGTTCTACGAGGACAAGTAGACCCCTTGAAAGATTTTCTCCTTCTTTGTATTCTATTTTATTAACAGATTCTGGTGAACCAGAAGAATATGAAGAAGCAATGCAGGTGGATGCCAAACAACAGTGGTAGCTAGGCATGAAAGAGGAGATGGACTCCCTGATGAAAAATAAGACTTGGGACTTAGTTCCTTTACCTGCAAAAAAAAGATCCTTGCCTAACAAATGGGTTTATCGACTGAAGGAGGAGGAAGGAGGTCAGAAAAGATATAAGGCCAGACTTGTGATAAAAGGTTTTGCACAGAAAAAGGGTATAGATTATGATGAAATATTTTCTCCAGTTGTAAAAATGACTTCAATTAGAATTGTACTTAGTCTTGTGGCTGCAGATGATTTACATCTTGAACAATTAGATGTCAAAACAACTTTTCTCCATGGAGATTTGGAGGAGGAAATTTACATGTTGCAACCACAGGGATATGAGGTCAAAGGTAAGGAGAACTTGGTGTGCAGGTTGAAGAAAAGTCTGTATGACCTAAAGCAAGCACCCAGACAATGGTATTTAAAATTTGATAGTTTCATGGCTGAACACGGTTATCATAGATGTCATTCTGATCATTGTGTATACTTTAAGAGATTTGATAATGGCAGTTATATTATCCTGTTGCTTTATGTTGATGACATGCTTGTTGCTGGGTCTAACATGCAACATATAAATGATCTTAAACAGAAATTAGCCAGGTCATTTTCTATGAAGAATTTGGGTGCAGCTAAGCAAATTCTCGGTATGAGGATTACACGGGATAGAAAAAATAGAACCTTAAATTTGTCCCAAAGTGAGTATATAAAGAAGGTGTTGAAAAGATTTAACATGCAGGATGCAAAAGCAGTTAGTACACCTTTGGCTAGTCATTTCAAATTGACTAAGGAGATGTGTCCAAAGGCACAGGAAGAGGTTAATAAAATGTCTAACATCCCGTATTCATCAGCTGTTGGTAGTCTGATGTATGCAATGGTATGCACAAGGCTAGATATTGCACATGTAGTGGGAGTTGTGAGCAGGTTTATGAGTAATCCGGGTATGGAACATTGGAATGCTGTGAAATGGATTCTTCGGTATTTAAAAGGAACTACTACGAAGGCATTATGTTTCAAAGGATCTAATGCTACTCTAAGTGGATTTGTTGACTCTGATCTGGCGGGTGATATTGATTCACAGAGGAGTACTATAGGGTATGTTTTTACTATAGGGGGAACTGCAGTCAGTTGGATTTCTAGGCTGCAAAAGGTTGTTGCACTTTCAACCACTGAAGCTGAGTATGTTGCTGCTACAAAAGCTAGCAAAGAGATGATTTGGTTGTAATGTTTTCTGAAGGAATTGGGTCAGACACAAGAGGATAGCCCATTATATACTGATAGCCAGAGTGCCATTCATCTTGCGAAGAACTCTGCTTTTCATTCAAGGACAAAGCACATTCAACTCAGGTACCACTTCATCCGGACTATTTTGGAGGAGGGTCAATTACGGCTTGAGAAGATTCACACAAGTGAGAATCCTGCCGATATGTTCACAAAGGCAATTCCACAGGAGAAGCTAATTTCTTCATCAGTTTCTATTGGTCTTCTTGATTGATAATTGTGGAATTTATACCAGTCAAGTCCTAGTGTTTTATCTAGCGGATGTTGCATGTACAGTGGTGTCGTGTAGTATCAGTCTCCAAGTGGGAGATTGTTGAAATGTGGTGACTGATTAGCAAAGTACTATACACTCAACACGTATCCTCACCGGGGTCCTTGCCATTTTTTGTTGATGAAAACCGACATTGTAATAAAACCCTAAAAAAGGCCGACTTTGTTTGTTGCCCTAAAAACGCATGTTATAAGCGACTGGGATGCTTAAGGCATTGTAAGGTTGATGTACTATTTTTGCTGGATAATAAGAAAGATTGGACGGCTGTGTATGGTGGACATAACCCATTCTGGGTGAACCACGTTAAATATCTGTGTTATCTGTGTCCTATTTTTATTTCTTTATCTTTTGTATTTAAATCTGCATATAATTGTTAGTTCATATTTTCTTCGGATCTGCTTGAAACCCTAACAATTATCTCAATGCAGTCAAACCTATTAACTCTTCCACCAGTGAATGGAGTGAAAATATAACGAAAGAGGATATCAAGTATCTTAGTCACAAAAACAAGAAAAATAAAAATAAAAGATCTGATGGCGAAAACCATATAGTGGCAGTGTCAGAATCTAAAAAAGAGAAAATAAAGGACGTACCTAAAGGTGAAAACCTCTTTGAGGCACCTGAAGGTGAGATACTTGGTATAATGCCTAGTCATTTTCAAGAGCGGTCTTCCATATTGATCGAGCCAACTCAGCCAGTGAATATCGAGAATCAAGAGACACCACAAATTATTCACGTAGCTCAATCACTATTAGCAGAGGAATTGAAGGATTTCACTCAGCTATTCTTAGAGAAGAAAATAAATTTTGCATGGATGTACTCTGATATGCCAAGCTTGGATCCTGATCTCATTATGCACCATCTCTCAATCACACCAAGAGTAAAACCAGTTAAACAAAAACTTCGTAAGATGCACCCCATGTCACACTATTGGTCAAAGTTGAACTAGAGAAACTACTTAAAGCTGGATTTATCAGAGCAATAGATTATGCTGAATGAATTTGCAACATAGTACCCATGTCGAAGACAGATAAATCTATCAGAGTTTGTATAGATTTTAGAGATCTCAATAAAGCATGTCCAAAAGATGACTTTCCATTGCCAATTATTGATATGATAGTCGACATGATAGCTAGGTATGAGATGTACTCACTAATGGATAGATTTTCTGGCTACAATCAAATTAAAATCACTCCTGGAGATAAAAAAAAGACAGCTTTCACCTATGCATGGGGAACCTTTTGCTAGAATGTTATGCCATTTGGGTTAAAGAACACAGGAGCGACCTATCAAAGAGTAGTTACAACTATCTTTCATGACATGATGCATAAGAATATGGAAGATTATGTTGATGACACCTTAGTGAAGACTATGAAAAGATCAACGCATATTCAAGAGTTAGGTCCTATACTTGACAGAATGGAAAAGTTCAAGCTCCGATTAAATCCAAAGAAGTGTGCATTCAGAGTGACATCTGGTAAACTAATTGGCTACATCATTTCAAAAAAAAGAATCGAAGTTGATCCTGAGAAAGTCCAAGCCATAATGAAAATGCCGCCTCCAAAGAATATCAGTCAAATGAGAAGTCTACAAGGACATCTCCAGTCTATTAGAAGATTCATTTCTCAACTAGCAGACAAGGCTCAACCTTTTACAAAATTATTGAGAAAAGGAATAATATACAACTAGGATCAGCAGTGTGAACAACATCTTCAGCAGATAAAAGAGTACCTGTCGAATCCACCGATCTTAATGCCACCTATTCAGGGTAAACCACTAATCTTATATATATCAGCAACTGATTCATCATTGGGGGCACTTCTGGCACAACAAGATAACAACAAAAAGGAAAGAGCTATTTATTACATCAGTAGGACATTGGTGTCTTATGAAATGAGCTACAGTATAATAGAAAAAGCATGCTTGGCATTAGTCTTTGCATCATAGAAAATGAGGCACTATATGCTAGCACATTCAATCAAGTTGGTGGCCAAAATTGATCCACTCAAGTATCTTCTTAATAAAGCAACACTCATCGGAAGATTGGCAAAGTGGGTAATGATCCTTACAGAGTTTGACACTGAATATGTGGAATGCAAAGCCATAAAAGGACAGGTAATTGCTGATCAACTTGCTAAAGCTCCACTTGAGGATACTCAACCACTACATATTGAGTTCCTAGATGAATCAATAATGCATCTTACTCAACAACCCTAGAAGATGTTCTTTGATGGGTCCTTTACTCAAAATGGTTCAGGTCCTGGCATATTATTCATTACTCCTCAGAAGTACTCAATTCCAAAGTCTTATAAGATTCTATTCCCCTACACAAACAATATTGCAGAATATGAAGCATTGGTGAATGGAATAAAACTAGCCATTGAATGGAAGGTTGTTGAATTACATATTTATGGAGATTCTCAGTTGGTCATCAATGAAATCAACGATACATATCAAACTCGAGATGAGAAATTGATGCCTTACAAGAGGATGGTAGATGATTTCAAGAAGTATTTTGCTTTTGTATCATTCCAACAAATTCCTAGATCAGTGAATAGAGCAGCAGATGCTATGGCTACCTTGGCATCTATACCTGAGCTATAGGAGTCCAATTTTCACTTTGATTTCCTGGTGGAAGAGTTATATTACCCTGCTTATGATTCTCCTGAGACCCAAATAGTCTATTCTATTATTGGACATGACTCATCTAGATATAGCCACATCTACTCCTATCTACATGACCAAGTTATTCCTAAAAATATTACCCAAAATGAGAAAAGAAACCTAACTTGAAATGCTTCGTGGTATGTTATCATAGCTAACGATTTATTTAGACAAGGTTTGGACAGTACATTGCTTAGATGTCTAGAAACTGAAGAGTCTAAACATGCATTATCAGAAGTCCATGAAGGTATTTGTGGATCTCATTCGAATGGTTTTACTTTAGCTCGGAAACTATTACAGGTTGGCTACTACTGGCCAGATATGGAAAAAGATGCCATAAAATTTGCTAAGACTTGTGAGAAATGTCAGCTTCATGGAAATCTCATACATGCCCCGACGAGGGATCTCATACCATTCATTACACACTAGCCTTTTCAGCAATGGGCCTTTGATCTCATTGGTCAGATATATCTTGCATCATCCAATGGACATAAATTCATCATAACAGCCACTAAGTATTTCACCAAGTGGGTAGAGGTGGTTCTGCTCATCAAAGCAACTGGTAAACAAGTCGCCTTATTCATCCTAAACTATATAATTTGTAGGTATGAGATACCTTTGTCTATTGTGACTGATAATGGAGGACAGTTCAAGAATAAAGACCTAGATGAACTTTGTGAGAAATTCAAAATAAAGCAACATTGGTCATCAGTATATTACCCTCAAGGTAATGGACAAGCTGAGGTGTCTAACAAAAGCCTACTGACTATCTTGCACAAAATAGTGAACAAGTCTGGGAAGGATTGGCATCTGCAGCTCAATCCTGCCCTATGGGTTTACAGAACAAGTATCATAACACCTACTGGGGCTACACCTTTCTCTTTGGTGTATGGGTCTAAAGTAGTATTACCTATTGAAGTAGAAATACCATCTCTAAGAGTTTCGTTGCAAGGTCTTGTTACTGATGAAGATCACAGAATATCTAGATTGCAAGAACTTGAATTGCTGGATGAACGTCGGCAAGTGGCATTTGATCATCTCAGAGTGTACCAAAAGAGAATGTCCAGAGGATATAACAAGAAGGTTAGACAAAGAGAATTTCAGGTTGGAGATCTAGTACTAAGAGAAAATCCAAAAAATCAACAGTTTCGAGACAACAAAGGGAAGTTTGAACCCAATTGGCTGGGTCCCTATATTGTTACTGCAGTCTTCGGCTCTGGTGCCTATCAGCTCTCAACATCGGAAGGAGAACAACTCTAAGAACCGATTAACACCATCCACCTGAAAAGATTCTTTACTTAGCATTCTCTACTCCAACAAACTATACAGCTGAAAAAGTCCTAAAAAAATCCTAAAAATTGGAAAAATCATAAAATACAATAAAATAAAATAAAATGTAAAAGAGAAAATGCCCTAGTAAAAACCTGATAAATAGGCACCTTGGTAAAAAAAAATTTTGATTCTCTGCCAAGCAGGTGAAAACCTGGTAAACAGGTGCCTCTTGTACTCAAGCACTCCATCTATCAATGCAACGTTGGCATTTCCCACTTTCATGCATCTTTTCTTTCGCTTGTACATATTTTGCAGTCACTTTCATGACACCCTAGTTCATTGGAACCCTCATGACTTGAAACAGATCAATGTCCTAGTCTTAGGTTATTTGATAGAGCACATTACATATCCTAAGTAGTGTCAACCAAGTCATTATTCCGTCAGTGAAACCTGGTCATCCACTCCGAGTCAGTCACTTGCCTCCTGACTACTATAGAGTTTTTATCACTGAGTTCACAAGCAAAACAACATAACAAAAAATAATTACTAAACAGTTTGAGCTATGAAAGAAAAATTTTCTTTGTATGCTGTCTTTTATATTGATTTTTCATTATTTTCCCTCTGAGTAACTCGAGGAAGTCTATTGTGACTAAGAGAAGCAAGGATTGGGGGCATAACATTTTCTTTATTTTCTACCTGTAGGAATGATCTCGATGATCTGGAAACATATAAATTAGCTGGGTGTCTGTGATAAGAGCCTCCTCATTAAGGTGAAATCACCTCACATACCTCAACTCCACTTATTTGTATGCTACAGGGAGGTCCATATCATTTCTTTGTTTGTTTTGAGGGAATTTCTTTATGATGCAATTCAGGTCCCTACGAAATCTGTCCAAGGATATGAACGAAAAAAGGTTCATTGCAAACAAGATAATTAATATTGCACATTGAAAAAGAAAGGAACTCTAACCTGTATGTTGTGTTTGTTATGCTCAATGATGAATCTTAAGCATTTTAAATCTAGTGACTAGGTTTTGGTTGCATTTCGCATATCATTTTGCATTTCATTTTGCATTTTGTGACTTTAGAGTGATTTTGGTGTAATAATAATGATCTCTTTATTTGCTGAATAAGAATTGAGAGTGTCATTATTTCTTACGCTAAGTGGTCTATTTATCATTATTTCTCTGATCGAGTACTTGTGTTTTGAGATGATTAGCTGCATATATAACATTTCATATAGATTCATTCATTCATTTTATTATTAATCATTTGCATTCATCTTATTGCATAGAAAACAAAAAAATTTGCACTGCTCATTTTCATTCATTTATTTGCATATGAAAAGAAACAAAAACATAGACATTCATTATCATTTGCAATACATACATTCATGCTGAAAGAAATGCATACATGTAGAATAAAGCATATAGAAACATCTCATAATTGAATTGACACAAGTACGATGAAGTCAAATCGGATCTTGAATATATATATCATCTCAAGTCTAAGAGTACAAAATGATGTCCAATGACATGTACAAACTCCCATCGGAGCAAGAATCGTATAGGCTACAAAAATATGGGTGTGTCTAAAAAAAATATCCTAGCTACAAAAAGAATCATCTAGCTGGCACCCTCTCCCTCATCGCCTAGTGGAGGAGGAGGAGCCAGATGCCCGAGATCCTGGCGCGGTGCTCGTGCTCCCTCCGATCTGGCCATATACTGCGAATAGGGTTGCACCTGCTGTGCAACAGGAACTACAACACTATATGCTACTACGTAATAAGACGCCCTACTACTCTGGAGAAGGACCTCCTATCATAGAGACTCTATCTCTGCTCTTGACTCTGCTCTCAAAGCCACAATCTGGTGATCACGATTAGTCCTCACCTCGGCTAGCTGTCGGTCTCTCTCCACTAGCTGAGTCTGCACCACTATCAACTGTGATTGCAGCTTTGCAATGCGTGCTCTCATCGACTGACCCGTGTCAACCCCCTGCTCTCTTGTAGGCTCTCCGTCGCAATCTCCACCACCATCTCCACCTATGGCTCCACCCTGCTCCTCTTGCCATTGACAGACCTACCTCAGAGCTACTCGCTCCTCCTCTCCCCCACCCACCCTCATGCCTACTCTCCTAAGGGATCCACCCTCACCCCTCTACTATCCAATGTTGGCTCACACTCTGCTACTGCTGGCACCAGGATCACCACCAGTCCATCGTGGAGCATCTGGTCTCTGGCCCTATCCTTGACTATGACCCTGTCTCTGTGCCTATCCCTATGCCAGTACGGGGGCATCATCCTCCACATCCTCAATATGAGGAGCATGCTCTCCAGGATCTGTAAACCGAGGGAATGGATGCTGAAAATAATCCCTGTACTGGGGTAATACCCCCGCATCTGTTATATCATCCAGGTAATCCCACCTGCGGTGTAAACCTATCAGCTCCTGCATAGCCAAGGCATAAGATAGCCTAGGTGTCCAACCCTGCCTCTCCTCGTCAACATACCTAGCATATTCTATAAACTCCTATGAGTTCCCCTGAGGCTGACCATACTACCTTATCACTCGTGAAATGATGAATCGCTCCACAATAGTCAGTGATCTCCCAATCAATGGGCATGTGACAAACAAATCTCTCTGCACTGCCTGCCAGTCATCCCACAACTCTAACCCTTTATATGGTTGCCATATGACAGCTATCAAGTCATCAAGATACTATCTCCTGAAGTCTATCTTGCCCAGATGGGGCTATGTGATATATACAACATATCTATAAATGATCGGCTGTCCTGGCTCCCTGCTATCTGTCACTATTGGCCGACACATGAGAAGGTGCTCCCAAGCCCACACCTGCAAAATATATACCCCAGTAGCCATGCTGCACCCCTCTCTGTAAATGATCTCATGCATCTCTCGATACATGTGGGCCAGTAAACAAGAACCCTAGCCAAGTCTCTAAGGGGACTTTATCAATCGCTCGAGAATCTAGCCCCATCCGCTCTGAAAACCCTGCTGCCCTTAGTCTGGCATCAAAAAGCACCCAATAAAACCTGCTAGGACACATGCCAGCGAATACTCCTCACTGTACCTGCCCATCAATATATCCCAACTCATAGAATGAGTCAAGATATTTGGATCCCTGAATATGTTCCTCAGTGCCTGCAGTCCAGGTAACAATGCGGTATCATAGTCCACCTTATCCCCAGCAAAAGGGATATGAAGGATCCTGTACACATCCTCAGGAGTGATGATCAACTCCCTAACTGGCAAATGAAAGGTGTTATGCTCCGAATGAAATCGTTCTACCAATGCTGTGAGCATCCCATGGTTCACACGGATATCAGGTAACCACATCAGGTGAGTAAAGCCACACATATCAATATGGGCCTGCTCAACCTCAGACAAATCTCAAACTAAAGCCATAGTGGGAGGATATACACATCTAAAGAGCATAGGAGGTAAGCAAACCTGCAACAAACCAACAATGAAACATCAGAAAACATTCCAAATAATCCTACAAGAGAAGTTAAACATCACGCAAATCCAAATAAGTCAAATGCAAAACCAAAATTTCATGTTTACACTTTCAAAAATGGTCACTATTTTCCAAATGACAAAACACAGTTAGACAACATTTCGTACGAGTTAGATTTGGCTCTCGTATGAGAAAACAGCCTCAAACAACAAAGTTTTATATAACACACAACAAAATGGTCTTTTAACTGACCTATCGTACGAAACAAGGGTTACTCTCATACGACAAAACTAATGGGTTTAAATGATAAAAGAAAATTTGCCAGTTTCTCATACGAGACAGGATCCTGTCTCGCACGATAAACCGAGAACCCCGACCCAAAACCCGTCAAAAATGTGAAAAATCAACAAAAACATTCAAAATTGGAAACATAAAGAGGCTAATGATCGATCACTTACCGCTGGCTCATAGTTTTGGGGTCAATTGTGATGTCTCTAGCGCTCAAATCGATGCTGACGAGTAGGGACCACCATTTTTCTTTGCAGAAGGCTTTTTTGAATTTTCAAACTTAGAGGGTTCAAATGAATTGAAAATGACACTTTCGTCCTATATATAGCCTAAAACCTAATTTTTCAACTTGCTTCGATGGACATGAAAATTGTACCCTTGGCTAATGTGCCTACTCTGATTCCATTTTCAGGATCGAAATCAAAATTCGAGATTGTCTTGCTAGTCAATTTCAAAATTTTGACCACTTAGTGCTCTTTTCATCAAATGCTCATTTTTTTTCTTCAAATTGTGCTCAATTTCAAACACTGAATCTTAATTCAATTTCATTCCATGCTCAACATTACAATCAACTCTATGCTCAATTTCTCATCAATCAACGCCGAAATTTAAAAAAAAATCCTCATGATCAATTTGTGCTCAAATAAGTTATTCTTTGTCACACAATTGCCTTAATCATGTACCCTCGCTATCTTTCAATTTCGCTCCCAAGGGGGCATACTCATGACCTTATGACTTCACATTCTTCAAAATGTTGAGAAATTTTTCAAATCTTCATCAAAAGTCGAGCAAAATCTTTTCAATTAAAGAAAATCAATCCTTATCGCTAAGGGGCATCTCAGCTTCATTGCTTCACATCAAGTTGAGATCTCTTGATCATCTGAATCGAATCAATCGTTAGGGGCATATCAGTTTCATCACTTCAAATCAAGCTGATATTTGTCTTTCATTTGAATTAATCTCTTAACATTAATCAGTTTCATCGCTTCAAATCAAACTGATTATTCGTTTAAACTCAATCAAAAAGTTTAAAGCGTTTCTTTGATCACTCAATCTAAGTAGGTGTTCAGTATTCGTTTCTTGATCAAGCTGGACGGTTTATTCTTCGCTCATCGTGTCTTGATCAATCAAGTTCAAGATTGATTTTTTTAATCATCATTCACTGTATCTAAGATCAATCAAGTTCTAGATCAGTAAGATCCACTTCTTGATCAATCAAGTTCAAGTTCAGTATCTTTGTTTTCTATCGTTCCTTAGTTCAATGAAGTTCGAGATCTGTATCACTTTAATTAGACCTCATTTATCTTTGTCTCTTTGAATCAAGCTAAACACTTTGCTTTCTTATCTAGTTCGTGATCAGTCAAGTTCAGAACTGACATCTCCTAGACATCACACATTCTTTGAACCAACATGCTGCTCGCACATTAATTCAAAGAGGGGCAAATGTAATACCCTAAAAATGGTCATCTAAACCATGGGCCCCTAATCTCGACAACATCACCAAGGTCCTAACCAAAGGCAATTAAATCAATCTTGAGCACATTATTAATTCTTTAATTATCAAAAATCACATGGCAAATCAACCACTCAATATTAATTAAATATTTATTTAATTAATTGAATCATTCCAAGAATATCATTTTTTGATCAATTATCCTATTTTAATTTATTAAATATCTTTGCATATTTAAATTAATTAATAAATTTGCCATTCAATCATGCAAAAGGATTAATTTATTACAAAAGATGAATTAAGTTATTACAAAGAGTTGAATTGAAAATTAAATAAAAAAAATTGAATTAAGAGAAAAATCAAACTTGAGATATTATTTCTTTTTCTAAATTTAGAACTTGAAATCAGAAAAGCAATTAATTGAATTATTAATTATTCTCTTAAATTGGAACTCAAAGCTTTTAGAAAAGAAGTTCAGTTGCATTGAAAAGACTCTTTTCTTGATTAAATTGAAGAATTATCTATTTTTATCAGATATGCATGGAATTAATTTATTAATATTTTCCAATGCAACTTGGACTTCTAATTCGAATGCATTTCAATTAAACTATAATTGGAATCTTTCTCAAGGTTAATTCAACCTGATTTCTCAATTATTTTCAATTAATCCTAAATTGAGCTTTTTCATCATCTCTCTATAATTCTCTATAAATTCAGTCTTCAGCTCTCATTCCAATTCACCCCAAAGATTTTGAGAACACACTTGGAGATTATTATCACGCTAATTTTGCTCTGGAGTCATTGATTGATTATTATTGTTTTTTTTAGATTACTTGCATTCATTGTTGCTTGAATTGGTTATTATTGCTTGAATTATTCATCCATTTCTTGCATCCATATAGTTTAATATCATATAGATTAAATCCTTCATCTTGGTGTAGTCTAGTCACTGGTATTGCTTATAACAAACCGAGAGCAATCTTATACTCGCATCATTTAGAAGGAAATGGGTTGCTTTGCTATGGTTTATTTCTTATTGATTATTGATTACTAACCATGCATATAATGACTTAATTGAAGTGTTGTGCTTACAACTACAAGTTCACTTTTTCACACACACACAAAGTGTAGAGTCTTTTGTAGAGAAAAAAAGAATGAGTATGATGTCATGTTTTATGTAGGTTTTGAAGGACTTAATTGTATGTTGTTTTATGGTAGATATACCATTTGAATAAATAAAATTGAATTTGTGCTTTTTTTCTCTCCAATGTATTATTTTACTATCTTTTGAATGAAATAAATCAAGGGTTTATTTCCTTTAGTAATTATTATGATGTATGTGATTTGTGTTTATACTTTGATTCAAAACAAAATTACAGAGTGGTAGGGCTTGTGGAGGGATTTTGATAAGTAGTTTTGGGCTTGGATCATAGTTGAGATGTATTGTAAGGCAATATATTCTTAGATCAATATGCTATTAGATTATTTTTGCTATAATTCACCTTATATTTTATGAATTTGACTCCCTAATGGATAAGGCACTAGTCATTAGCTTATCTGAGTCTTTACAATCAGTTTTGTGCTCCCTTCATCTCTCCTTGCTTTAAATTGGTTTATTATTAGAATACCTTTCATTTTATGTTTGTTATTATGTGTTCTACACATCCCATGATCCAATTAGGTTGACGATCACTGGAGGATTTTCCATCATTGAGCATTCTCCTTGTCATTGAGCCTGCTTATGAGATCAGCTACATTGTTTAAGTGAATCTTTGAGTGTAGTGCAGAAATCATAAAATTCACTAAGGGATCACCCTCCCGGGTGTTGGTATTATGGATGTGTTGTATTGGTTTTGTCATTGATGTCAACACTGATCCTTCTTGAGATCTACATTGTTGATTTGGAACTATGGTTATATTGGTTTACTATCAAACCAACACATTGTGTTCATCGGTAAGGTCAATGACTTATGCACAGTCACTGGTATATGCTCATTGGCAGGTTTTATGGCTCACCGACAGGTTTTATGGCTCACCGGCATAGATGATTACTTGTTATCATCTGGAGATCACTTGATTATGTCAAAGACATGGTTTGGATACTTGATTTTGGTGTTTTGGTTATTGGTCTAATCGGGTTGACATATTTGTTGTTACCGACAAATTGGTCTAGGTTATGGACCGGTATACGTTATCTATTCCATATCAACACGAAACGTTATGGAGATGATTTATTGATTAAATATTGTTGTAAATGTATTGAGCCGACATGTTGTATCACATCAAGACTTATTTTTAATTGATTTTTATTGTAATATCTTTATTGAGCTGACCTATACATTTGGTCTTAGGTTTTGCATAAATGTAAGATCTCATTTGTGAGATGAAGTGTGGAATTGTGGTATGGCATTATAACTTGGTCTGTGCAAATATTGAAGATCATATGAGAAGATCATAGAGTGAATCAAGCAGACATCATTTGAAGGTTCAAGGAAGGTTTGAAGGTGTTTATCAAAGCTTAAACCAGTACTAAATCTAGCATTGGAGATGCACTTTGAAGCATTACATTATTCTAGGATTTAACCATCCTACTATAGTCATTGTGACTCCTATTTGAGCAGTGTTTTCTAGGCGGTTGGCCTTTCTGCATGTGCAGACCCCATTTGTATACACATACTATCCGTAGTAGTATCATCTGATTGTGGGTAAGGTTTCCCACCATGGTTTTTTCCCTTATAGGGTTTCCATGTCAAAATATCTGTGTTATGTATCATGGATGTTATTTCTCTTTCTATTTCATGCATTAAGTTTCACCGACATTGATATTAACTGCTAATCTGTTAACCAACATTAAGTTTGGTTTACCGGTATTAAGTATTAAGTTGGATTAAGTTATAATTGGGTTAAAATTAATTGACAACTGATTCACCCCTCCTCTCTATTGTCCTTCTGGTTCCTAACAATTGGTATCAAATCCAAGTCCTCTTTTTGTGAAAGTCTAACAGCTTGAGGAGATCCTATGGCAACGAACATTTTCAGGAAGGACAATCCTAAACTTGATGGAACTAACTATGGTATATGGAAGATCAGAATGGAGACATATCTAAATTGTATTGGAATAGATATATGGGAAGTTACAAAGAATGGCTATGTTGGTCCTACTCCAAATCAACCGAATCCACTGATATTGGGTAAGGACTTGGAGAATGATTGCAAAGCAAGAGAAGCACTTCTAAGCGCATTATCAGATAAGGAAATTGTGAGATTATCAGATCGATCTACTGCTAAATCTATTTGGGATAAATTGGAAACATTGAATGAAGGAGATACCACTGTCAAAATTACAAAACTAGAATGTTACCAGGTTAGGTATGAAAATTTAAAAATGGAAAAAGATGAAAGAATTTATGCTTTTATGGAAAGAGTTAATGAAATTGTTTTAGGAATACAATGTTGTGGAGGATCCTCAAGTGAAGATGAAATTGTTTCTAATTTTTTAAGAGCTTTTACATTGGCTTACAAAATGAAAGTAACCTCTATTAATGAGTTGAGAACAATGCCTAATATGTTAGTATCTAGAGATACCTTGGTTGGAAAACTTTCAGCATTTGAGCTTGAGGAATTTGGTCCTATTGCTACAATTAAGACAGATTTAGCCTTCAGAGAATAATCATCTGCAGCATCATCATCATCATCATCTGAAAAATCTGATTAGAAAGCACTTTATGCAAAAGAACTTGAAGATATCAGGAGGGAAAATGAAGATCTGGAAGAACTTGAAGCACTATTTACAAGGAAGATGCCTAAAGGACCAGTTGGAAGTAAGTATGAAGGTAAAGCACCGTTTAAATGTTTTAATTGCAATAAAGTTGGTCACATAGCATCTAGATGTCCTAATAGACATGCAAGATTGGGAGAGGAAGCTAAAAAAACATAGAATCCTAGCCCTGAATATCAGAGATACAAATTTAAGAAGAACAGAGATAAATCATGTTACTATGCTGATAAAGGAGTTACAAATGATTTTGATGAAGAACCGATAGACAATGGATGGGCATTTGTTGCAATAAAAGAAGATCAATCGACACCTACTTTCCCACCCACATCTCTGTATACTTTCAAGTTGAAATCCTTGCTATAAGGATACCACAATCCATAGTCAACAATTCCCTTCAGATACCTAAGAATCCGTTTGACTGCAACCAAGTGAGATTCTCTTGGGCTTTTTTGGAATCTTGCAGTAATGCCAACTGCATGTGCAATATCCAGTCTACTATGCACTACATAATGCAACTTACCAACGATTGATCGGTATTTCTTCTCATCAACCAATTTTGAGTCATCTTCTTTAGATAGTTTACAACTGGTCACCATCAGAGTACCAACTGGTTTTCTATCTTCCATGCCAAAGGTCTTCAACACCTCTTTGACATACTTGGACTGAGTGATAAAGATTCCATCCTTTATCTGTTGGATCTACAGTCCAATGAATAATTTAATCTCCCCTATGAGTGACATTTCAAACTCTTTCTTCATCTCATCTGCAAACTCATGAATCATCTTGTCATCTCCACCAAAGATAATGTCATCAACAAATACCTCACAGATCAAGATCTGATCTCCTTCAGACTTCAAGTAGATATTACTATCTTCACTTGTTCTCTCAAATCCAATCTTCACAAGATGGGAATGCAGATGTTCATACCATGCTCTAGGTGCCTGCTTTTGCCCATATAAGGCTTTATGTAGCCTACATACCATGTCACTGTCTTCAGATAGGGAAAACCCATCTGGTTGCTCAATATACACCTCCTCTTCAAGCACACCATTTAGGAATGTAGATTTAACATCCATTTGATATACTTTGAAATCTTTAAAAGATGCATATGCAAGAAGCATATAGACTCCTTCCAATCTGGCTACAAGAGCAAAGGTTTCTCCATAGTCTTCTCCTTCTTCTTGAGCATATCCTTTGCACACTAATCTGGCTTTGTTTCTAATCACTATGCCATCCTCATTCAACTTATTTCTGAAAACCCATTTAGTACCAATGACATTTTTGTGCTTCGGTCTGGGTACCAAAGACCATGTACCATTTTTCTCTATCCGGCCAAGTTCCTCTTCCATTGCCTTGATCTAGTCTTCATCCTTATGTGCCTGTTTGAATGATTTAGGCTCAAATTCAGAGATCATACATGATTTTTCTCTAACCTTTCTTCTTGTAAGGATTCTTGCATCCTTATCTCCTATGATTTGCTTAGGACCACGATTCAGCTTGACATACCAAGGAATGGTCTTGATAGATTCCTCTTTCTTTTCTTCTTCATCCTCATCTCCATTAGTATCAACATCTACATTTACCAGTGTAGGAACATTGTTACTGGTACTTGGTTGGCTATCAACTAATTCAAATAAGGTTGCAACCGGTTCGATTACCGCTTTCTCACTGCCAATTTCCTCAGTTTTCTCAGAGGTTTCATCAACTCTTACATTGATGCTTTCCATAATTCTCTAAGTCCTATTGTTGAAACACTTGTTTCTCTTGGTGGAATATCCTAGGAATATTCCCTCATCACATTTCGCATCAAATTTGCTCTGGTGCTCACTCCTCTTGATGTAACATTTGCTACCAAACACTCTAAAGTAGCTAACTACGGGTGTCTTACAAATCCAATACTCATAAGGAGTTTTATCCTTTACCTTTCTTGATGAGTACCCGATTCATTGTGTAGACTATAGTGCTCACCGCTTCTCTCCAAAAGGTGTGAGTTACCTTTCCTTGAATCAACATGGTTCTAGCTGCTTCAGCCACAATCCGGTTATTCCTCTCTGCTAGGCCATTCCACTATGGAGTCTGAGGGGCAGACAATTGCCTCTTGATGCCATGTTCTTCACAGTACTTGTTGAATTCATCGGAAGTGAATTTCCCTCCTTGATTAGTTCTTAGGCACTTGATCCTTTTACCGCTTTCCCTCTCCACTAATGCTCTGAAAGATTTGAACTTTACAAAGGTTTCAGACTTGTCTTTCAAGAATGTGACCCACATCATTCTTGAGTAGTCATAAGTGAGAATCATGAAGTACCTATCACCCTGCACACTTCTAGTTTTCATAGGACCACGCAAATCAATATGCACAAGATCAAGCAAGTTGTCAACAGTGAAAGATTTACCTTTAAAGGTTGAGGAAGACATTTTCCCCAATTGACACTCTCTGCACAAGGTATTATCCATTTTGCTTAGCACCAGCAACCCTCTAACTGCCTTGATCTTACTGGCCTTCACAATGCTATCAAAGTTTACATGGCAGAGTCTCCTATTGCATATCCAGCTATCATCAAATTTAGCCATAAGACATGTACTTATATTTGCATTTAGCTGAAATAGGTTACTTTTGGTCTGCATGTCAGTGGCCACCAATTCACCATTCTTTCCTTTGATTTTGCAAACTCCATTCTTGAATTTCAGAGTGAGGCCACTATCATTCAGCTGGGCAACACTCAGAAGGTTGTGTCTAAGACCATCAACCCAATACACATTGTTAGCACTACTCTTTCCATTCAGAGAGATGGACCCTCTGCCTTTGACCATGCATGGTGCATCATTTCCAATGCGAACCACACCACCATCATACTCCTCCAAGGATAGAAACTTGCTTTGATCACCAGTCATATGGTGAGAATAGCCATTGTCAATGATCCACTCATTGGAATTATCAAACTGGGAGACAATAGCCTTCTTGTCTAACACATCTTCTTTGACAACAACAAAAACAATAGCTTCATTTTCTTCATCCTTTGATTCTTCATCTGTGACACCTTCATCAACTACCACAAAACAGTTTCTTTGGTTTCCTCCTTTGAATTTCTTGAACCTTTCCAATTTGTCCTTGTTATTTCCATTAGGACAGTTTACAACAATATGTCCTATCCAGTTACAAGAAAAGAATTTCAAAGGTAGCTTACCTCTATATTTGCCAGTTCCTTTAGGAAGTTTCCTAGAAAGGAGAGCTTCAAATGCCATCAAAATCTCCTCATCATCCATTTCTCTACCCTGTCTTGGTTCACCACTAGTGCTAGCTTCTTTTCCTTTTCTGGATGGTACTGTAGAAGCTTTAAAAGCTAATCCAGTCTTTTGAACACTACCATCGAAACTATTTAGCTCATAGGCTATCAACCTTGCAATGATGGAGTCTAGGGATACCTTAGTCTTGTCTATTGATCTTAGCTCCTGAATAGCAGCAACCCTTATTGCATAGACTGACAATAGGGATCTCAAGACTTTTCTTACCACAGTGGAATCTTCTATTTTACCACCTGCACTCTTGATATCTCCAACAATGGTTTTGATTCTTATTCCATACTGTTGAATGGTCTCACCTTCAACCATCTGCATATCTTCAAACTTCCCTCTAAGGATTTCTTCCTTATCCTGTTTTACATGCTCATCACCGCCATAGATATTTTCAAGAGTATCCCATACCTCTTTGGGATTTACCTTATCCTGAACATCAATAAACTCAATGTCAGATAAACTACTAATTAGGGCTTCCATGACTTGCCCATTCTCCTACATCTCTATCTTTTGGTCATCGGTGAGAGTACCGGTAGGAGCAACATAGGCATTCTCAACATAGCTCCAGTGTTGAGCACCCATGCTTCTAATGTATATCTTCATTCTGTCTTTCCATATACTAAAATTTTATCTGTTAAATTTTGAACCTTCCCTCTTCATCATTAGACTGGGATATTTACCTCAAGCAGTTAAGCTTATAGCACAAAGGACCTGGAGGATGCTCTGATACCAATTGTTAACTCAATGATGAATGGATAGAACTAACCTAGTACTGAAAGGGGGGGTGAATCAGTACAGACAAAAATATAGTCTTCAACCGGTTTGACAGCAGACACTTCAAATCACTGGCAAACAGTGACACTAGTTTGAAACAAAGTGCAACCGATAAAGCTAAGAATGACTGAGAAAAGCATTAACCGATTACTCACTTAGCTTTCCACTCAACTCAAGATTACACTACCATTTCACCCTTATGCATAAACAGGTAATCTATCATCAGATCATAATAACAGCTAGTTCAACATGTTTTATTGATAGGCATAAAATATAGAACCATCATATGCTTGACAGACAATAGCAAAGCATCACAAGATAAAAGCATCACACATGACACACATATTTTTCATGTGGAAACCCAACTAGGAAAAACCACGGTGGGGATGAATACCCACAAGTTGTTTTTGAAATCTTTAGAAGTCTGCTCTGTTAGGAGCCTTGTCCGGTTAGAGACATTACAATAGGTTCTGCTAGGAACCGATCCTGTTAGAGATCACTTGGTTAAGGGATGGCTAGAATACTCGGTTAAGGGTTAAACCTTGTTAAAGGTTACCTTGTTAGAGGATGTCAAGAACTCAATAGCTAAAGGATTTCAAACTCAATAGCTTTGAATTACCCTGTTAAAGGATTTACAGCAAGCCGGTTAAGGCTACCTTGTTAAGGGATTTTCCAACTGTTGAGGTGGTTAGAGATCAATAGGTATTATAATGATCTGGTAACAACACTCAATGCCAATGTAGATCCACTTAGGCTCCTCTTCACCTTCTACACTTACACTTTGCATGTATCACTTTTCTCCTTTTGGTTTGGCAAGAATCATGTATCCCTTCTCTTGGATACACACACACAACTTTTTCCAACAACCTCAAAAAGAGACACAACATCAACCTTATAGGAAAATAGATAGGTCAGTAGCATAAACCCTAAACCCTAAACCTATAAGGGTAAGGAATTCAAACGGTTCAATCCCAACCATTGAGCACACTGCATTAAATGCAGTAGTTCTTGATCCAATCTCAATACATTCTCCATCATCCATTTCCATCGATTTTATGGCGGCCGATAACCCATCACACGTTATCATCATTTTATAGACTTCTCACATTCCCAAGGTAGATAGGAACAATCTCCTTCATGCAAGATCCTTCATGCGCACAAAGCTTATGTGGCAACATGATATGTTCTTTGTTACCATGCTAACTTATCACACAAAGTCATCGGTTGAGCCACACAGGCTTGAAGCACTTAAACCGGAAACCTTGAAGTTGAGACTACCAACTGGTAGTCATACAACACTTCCATGTGTCGGTTCCCATAACTATATGTTGGTTCATCATGAACAAACACACCACTTCATTTTGGCACAAATGCCGATTCACAGTGTTCTATCGGTTCTCTCATATGCCGGTTCTCACTTCTTTAGCATGTTGACATCAATGACAACATACAATGTCATTATGTCCTCATACTAGTTCACATAATGCCAATAGTGTCTTCTTCACCAAGCTCTCCAATTCCTTGTTCCCTTCTCAAAGGCTGATATGTCTCAATTCTAGTATTTAGAATTTTGTTGGGTTGAGTATGTGGATCTTCTTCATCAGAC
Source organism: Cryptomeria japonica (assembly GCF_030272615.1). Lineage (NCBI taxonomy): Eukaryota > Viridiplantae > Streptophyta > Pinopsida > Cupressales > Cupressaceae > Cryptomeria > Cryptomeria japonica. Next base: position 420,127,387 of record NC_081413.1, on the reverse strand, counting down.
GAGTCCTCACTTGCAGAGGAGATAAATTGTGTGCATCGCATCTCCTTCATTCTTTCCTCGATGTCCATATTATAACTTTCTATGGCCCGGATTGCATCCATCTCATCTAAATTTCTAGTCACATCTTCCTCAGCGTAAGTTTTATAGATATGTCCACTAAGCTTTTGCATCCTTTTAACACAGTCAATAAATCCCTCTGGATCAAACCATGTTCTAGGTACTTCTCTATTCATATTATAATGCATTAGGTTGCCAAGGATCTAATCATATCCCTCCTTTGCAAGTATAGTAAAGTCACCAAAACATAAATTAGATGGCATAAATGATTGCTTCTCATAAGATCTTAAATGCATAACATTGGAGAAATCTAATTGCCTTACTATTTCAAGATAAGCAATTATGTCAAGAACAATTTTAGATAGTATGAAAGGGGTATCTTCAAACCCGTAGACTCTGATAATGGTGGCATCTGAGTACAAATACAGGTCTCCCCAATTATGTTCTACTATCTGAAGGCCACCAAAATCCTTTGGTATCAAGAACCTTTTAATCTACTAATTAATTAATCATATAATTTGTGAAACACTTTAAAAATAGTTTTCACAAAGTATTCCTCAAAGCAAGCATAGTTTGACCTGGAAAACCTACTATCCGAAATGGATGTCCATAATTGGACTGGTAGGGGTTCACCTTCCTGATCAAGTTGCCTTATTTTCAATTCACCCAGCCACATACCCTTCTCATGTCCATAATAGAGAACCATATGCATGAGGGTTGAATACTGTTTGAGATATACTTTGTAAGAATTATTCTTGGTTTCCACAAGGGCTAGTTCAATCAGTCGATGAATTAAGGCTGCATAATCAGAATTTCTAGGGTTGTGGCCCTGGATATTTGCAGTAACTACCATAGGCTCAATTGTCATGAATTTAGGGACATCTAATCCTAGCACTTGTTCTATAGAATAATATGTGTACTTGAAGTAATTCTCAAATAAATTTACATTTAACGATGGTCAATTATCATCTTCTAGAGGTACTAGATTTCCATCTATCCTTGGCCTGTATAGTGGCAATTTGTACCCCTTGTATGTTATATCTAGTCTCCAATAATCTTTATTTAAATCCTCATATACAATTTGAAGATCACATACATCTTCAAACCCAAAGGCGTCCTCTATAGCATCTTTAGATAGATGTATAAATGGTTTTCCTTGTTGTAGTGTTGTAAATTGTACACCCTTGCTAGGGTGGTACAATTTCACACTTAGGTTAGCACCCGCCTTAGAGAATCTTGCATATTGCATTTCTCATTCCCCTTTAAGCATTTAATTAATTAATTTAATTAAATCTAAGGTCCTATCTCATCACTTTACACACCACAAGGTTGGGCCCTTTACCCTAAGTGTTCCCCTTTTCATTTTATTCCTCCAATGAATCATTTAATCATAAACCTTAATTATGTCTTATTTTGACCATTTAGGCCCGATTTCGCATATCAACACATCTCAAAATCAGCTGTAATTTTGGGATGCACTCTAATATCATCATATCTAATGCCCCCAAAAAATTGGCAAAAATTTGGTCGGATCGTGGTGGGAATGCACATGGCCCGCAAATTTTTTCCCGAAATTTTGGGAGCACAATCCTATGATATAATAATCCTTAACCCCAAAATATCAATGTGAAATTAAAATCCTAGGTTGGCCTAAATATGAAATTAAGATCTAGGGTTTCATACATAAGAGCTCCCTTTCTTCATTTTAAGGGGTCCTCCTTCTAATAATCTAGGAGCAGGTTTTTAGAGCATTGGAGCCTTCTTTGCAGCGAAAGGGTAGATCTTTGAAGTCTTCAACAACATTCAACATTCATCCATCAACATTTATCAAGTATCATTTTATCAATTGGGGGATTTTGAAGATGTAGAAGAACAATAGGAGATCATCAACTGATGATTGTCTTGTACCTCTCCCTTGGGGTTGGGTATGGTTTTATGTTGTTTTTAGATCTTTGCATAAGCTTAATTTTGATTAATATTCATGCTTTAGATCACTTTGCATTGTGGATTTAGAGCATTTACTTTTTTAATTATAAGCAATTAGGGTTTACGCTTTACGGTTACTCTAGGTTGTTTACTTTGATTCTTAGAATCTTGCATATACACAAGGTTATTGCACACACATTTTCAATACATTATCGGCTATTCATGGAGGTGGAAATCACCAACACAGGGGTTTGAATAAGGAAAAACCCTATATATCCACCCCAAACCTTCCCTTTTCAATTACAGGTGCAAAAATAGGAATATAGAAATAGTTACAGATCTAAAATAGGCATCAAAACCACTCAAAAGTCTCAGAAGTGTAGAAATCTATCAAGGAAATGGGTGTGGATCCTTGGTCCTTCCTAGGATAGTAGCGTGGTGCCATGGTCCTACCCTCTGTCATTGGGACTTGGTAGAACAACAGCTTGCAGATCTCATAATCCTGCTTGTCAATTGTAGCTCCAGAATTACAGAATTAGGACAGTGGCGTGGAACCCTGGTCTCGAACATTTCTACTCAAATTTTAGACATAGGTACACCTCTAATTTTACCTTTTGATTTGTAATTTTCAGTAGTTTATTAGTTGTTCTTTGATCTGCATCCTCAGATTAGGATCGACTTGCTTACTTTCTTTCTAGATTAGATTGCATTTTGCATCATTTCTCTCTCTCATTTACAACAAAGGAATACAAAACCTAAGAGGTAATCAATGAATCTCTCTTTCTCATAAGAAGTAGCTAACGTGTGTTACCTCCCTAGGCTCTTTCATATTCCATGAGTGTGTATGAGAGTGGGATTAAGGTTTCCATACTCAGTCTCACTTTCTCCCCTACACACTTGTAAATCACATATGACTTTGAGGTCTGGGTTATTGTATTTAGATAGAAGCTTGACCAAGTCCACATTCATAAATACATTTGGAACAACTATTTTCCCTAAGTTCATTCTCTAAGGGTTACATATGAGTTCATATTTGGTTCTTCTTTGGTAGTGGAAGAGAAATAATTCATAACCTCAAATATTCATCCATATATCCCCTACATCTTGACATTTATCTTCAAACTTACTAGCACTAGGGTCCAATTGGACCGACCTTCTAGCTTTAATTCCCGTACTAGGGAGTTGGTCAATTAAATCCTGGTACAATTTGCATTTTTTAACTACTTATAATTCATCAACCTCTGACTATTTTGGAGGCTTCTCCTTCTATGTTTTTTGTTTCTTACTTTGTGTTTTACCTGTTTCCCCTTCTTTTCTCTTCCCTTTAGATGTTACAGGGCTATCCATTTCTAAATAATAGAATTCAAATTGGAACAAATTACTCAGGATTCACAAAAGAAAACCACAATTTCTTACTTGTCACTACCTGAGTATTTTGGCTTACTCTTTCACCTTGGCTTCCCCCGATAGATTTCTGGTATGTTTCAAGATAAGATGTCTATAATAAATTCATAGAGCTCTTCTTTCAGACAACATTAATCATGTCATCTATAGTGATTAACGCCTCAATGGTTTTTAAAAATCAAACCATTCGATGGGACTGTTTCCTTTTTCGGTGAGACATTATGTGCTTGCATATCGCCAAGACTTTGGATTATATGTTATTGATGAGGAATATCATTTGGACACCTCCCTTTCATTTGGGATGAACCTGCCAATTCACTTGATGACCTTTCAATCTAGTATGTCTTGCTTATTGGAGAAATAATCTATGATCCCTTTCTTCCTCTTGGATTTCATCCCCTTATGGCCATCATTGAGAGTTACAATGATCAAATATCATTGGTAGGATAGTAGTTGTCGGGGCCACACAAGAAACCTATGGCCAAAAACTATTTTCTTATCTATATGATCATTGAGCCTTTCGTTATACCTCATTATTGGTATGACGAATTAAATCGGCATGACTCCAAATATTTCTTCCCGATCTGAGTAAGTCTGCATGATGAAAGTAATCTTCCATTTTACTCTTTCAAGATGACAAACAGACCTCTTGCCGATGTATTTAACTTCCTCCTTTGTCAGGGTAACCTACTTAATCGATCTGTCTTTCATGGTTTCATCCCAATAGAATCAATCTCATCGATCTACCTAGCTCATCTAGTTATTTATATTTGGGTGAGTCAACCCAATATGTCTTCATGTAGTCCTATCACAATGACTTCTACCATCTGGCTAACTTTTGGGATCTCACCCTGACTCCATGACTCCTGTCGATGTCAAAATCATTGGCCAAACTCTTCCCGATGGTCTTCTTCCCATGGATGTATATCGACGTAACATATGGCATAAAATTGATCACTTCATGCTCATTTTAATGATGGTTATCACACTGATGTAACTTGTCCATCTGTTATCATATGTCTCTTTCTAATGACAATGCATGTCCTTGTCCCACAACAAGACCTCTTATCACTGAAATCAGACAATGTCTTCCTGATAAGTGCCTATAATGCCAATTTGAAGAATACTAATCATATCGGTATGACTTAATGGGGTCTTGTCAATTTACTTGTTTTGAGGCTTTTTGCTAAAATGAAATGTTGGGCTTATACATTATAAAAATTGCTTGTATTTTGACAACTTTAGGTGTGTCTAGGTAGTACCACTGAGGGCTATGAGGACCAAAGTGCATGATAATGGATATTCTAAGCTTATATGACAATCTAAGCTAATAGTCCCCTCATGGCTATATGTTTGGCTCTACCCTTGTGGGAGCCCATTTTACCCCACATATAACACATATGTTATTCATGTCTTTTATTGATGAACTTGTACCAATAATAACTCCATATGATAAGTAAATAAACCTTTTGTCTCAAACTAGTGTCATGGATCCAAGGATAATTGTCAAAATTGTAGGGAGTGTTTTCAAGGTTGGTGGAATATAAGGACTTGATTGATGGTAAGGGTCAAGAAAAATGACTACTTGAAAATCCTAAGGAGAACTTTAATTCCACTAAAATTAATGGTTCCAATAGTGGCTCTGTCTGGGGATGTATACCCCTAACGAGTATAACAAGAATCCAGTTTTCTCTTGGAAAGAAACTAAAGGACAAATTTGCAAGAAAATAGAATGGTATAATACATGGGGATAAAACCTAAACTACTGCATATGGATAATAATCAAGAGAAAAATCTCTCCTGGAATTGTCCATGTTCTGGCAATTCCATGTGTTCACCATCCATATTTTATAAAAAATATGAGTTTGCTCCATTCTTTGTAGTGATGGCATAAGGAATAACCTACAAGGATTCAAACTTTCCATGCTTCCCCTTGTCCTGAGCTCTATCATTCCACATAAGAACTAATTCTCCTTCCTGAAACTTCCTATATTTATCTTTCTTATCATACAAGTACTTTGGATTTTGTTTCATCTTGATGCTCTATTTATATGCTTCATTTCTAATCTCATCTAGTTCTACTAGTTGCTCAATCCTTTCTTCCATTAGTTCAAGGATATCCAAACCTTCCTCAGTTATAAATTTGTACACATACAAGAAGTTGTTTAGGGGAATTCTTACTTGTGTACCATAAACTAATTCAAATGGTGACTTTCTTGTAGCCTTTTTAATAGAGATCCTATCTTCCCAAAATACAAGTCATAATTTTGAATCCTCAGATTTATTATTCTTGCCCAATATTTTATTGATTATTTTTAAGATATTTTTGTTGCTAGATTTAGCCTAGCCATTTTCTTGAGGATGATAAGGTGATGAATAAAAAATATCAATCCACTAGCTACCATAAAATGAAGTGAACTCATCTGAATGAAAACTCATCCCATCATTCACTATGATTCTGGCAGGTACTCCAACTTTGGTTAATATATGATCCTCCATAACTCTTATCACCACATTTCTTCTACCCTGCTTAGTTGGGATTGCTTCAACCCTCTTGGTGAAATAGTCAATGATAACTAAAATCCATCGATATCCTCTACTAGTTCTATCTAAGATCTCTCCTATGAAATCTATTCCCCATTGACTGAAAGGTGCTTCTAGGTCTACTGGTATTAAGGGCAGTGCTCCCTCGTACTTCAATTTTCCTGAGAATCTCTGACAAGGTTCACACTTTCATACATAGTTATATGCATAATTGAAAATAGTAGGCCAATAATACCCAGACCTAAGTATTTTGTGAGCTATGGTTTAGGCATTAAAATGTCCTCCACAAACACTAGAATGCATCTCCTCCAAAACCTTTCATGATTAATATTCATTCAAACATAGGAGCAACAATCCATCCCTATTTTTCTAGTACAAAATGCCTTCAAGTATCACATATTTTGAAGCTTGGATTTTTAATGTTCTTTTCTAATTTTCAGTCACCCCTTTTGGATGCTTCATGTTTTTCAAGAAGTACACAATGTCCTTATACCAAGGGATTGTTTCAATACTTATAACAACATCTTCCCATGTCACATTGTTAACTTGTGCAACATCTAAGTTAGTTTCAGCCATTAATTTTCTTAGTCCTCGTCCCCTTACAAGCTTAGTTACCTAAATATCGATATTGAATTCTTGTACCTAATTGATCCATCTACATATTCTTCCTGTTACCTCGATTTTCTTGAAAATATCTTTCATAACTGTATTGGGTACATATGCCACCACATCCACCCCAACTAAGTATGGCCTAAAAGCCTTGACTTCTTTGACAAGGGCATATGCTTGTTTCTCATTTATGTCATACTTTAGTTCTGCATCCTGTAGAGATTTACTAAAGAATGCAATCAGTTGTTCATTCCCTTCATCAATCTTCTGCAACATAACAACAACAATTTTATGAAAAGATACAAATGAAAAGACCTGAAATGGTTTAGAAAAATTAGGTGACTTCAATATAGGGGCCTCTTTAATCACTCTATTGATATTAACAAAGGCATCGAGGACTTCTACCATTCAATCTAACTTTGCCCCCTTTTTAAGCATTTTGGATATTGGTTTAACTATCTCGACAAAATTAGACATGAATCTCTTTACAAAATTGATTTGTCTAAAGAAAGACTGGATTTCCTTCACATTTTTAGGGATAGGAATCTTGTCTATGACAACGATTATCTTAGGGTCAATTTTAACTCCATCCTTGGATACTATGTTCCCTAGTAACTTTCCTTTTGTAACTGCAAACTATCATTTCTTAGGATTTAAAGATATCCCATATTCCAATACCCCGAGGAATATCTTTTCTAGATGTAAGCATTTATCTTCTTCCTTTTTTGAGTAGGTATTCAAGTCCTCTTGGTGTACTACCATGATAGTGTTAATGAGGTCTACAAATGCTATGTTCATGACCCGCTGAAAAGTTGCCCCTGCATTTGTCAATCCAAATGATATTTTGACAGAAACATATGTGCCCCATGGAGTTGTGAAAGTTGTCTTATAGTGTTTTGACTCCTTGACGTGAACCTAGTTATATCTTGAAAAACCATCCATCATGGATAGTAATTCACATCCCGAGAATCTTTGTAGTGGTACATCCATATTTGGGAATGGGTAATTGTCTTTGAGAGATGAAATATTCAGGTTTCTGAATTCCGCACAAAGCCTTATGTCTCCATTTTTATTCCTCGCCGACACCAAATTTGAGACCAAAGAGGAGTGCCTAATGGTATTTATGATTCCTCCACCTATCAACTTCATCAGCTCTTCCTACATATTGGGAACAAGAGCCGGGTTTACAGGCCTTTTATTTTGTCTAAATGGTTTTTCATTAGGTTTTAGTGGGATATAATGTTGAAAAAGGTCCTCCCTATATGCTTTCAAGTCCTCATAGGACCTTGCAAATACATGGTAGTATTTCCTTAGCAAAGTAATCAACATGTCTCTAATATTGGGTGATATCTTTTTCCCTATGTATACCCTTTTAGGAGAGTTTTCAGTTCATAGATTTACATCCTCTAGATTGTCTTGTTCTAATGTGACAATTTTAGTTTTGACATAATTTCCATCAAAGACTCTTTATAATACAACCAATCCCCTTGGGATCTTGTTTGTTTTTAGTTCGACCACCTCCTTCCCAAAGACCATATCCCTTCCATATATATTCTCCATGAAAGAATTGAAGTCTATTTCTTGGGCTTTGTATTTATCAATACACTATAGGAACTTTACCAAATCATCATCATTCTAAAACACTTGCCAATTGTATTTATTGTCTAGGACAGATGGTCTAATTTTTATCTCTACTTCCAAAATATTGGCCGTGGTAACATCATCCCTCCTTAGGGCTCTATTAGCAAGAAAATATGTTGTCATTTTTTAATAGACTTGTCTACCCAATTTATGGAAAAGGTGTCAAACATTTCTAGACAATCCCAAACTGCATTTTTATATTGCTTGAGTCTTTTTTTCTTTGACAAATACTTAGACCTTACTTGTGAGACTACCAATTTTGAATCCCCAATGACACTCAAGATGTTTATCCCATTCTTAATAGCAAGATTTAGTTCGATCAGAAGGGCCTCATACTCTACAACATTATTGGTGTATTCAAAGGACAATACAAAAGAATATTCGAATGTCTTACCCTCAAGTGAGACAAAAACTACCCACGCCCTGTTTCCTTATTTACTACATGCTCCATCAAAGAACATTTTCCATATATAATCAGAACTTTTTTGAATATGAATTGCCATTGGGTCATTATTTTATAACTCTGAACTTGTTATTTGTACGGTAAAGTTACCTACCTCTGTATCAGAAAAAATTACCATGGCACCATCATGTGGATATTCAATTATGTGTGGCGACCTTGGTTCTCTTTCAATCCGAACCTCTCTTCCACTAACCAATATTGTGGAATATGATAGATCTAATTGAATATTTCCCCCTACCAACCCAACCCACTGTCTTAAAAACAACATTTCATAACTAGGGGGTACATCAATAATTGTGATATCTATCCTGTAAGTGGCTTTTTGACATGATGCTATCTTCACCTCCACATATTGTATGACTCCCACAATAGGGATCGACCTGTAATCCATCACATAACAGGTGCTATAATGGTCATCAACCTCCAATTCGAGCTCCTTCATGACCCCTAAAGTCTTTACATTTATAGTTGCTCCTGAATCAATCATGAAATTCCTCATTAACCTGTTATTAATCAACAAGGTTAAATAAAATAGATTAACTTGGGACAGGTCATCAAGAAGGGTAGTTCCTAAATATATTTGAGGAGCCTCATTATATTCTCCTGATTTTATTGATTTGTTTCTCTTGACATGTTTGACACCTCCCAAACCAGAAGGATCCTCAAAAAGAAATGCTAAGGTGTTGTTCTTATATTCGGTAATGTTCATCATCTCAAGAAAAGGGACTGATATTTTCATTTGTGACAATGCATTGGTGATATCAAATGAATTGGTTGGTGGTGCTGATACCTTGGAAATTTCCCCTTGTGGTGCATCCTTCTTTTGATGTTCCTAGTTCTTTGGTGTATTTGGGATTTGTTTGGTCATTATCACTTTGGGTGTCCCTCCATTTCTAAGTTCTTTTGCACCTTTCTCCTTTATGAACATACTAGCAGGTCTAACTTGATCATGATTAATAATCATGTTCCTTAGGTTACAATTGTTCTTGGCTTGTTCAACAGAAGCAATAGTGAGATCTTTTATTTCCTCTTCAAAAGGTCTTCTCCATGACATTGTGTCATACCTTCCCCAAGTCTTTCTGGTAGTATTGTCATCATAATCTAATAATATCTCCTCCTGATAGAATTGCTTATTATGTCTTTGCTAAGAAATATTCACATCCTCCATCATCTAATGGGTCATATTCTCCCATGGTAGACAACATGTTAATGTTTTGGCTATCATCATATTCTTAATTTTTATGATATGGTTCTTCATCGTATTGCAATTTTTGAGTTACAATACATTGTATTGGGGAATGTGGTAGGTTGCAATCCATACACCATGGAGCTTCTTCCACAAAATGATGTTTTTCTTCTTTAATGGGTTAGCAGTTTCTTTATTATCATCGATGGGTCTTCCATCCTTCTAGTTAGTCCTATATGGAATATCATGTAATCTTGTCTTGTCACTCATTTGAAACTACAACCTATCATTTCTAGTAACCTTCTGAGTGAGATCCTTCGAAGAATTAATAACTTTTTCAATCTTGTCCTCTTCCTTAACTTGATTATTTTGTGTCTTAGGGTTATAAATCTTAGCATCATCCCCCCTACCAATTTTACCAGAGGCTTTTTTGTTACTCTCAATGATAATTGTAGCTTTAAAGGATTCATTCAGATTGGGAGGGTTCCTTATCCTTAATTCATATCCCGTTTTAGGATCAAAAGCATCAATGTAGAATTGCTAACTCATAGAATCATTAGGTTTGAGGTGAGGAGGTAATTTATTTAATAACTTGGTGAACCTTATATTGAAACTAAACACTAATTCATTTATCCCTTTTGGATGTTTGCAATCTCATGTAAAGAAAATTTTGGGTCTACATGGCTCCCATAATGCTTGATAAAATGTGCTTTGAATTCATCGCAATTGTGGATTGATTGATTTGGTAAGATTCTATACTACTCATGTACATCTTTAATCAGGGAATGCATAAACAACTTCATGAAAACATCCTCTTGATGTACATCAAAATCATCTAGCGTGTTCTGAAAAATCCTTACATGATCCTCTCCTGAAGCATCTTCATTTCCTAAAAATTTGGGGATAACTTTTCTAAGCTCATCACTAATTGGATTAAGGATCCTTGTAAAACTCATTTGTCTATACCTGTCTACATTCATTGGACCTCTAGTGTATGTGTTCTTCTAGTGTTGATATGAGTTCCCATATTGGTACCGATGCTGGTGATTTTGTACTTGTGAACCTTGTTGGAACTCATTATATTGTTGAGTATATTGGTTAGCATAATTTGGCATCCCTTTCTGGTGCAATGGGGGTTTGTACATGCCTCAGCTCCATCCGATGTAATTATAAGGGGGAATTTGATATCCATAGGAGTTATATCCATAATTGAACTATCCAATATTGATTTGGGCTATAGAGGTTCTAGGTGGAGCACTGGTATTAGCCAAGGTTTGTGGAATGTTGGTATGTATTGTGGTAGTGTGAATATTGCTAGTTAGTGGATTAGTGGTAGATACATTCATGTAAGATGAAGGATGATAGGTTGTGAAAGTTTTCAAGTTTTGTATGTTGCTAGTCATAGGGATACTTTGTGGGATCTGAGTGGATGCATGTATATTTGTGATTGGTGGTGGGTAAAATGGAGCATTGTTTTGAGATGGTGTTATGATATTTACCAAATCTTGAATTTGTTGGGCCAAAGCATCTCGCTGAGAAATGAGCCTCAAACGCTCTATGTTCTCTTGTATTTTGTTTATTTGGTCCTGTATTTCTTGGGTAGTATCCTCTCCTTGTGCCCTTGGTTGGTTAACATTGTATACCTAAGTAAAAAACATCCTTTGGATACTGGGTGAAGATGAAAATCTAGGTGGAGTGTTAGGTGTTTGATGTCCACTCTCTGGGTTAGATGGATGGCTTGATGTTCCTCCTTGAGACTTCTTGTAAGTTGTTGTTTCCCTAGTGTTATCCATTGAATCTAAATTTTGCTAGCAAGCCACAAACCTTTTTCAATTAATCCCTTTATTTTCCTTAGCAACTCCTATCACTATTGTGGCTTCCATGTGTTTTAAAACTTATTCATGAAGTTTCAAACTTTTGAAAGTGCCCAACCACCCAAATCAGTTTCAAAAGCATGCTAAGCATAACATTACCTAAATAGATCAGCCATTTGGTTGTCACCCAAATTAGTTTTAAGGTTGTGAACTTTCCTGACTCCCCAACATCCTGACACCCTTGAGATGTTGTTGCATCAACTGTTTCATGAAGCTTTCAAAGGACATCTCTAAATTTAAAGAAAAAGCGGTTCTCGAGGATGTAAGCCAAGGCTCACATAGTGGATTCACTAAGATGGAAACATGAGCAGTGACATAAACAAGTCATAATAAAGTGTCACCGGGAATACAAAGAAAAATGGGAAGTTGGTTTTCAAGATTCAGTTATGAAATAGAATGGTCACTTCATGCAGTTATATATATATTTGTAAAACCCTCATTGTCGAAGGTGGGGGGGGGGAGGTTATCGTGGTAGAGGAGAAGAACGTATTTTGGGTTTTCTTGATCCAATTGTATAGGGATTTAATGGTCTATGCACCATTTATTTGACATTAGAGATAAAGAGGGAATGTATTCTAAAATTGTGTGTTTATATATGTGTGTCTCTTGGCCATAGATTTGTCTTTGAGAAGATGTAGTTATTCTCTAATGTTTTCCCCTGTCATCTTTGATTATGCATAGAATTATTATAGAGCCTTTATACTTTGAATTGTTTGGATTTTAAATCTTCTCTTTGAATCATTTACTAGAAGTATTCAAGGAATGAAATTTGTGTCATTTTCTATTTTCCTGCATTTATAAATCTTCTATTCGCATTTGTGTCATGGCTATGAGAAGATGTGAGTTGCCTTTATTACTTTCTGGTCAAAGGCATATCCAGAAAATACATATTTAATCTAACAAAGGAATTTGTACCTTCATATAAAAATTCAGAGAGGAACCATCATGGTTTGCTCAATTTTTGGTTGCAATTGGTCTTAGTTTGGCCTGGAGTGAGTTATTGATTATAGTTTGAAAGGCTAAATCTATTAACCAATAGATTTTTTGGCGACTGTGTTGAGGAATGAATAGACTAGTGCTTTTTTGTTTTAGAAATTTAATGGTGTCTTCCCAAAATGAAGGTTGGTGACTCTGTTTCAATTGAAGATCACAAAAAAAATGATTCAAGGTTAGGCCCAGCCAAGAAATCAATTTAGAAAAAGATCAACACTAACGATTGAAGAAATTAATGTTGAAAATGATGAAGAGATTCAATCTCTTTGGAATTATTGTAAAGAAATCATCCATAAAGGTGATAGAATGAAGTTAAATCCATCCAAAGATTATGAATCCACATTACTGTTGAAAAGTATGCATGAAATATATTATCAACCGAAGGATCTTGAACAAGAAACTTATCAGGCTCCAGCAAAAAGATTAAAAGAATTGGTATCATACAATTTTATCAGTTCTTGATGAGTGAAATTCAGTGTCAATATTAACAGAACTATCAATACCTTGGGGTCACTATCAGCAAGGAAGAGGAAATTTTTACCGAGCTAAAGATGATAAAATTGAATCCTTTCTAGTATGCATGCACAATAGTTGAAGTGAACAATCATTCATTCTCCCTGAAGAAGAGGAACCACCAGATGAACCGAACATCATCTCTATTCCAAGTTGGTTCTTGAAAGGTTCAGATGATGAGTTTCATTATGGATTAGTAGATGAAAATGATTATATCATTGAGGTAAAAATAGAGGAATTCACTTGCAATGCCAGAAACATCGAAAGAGGTATGAATGTATCATTGATTGAATCCCACAATAAAAGTTCTGAGATAGAGAAAATACCAACAACAAAAAAATGGCTTTTTGGCTATGAGTTTACACACATAGGCTCCTTAGAGCTAGCAAGTTTTCAATAGATCCACATGTTATGTTTAAATATGTAGGTATTGTACAAGCATGCATCTCTTTTCTGTAGTGGGTCTTATTTTTCCCAACTAGTCAGTGGCTTTTCATGATCAATTTTTTAGCATACTCTATATAGGGCCTCCATGGTTGTGTATATATTTAGGGAAATTTTGGTTTGTGGTTAGATTAATCTTCTTGTGTTTTAGGTGTGTCTTTTTTTGGGTTTATGCCCAGTTTCCTCTCCTCCCTCCTACTAAGAAGCTCCCTTCCTTTATTATTCTTTGACTCTATGGCCCAGTGTTTATGCAATGGTCTTGTCATGACCTATGGGATTCTTTGCATCCTGTTAGTCCTTATCCCCATTCAGAGCCCATGTTATCCACAAAATTTGAGTTTTTCTAGCAAGTCACAAACCTTTTCAAGTGATCCCTTTATTTTCCTTAGCAACTCCTATCACTCTCATGGATTTCATGTTTTTTTCAACTTATTCACAGAGTTTCGAACTTTCGAGAGCCCCTGACCACCTGAAATTATTTTGAAAGTATGCTAAGGGTAACATTCCCTAAAGACATCAGGCATTTGGTCATCACTTGAATTAGTTTGAAGGTTGTGAACTTCCCCGACATCCTGAAACCCTTGAGCTATTATTGCATTGGGTGTTTCATGAATCTTTCAAAGGACGTCTCCAACTTTAAAGAAAAAGCAGTTCTCGAAGTTGTAACCCAAGGCACACATAATGGATTTATTGAGAGGACAACATGAGTGATGACATAAATAAGTCATAATCAAGAACCACCTTGAATACAAAGGAAAATGGGAAGTTGATTTTCAATATTTAGTTATGTAATTGAACGGTCTCTTCATGTAGTTATATATATTTGTAAAACCCTCATTGTAGAAGGTGGGGGGGAGGTTATCATGGTAGAGGAGAAGAACGTATTTTGGGTTTTCCTAATCCAATTATACAGGGAAATAATGGTCCATGCACCATTTATTTTACATTAAAGATAGAGAGGGAATGCATTCTAAACAATGTGTTTATATATGTATCTCTTGGCTGTAGATTTGTCTTTCAGAAGATGTAGTTATTCGCTAATGTTCCCCTGTCATGTTTGATTATGCATACAATTATTATAGAGCCTTTGTACTCTGAATTGATTGGATTTTAAATCTTCTCTTCGAATCATTTACGAGAAGTATTCAGGGAATGAAATTTGTGTCATTTTCTATTTTCCTTCATTTATAAGTCTGATGTTTGCATCTGTGTCATGGCTATGAGAAAATGTTAGTTGCCTTTATTGTTTTTTAGTCAAAAGCATATCTAGAAAACACACATTTTATCTTATGAAGGGAGTTGTACCTTCATAGGGAAATTCAGAGAGGAACCATCATGGTTTGATCAATTGTTGGTTGTAATTGGTCTTAGTTTGGGTTGGAGTGAGTCATTGATTATAGTTTGAAAGGATAAATCTATTAACCAACACCTAGCTAATGCATGTTCCTCCTTAGATTGTCTCTGCGGTTCTTTCTCTACATGTTTAAGGTATTCAAATGTCATCTTTGTACTATTGTTGGCTTCTGAATTACAAAGCTGATTTATTTCCTCAGTCAGGGACCCACTTATGAGCTAGGTTGTGTGGTTATTTGATAAATCCTTATCTGAACCTTTGTTCCTTTGATTATTATTTTTCTTCTACTTGAGTTTTAGAGGGTATATAGAGTGTCCTTGTTTTAATGATATCCTCCCATACATATAAGGTCAATTATTTTTATTTAATATTTTTAATCAGAGTTGCCACCCTTTTATGGAATTAGGTTTGTTATTATGAGTTTCTTCCCAAGCAGAGTCGCCAATTTT
Source organism: Cryptomeria japonica (assembly GCF_030272615.1). Lineage (NCBI taxonomy): Eukaryota > Viridiplantae > Streptophyta > Pinopsida > Cupressales > Cupressaceae > Cryptomeria > Cryptomeria japonica. The sequence goes on along the minus strand of NC_081413.1, from coordinate 420,111,930 downwards.
GTTGGTGCTGAAACTTGCAAGTTGTTAAATCTAAAGGTATCCCAAGCCTTATGATTGAATCTAACACCCAACTCTAGCCAACTGATATAATTTTCTCAATGTGACTATAATTCCTTGCTTGTTAGGCTCTGTTAAGCCTAGGCGGGTATACCTTCCAATTTAGAAGATTTAATCTTCCTTTAATCCATCTCCTATCTTTATCTCACAATGACATGAACTTCTGAAATAAATTAACTTAACTTTTAATTTTAATCAAATATCCTACATGCATAAAACTTAAATTTAAAGTAAAAATGAATGTAATTACTTTAACTAATTATGAATAATGAGTGCTTTCTCCTTATCGGGAAATAGAGTCACTTTCCTTCTATATCTCCATATATAACTCTATGAGACAATTTTTAAATTACCTTTGATGTGTTGGAATCAAGGAACACTGAGAGGGGGGTGAATTAGTGTTCTACTAGTTATTCTAATTTAACTTTAAACCACCTAAAGAATAAGCATGAAACTAAAATGCAGAAACTTAAAACAACCAACCACAAAAACATAACACCAAGATTTATATGTGGAACCCCAAATGGGAAAAACCACAGTGCGATTTGAAACCACAATATTATTCTACTATGGCTAGTAGAAAAACAATATTACATGAGGGGGAATTCACATGATTCAGGAACACTTCCTAGAGCTCACTACTCAAATACAATAAGGGATACAACTACAGAAGTCTCATTTCCTTACTGATCAATTACAATGATGAAATACAATGAAAGAACCCCAAAATAGCATCTAACAATGCCTAGATGAGTTCTGGTTAAGTACGCTAAAAAGGATTCTCGAGCACCACTCACTCTCATATTAACCATACCACACACCAAAAAGATCTTCTAGACTATTCTTATATATCCGTAATAAAAAAATAATAATTTATCATGTCAACCTGATGATATAACATGTAATCATGAATAAGCTTGATCAGATAACCAAAATTAAATGTAGATCACCAAATCGATGATAAAATAATGTTTCTATGTAAACCCAATAATCCCATGCATGATTCATAACACCGCAATCACTAGAAAGCTTCAGGACCAAAATTGCTATGCTCAACCTAAAATATTGGTTAACTAGCTACCGATTCATATCCACTTCTGAATATCAAGATCCATGATTACCGGATAGGAATCTCTAGAAGAGTTTCCATCAATGACAACCCTAAACCTCTAATCTAGCATTGATATCCACTAGATGAGTATCAATTTCCAACAATCTCCCCCTTTGGCATTGATGGCAACACTCGTGAAAAATGAATAAGTGTTGAAATTTGTACACCGGATCAAAAGTGCTAAGGCTCTCTCTTAGAAAAATTCTTCTGAAACCTATAACATGCTCACAATGCACTCTTCTACTACATATTTTTCACTTTACTCTCCCCCTTTGACAACAATCCCAAACATGGGGTGTTGTCAAAAACTTATATACAAAGATATCTACTAGAGACTTTACAAGTATTTGAAGATATCTACAAAAATGGTCTTAAAAAATCCTAGGTGAGCATCCCACCCACTCTTCAAGTTATCCAAAACTGTAATGAATGCGCTGAAAATATATGCATGAATCTCCACATCCTTCAGTTCAAATGGAACAGGTTGTCCCATAGCCTTCATACAATCAACCGTATTTCTCAACATGGTGTCCAGACGGGGGCAATCGAATTCTGAATTTCACCAACTCTCCTCAAAATTTTGTCCTTATCTACATTAAGGCTCAAGATCTAATCATGGAGAGCCATTATTTGACTTCTACACTACTAGTTAGGGATACATTAGGATCAAAAGACTGTGAAATGCCAGCAAGTTTACCCTGACAAATACTGATCTGCTTGTCTATATCTACTGTTAACTTTGACAAAATTAGACAAGATATATATTTTACTTCCTTCAGCCAACGTATCTAAAATAGTTTGTAGACCTTTATTCAATTTTACTCTGCCATCTTCTATCATTTTCTAGAATGTCTACATTCTTACCTCCTTGAATCTATCTAATACTTGCTTAGTAGTAGACTTCTCCAAAGAATAAAAATTGGTATTTACATTTTTTATCAATTGTAATAATTTACAGAGGGGCTAGAATTGGGATCAAGTTGCCCACCCAGACCCACCTTCTCTTATCTTCCTTCAACATCTGATAGGAAGAGTATATTGTTGTACCAGACATATTTTTTTATTCTTGAATGGTATAATTTATATCCAACCACCATTGATGCAAACTTGACATCATGGTCTAGAATGTCATTGATTGTTAGTGCTCTGCTATCAAATTGAGAACCAGTGGAAACAATCACAGTGTTGTTTGATATTTTCCTTAAGCTAGGGACTTCACTAGATGCACTTAGACAAGTCACAGCCTATATTGCTTTCTTAGTGATCTTGTAAGGCTTATCCAACCACATAAATTCATCGTGAATTCAACTAAGTACGTACCGGATCCATTCTTTATCATCAAATGTCAAAAAGTGTATGAACTAAGAAAAACCCTTGGCCTGCAAATGTTGATATTTTGGCTTGATATTTTGCAAGTTGTCCACTAGATGATTGTTGTACAAGGTCAACATGTTAGTGCTGCCAAGTTCATCAAGATCATAGTGGATAAATTCCCTAATATCCTCATTATGAATAACGTCGTAGGGTACAAAGGAAAATACTCCTTCTAGATCATCCTCGACAGATTTGAAAGGACTATTCTTGAAAATGGGTTGAGCCCTATCCTTGATTTCCACAATCAGTGGAGTAAAAATTATAGCTACTAATGCCATTGAGAACTTAGGGTTTTCAAAAATTGATAGCTTGAAATGGATAAATACCTCAATTCGCAATCGGGGACAAAAAATTACTTTTGGATCATTTTAATCATTACTTAGATTGCCAAATTACTTTTCTCTACTGCTCTGCACTTTCTCTTGATTGAATTGTGAGAAATAAAGATTTGGAATGCCTTTTAACTTTCATAAACCTAATTCTACATTGTAATAAATGTTGCAATCGGTTACCTTGATTTTCATGGAGTCACTTACAAGAGCATCAAATCTTCGCTAAATCTTCTGGATAACATCTGCATATATCATTTAAGCTTTGTGCAACCTTCTTGAATTGATTATAGATCTTCGAAATGGGGTTCTTAGAATTTGCATGAAAATTCCCCCCTAAGGCAAAAAGCCCTAGTTACCAGATGAAGATCCTCCACCAGATTCGGGTGTAGATCCATTGTTTTCCTTGGATTCATCTTTTTATGACCCACATCTTCTCATTCTTTTCTTTGATCTCCTCTACCTTTTCCTTGCCTTTATCATTTGATTTATTCTTGTCTACTGGAGCACTCTTGTTCACATTTTTGCTTCTGCAATATTTTGCAATGTGATCGATTTTATTGCATGCATGACAAACAACATTCTGCATAGGTATGAAGTTTATCTAATTTGGTCTCACCCTCTATTGGTAAGAGATATGTCCAAACATCCCACAAGAATAGCATCTCTTATTTTGAAAATTAATCATTACTACTCTGCACATGTTTGACTTATGACCAAAATTATTGCATATGAAACACTAACCGATAAAGGTAGGATCATTGTTCACATTATTCATTCCATTATTCACCCTACTTCTGCATTGATTTGGCATATGACCTAATTTATTGCAAGTAAAGCATCTACCATTGAATTTATGAGCATTAGGTTTTCTTACTGGAGGATTCTTGTTCTCAGGCTTTGCATTGCTTTGTCTAGATCTAAAGGATTCACCTTTCTCAAATCCAAGTCCTCGCATGTCTTTTCCATGTATTTGAATTTCAAGCATCTCATCAAGCCTTGTTGAGCTAGCATTGAATTTATCTTTGTATTCATTTACAATATCAAGTTCATCTCTTAGGGAAATAATATGTCTTTCAAGTTCTTGACCATTATTCCTTGATTGTGTCAATTCAAGCTTCAACTGATCATTCTTATAGGTAATCCTAATGCATTCATCTTCTCTTTCCTTCAATGATTGAGTCAAATTCTCTTCATTCTTCTTCCAGTCCTCAATCTATTTAGTCAGCCTCATCATAATAGATTGTATCTCAATCTTCAATGCAATATTCTCTCTCTCAAGCTTGTCAACTTTTTTATGATTCTCCATGCATTGCTCTTCTTTCTCCTTTAGTTTGTCCATCAACTCTTTCCTTTTATCTCCTATAGAGTTCACTTGATCCTTCAAATCTTCAAATACATTAAGGTTTCTCTTTAAGGGGTTGATCTCATTTCTTGTTTCATCAAGATCCTTAAGTCTCACACTAAGTTGTCTCTAAAAACTGGAATCCATTGATTCAATCTCTTAGACCTTCCTCAAGTGGTTAGGCTTCCTCAAAGGAACTGGGCTCTGATACCAATTGTTGGAATCAAGAAACACTGAGAGGGGGGTGAATCATTTTTTTACTAGTTATCATATTTTTTAATTTAACTATAAACCACCAGAAGCATAAGCATGAAATTGAAATAAAGAAACTCAAAATGAGAAAAACCATGGTGGTATTTGAACCCATAATATTATTCTACTATGGCTAGTAGAAAAACAATATTACATGAGGGGGAAAGCACATGCATTCAAGCACACTGCCTAGAGCTCACTACTCAAATACAATAAGGGATACAACCTTGGAAGGCTCACTACCTTACTGATCAATTACAATGATAAAATACAATGAAAGAAATACAAAATAGCATTTAAGAAGTCCTAGATGAGTTCCAATTAAATGACAAATACTCTGACTATATCTACTTTGTAACTTTGCTCTATTCCTTGTCTTAGTCAGCTACTGGATCAAGAATGTGCACATGAAATTGCGCTAAAAAGGATTATCGATCACAACTCGCTCGCATATCAACCATACCACACACCAAAAAGATCTTCTACATTGGTCTTATATATCCACAATCACAAAATAGTTATTTATCAAGTTGGTCTGATGATGTAACATGTAATCATGAGTCGGCTTGACTGGATCACCAAGAAAAATGCAGATCACCAAATCAATGATAAAATTATGTCTCTATATTGGCCCAATCATCCCATGCACGATTCATAACACCACAATCACCAAAAAGCTTCCAAATCAAAACTGTTCTATTCAACCTAAAATACCAGTTAAGTGGCTACTGATTCACATCCATTTCTAGATATCAAGATCTGTGATTACTGGATAGGAATCTCTAGAAGAGTTTCCATCAATGACAACCCTAAACCACTAACCAAGAATCAATATCCATTGGATGAGTTTCAATTGCCAACATGATGAATTTGTCAGCTAATCTAACCCACAATATTACTTGAAATACTCTTTCCACAACAACTGGTCTGATTGATTTTAACTTTTTTTTAAAAAGCCAATAAACAAGAACACAAGGACATGGAACTCACAAATGTTACTTGTTTTATCAAAGTGCTATGAAAATAAATAATTCTTTCATAAGTAGATTGAAGATAGCATTTATTTGATGCAAATGAAATTCCCAAAGAATTGATGTTGAATGAATATTACTATAACACAATTGAAGACAAATCACTGATTCTATTAAGAAAATAAAGTCTTGTTTTTTGAAATTATCAAAGTTACATATATAATGATGTCTTTCAAATGATTATAATGACATACATATAATAAACTAAGGGGTCATGCCCCTTCAAAGAGTTATTTGGATTTTTAAAACAACATGAAACTAACTTACAAACTAAGGACCCTTAAGACCTAATTAAGAAAAAATACACTTTTTTCAAATGATCATTATATCCTATGCTCAAATAGGTATCAAAATCTTTTACTGCACTTCTTGCCACATTTTTCTGCAGTTACCATTTTCTCCATATGGTCACTGACTGCATCAGGATCTCCTCTTTTGACCACTTTCCAAGAATCTCGTAGGTACTTCTGATAGTCCTGGATCCATTTTATTTGATCCTTTAGTATTTTATCCCCATTTAACAAAGACGGTATGCCTTTTCCTTCATCAAAGATAAGGAACCCTGCTTCATTAATTATCTCTTTCACATACTTGTCATGATCTTTTATCAAACCTTCAATATCTGTATAGTAGTAGTGTCTAGGCTGCTCCTCTGTATCTCACAAAACTTTCCTTTTAACATGCTCTCCAACCTTTCATGCTCTGCAATGGCAGTTTGATTCTTTGAACATGTAGTCCAACACTTATCCATCCACATCATCATAACAGTAAATCTCTTTTGGATGAGTGTTAACATAATATCAAACTTAACATTTGCTAATTGGATCTGAAATTGTTGGTTCTCCATTTTGAGCTTACTGTATTTATCCTTGGGTTGAGAGCTCTCTCCTTGAGTAAGAATAGGTGTATAGAAAATGGTAAACATCATATCTTTTAAATATTCAACTTCTTTAACAAGTTTCCTATTAATAAGTTTGTATACATTGTTTTCCTTTACAAGTAACTGGATCTAAACCTTATTCAATTTAGCCACATTGATGCCCAGGTCTGCTCTAATTATAGAGTCTCTCTCACCTACTTTGAAAGTCATTACATGTCTGAATGCCTTTTAGTATCAACAATCATGGGATTTTTGTTGGGTAGATAGAGTGCCCAAATCAAGAGTAGATTTTCATCAAGATTAAATCTGGATCCCATGAAGACTTTTGTAAAACCTGCGGGACTCAATTTGTGTTTGGCATCACTGTTATGAAGGAAATTGTCAAAAAACAATGCAAATTTAAGGTCCCACCTAGCAAAAATCAGAACACCAACATCTTCTAAAAATTTTCTTCCCTTTTCAAGAGTCATTGTTTCCATCTCTTGATCAATATCCATGTTTATAATTCTAAGTAATTGCCCTTCATTTCTATCTGAAACAATATCAATTGTTTATCTTGAATTTTTTCCTTTCAACTTGTATAATAAAGATTTGAATTCAGGAGCTTTGATGAATTGATCATGAGAAATAAACAAGTTGGAAGCTAATTGTCTTGTATCTTTCTCAGTAGTCTCCCCATTTTCTCGTTCCCTTCTTACAGGCTAATATGTCTCAATTCTAGTAGTTGGAATTTTGCTGGGTTAAGGATGTGGATCTTCTTCATCAGATGAGTCCTCACTTGTAGAGGAGATAAATTATGTGCATTGCATCTCCTTCATTCTTTCCTTGATGTCCCTATTATATCTTTCTATGGCCCGGATTGCATCTATCTCATCTAAATTTCTAGTCACATCTTCCTTAGGGTAATGTTTGTGGATATATCCACTGATCTTTTGCATCCTCTTAACACAACTAATAAATCCATATGGATCAAACCCTGTTCTACGTGATGCTCTTTTCATATTATAATGCATTAGTTTTCCTAGGATCTGATAATATCCCTCCTTTGCAAGTACAGTTAAGTCACCAAAACATAAATTAGCTAGCATAAAATATTGCTTCTCATAAGATCTTAAATGCATAACATTAGAGAAATCTAATTTCCTTACTATTTCAAGATAAGCAATTATGTCAGGAACAGTTTTAGGTAGTATCAAAAGGGTATCTTCAAACCCGTAGACTCTGATAATGGTGGCATCTAAGTAGAAATACAGGTCTCCCCAATTATGTTCTACTATCTCAAGGCCACCAAAATCCTTTGGTATCAAGAACCTTTTAATCTCTTCTTATAAAGAATAATCATATAATTGATTGAACACTTTAAAAATAGTTTTCACAGTGTTCCTGAAAGTAAGCATAGTTTGACCTGGCAAACCTGCTATCCCAAATGGATGTCCATAATTGGACTGGTAGGAGTTCATCTTCCTAATCAAGTTGCCTTATTTTCAATTCACCCACCCACATACCCTTCTCATGTCCATAATACAGAACCATATGCATGAGGATTGAATAATGCTTGAGATATACTTTGGAAGAATTATTCTTGGTTTCCACAAGGGCTAGGTCAATTAGTTGATGAATTAAGGCTGCATAATCAAAATTTATAGGGTCGTGGCCCTCTATTTCTGCTGCAATTACCATAGGCTCAATTATCATAAATTTAGGGACATCTACTTCTAGAACTTGTCCTGCAGAATAATATGTGTACTTGAAGTAATTCTCAAATAAATTCACATTGAACAGTGGCCCATCATCATCTTCTAGAGGTACTAGATTTACATCTATCCTTGGCCTGTATAGTGGCACTTTCCACCCCTTGTATGTGGTATCCAGTCTGCAATGCTCTTTATTTAAATCCTCATATACAATTTGAAGATCACTTACATCTTCAAACCCAAAGATGTCTTCTATAGCTTCCTTAGATAGATGTACAAATGGTTTTCCTTGTAAAATACATATAGATTTGAGGTCTAGGTTATAGTATTTAGCCAGAACCTTGACCAAGTCCACATTCAGATATACATTTGGAACAACTATTTTCCCTAAGTTCATTCTCTTAAGGTTACATATGGCTTCATGTCTGGTTCTTCTTTGGTAGTGGAAGGGAAATAATTCATAACCTGGAATGTTCATCCATATATCCCCTACCTCCTGACATTTATCTTCAAACTTACTAGAACTAGGGTCCAGTTGGACTGACCTTCTGGCTTTAAATCTCAAACCAAGGAGTTGGTCAGTTAAATCATGGCATAATTTGCATTTTTCAATTACTTCTCCTTCTATGTTTTTTTTCTTACTATGTTTTACTCATTTCCCCTTTTTTGTCTTCCCTTTAGATATTGCAGGGCTATCCATTTCTAAATAATAGGATGCAAATTGGATTGAATTTCGCAAAATTCACAAAAGAAAACCACAATTACTTACTTTTCACTACCTGAGTATCTTGGCTTGCTCTTCTGCCTTGGCTGCCTATGATATATTGTTGGTATGCTTCAAGCTAAGATGCCAGCAATAAATTTCACAAATCTCTTCTTTCATGAAGCATTAATGTCAAATACAATGATTAATGCCTCAATGAGTTTTAAAAATCAAACCATTCAATGGGACAATTAATTTTTTCAGTGAGACATTGTGTGCTTGCATATCGCCAAGACTTTTAATTATATGTTATCGATGAGGAATGTCATTTGGACACCTCCCTTTGATTCAGGATGATCCTGTTGATTCACTTGATGACCTTTCAATCTAGTATGTCTTTCTTATCGGGGAAAAACTCTTTGATCCCTTTCTTCCTCTCAGATTTCATCCCCCTATGGCCATCGCTAAGAGTTACAATGACCAAATATCATCAGTGGGATAGTAGTTGTCAGGGCCACACAAGAAACCTCTAGCCAAAAACTATTTTCTTACTGATATTATCATCGATCTTTTCGTTATCCCTTGTTATTGATATGACTTCTTCAATCGGGTTGACTCCAAATATTTCTTTGTGATCTGAGTAAGTCTAGCCGATGAAAGTAATCTTCCATTTTACCCTTTGGGAATGACAAATGAACCTCTTTCCAATGTATTTAACTTCCTCCTTTGTTGAGGTAGTCTACTTAATTGGTTTATTTTTCATGCTTTCATCTCGATAGCATCGATCACGTTGATCTACTTGGATGGTCTAGTTATTCATATTAGGGTTGTGAGATTTTGCCAAGATCTAGAGGTAATGGAAATCACAAATAAGAGAGACAAAATATAGGACAAGAATAAACTATATTCTCATCAATAGATAGATGATCAAAAGATCAATTGTTACATACAATGAATATGAGCCTACTTATATAGGCAAGGCTATATGGATTGTTAGGCCCAATATGGAAAGCTAATGTACTAAGAGGGAAGGGGTGAATCAGTACCTCAAATCTTTTCTTCAACAATAACTTTACTGTTAAGCATAAACCAAAAACTGTTGTAACATAATATAATGCTAAAACAAATAAATAACAATCATACATGATTCACTCCATAACACATATATTTTTGGTTATGCAAAAACTCTTGGTTAGAGAGAAAAACTGCAGTGGGGATGGCACCCACAACTTCACTACTGCAATAATAAAGGTTACTTGGTTAGAGCTACATGTTTAGCTATTTTTGATAGCTTACCCTGTTAGGAGTATCAATATCTTTAGATCTACCTTGCTAAAGGATTTTACAACACTTAAACTAAATGTTGCACCTGGTTAAAGGATTTACAATTTATAGACTTTGTTAGAGTCTTTTACCCTATTAAAGGTTTCTCTTACAACTCAAAATATTACAATAAAATCTTTACAAATATTTGCAATTTTACATCTGAAATGTTATAGCAGATTCTATGTGCTCAATATAATATTACCTTGCTCATAGCATACCTCGAAAATTGATAAATCAACTTGGTAAACCCTTATGTTTACTCTGTCCCTTAACTATTCTCTGAAATCTTTCCTGGTGACCTCTGAATATTTCTGATAGTCATAATAGTCATAACACATTATGCTTTCTCATGATATTGCTTTTCAACTTATCTATTACACATGTCTCATACTCTTTTTTTCTCATCTCTCATCCTTAAATCATTCTGCATATAAATAGATATCTTAGAATGGTGATCTTGTTCATGCATCGATCTTACAAACAAGATTCATCAAATGAATAACTATACAAAATATTTCATTGGATATATGACCTCAAAATCATACAAAATCTTTAAGGTTTAATTTACTATGTGATAACGGTTCTTTGTTCCTTGATCTTGAACACGTTTCCACACATGTGTCTAGGTTCAATGAATCTGGTAACATGTTTTCACTCGATGTGTGTTCACTTGGTATATCATTTTTGCTGCTTGGTAGACATAGAGTGTTACTCGGTAGACAACTCAGTGTATACTAGACTCTATGACTTCTATCTTCTGTAACTGACTGCTTTAGTGCTTACCAACTAAATGTTCTGGTAGTATTAACCAACTAGAGTATATAGGATGAATTTGGATATAAAACTAATGACAACTTAGTAAATAGTAACAATCTCCCCTTTTGACATTAGTTTTGAAATGTTTGACAAAACTCCTTTCAAAGTCATAACTCAAAATCTATGTACTTACAAAATTTGACTAAACTGACAGTGTATACAATAGTCAATAAATAGTATACTCAGATATACTCCCCTTATCAATATATTGTACATAATTCTGATTTTGCATGCTCGGTGATCAATGTTCTATGTTTACTACACTTTTTATTTTCTCTTTGATCACTAATTGGTGTTTACTGCTCCCCTGTCAAATTCAACTGTGCATTTGGATACTCTGTTCTGCTCGATATACTCCCCCTGTATACTACACTCCCCCTTTGATACTATATTCCCCCTTTTTGACAAACATCAAAACTAGTTACCATTCGGTGGAGGCAATTGGTCAAAAATGTATTTGTACTTTGTCCTTGCATCGATGAGAGCAGTAGAGGGGCATCCTTGACACTATCCATGAGTGAATTCTAAGCTATAATGTCAACTAGGAGTGAGATCAGACCATCTAGTGTGCTTCCCTCTGGTTGAGTGGATAAATGAGTGGCTCGATTGATCTGATCTTGAACAAATGAAAGATGAGGAATGAATAATGTCTGAAGAGTCATTATATCCATCCTAATCTTGTGCTCTTCATTTTGAAGTTACAACTATTGAGCCATAAGAGTTTGCAATTTGGTGTAGAAATTCTGAATAGAATTTGGTTCGGTAGTTAATGTATTGGAGAGATTGGTGATCTCTTGTTCAATGACTTCAGTTTTATTTTTGATATCCTTAATGAATAAAGAGAATGTACTGAGCTTTTGAAACAAATAAAGAATATGCTTAAGTTGAGGGGACAACTCAGCAATAAATTTGACTAGTTTGACTTTACTGATAGCAATCGCTTTCTGTACCTCTTCAATCATTTTTGCAGTTAGCTCTTTATCCTTCAACTTGCTGAGGTATTTAGAGGCATCTAATCCTGATGCTTCTAATTGAGGGAGGAGTTCATCCAGTTGTATATGGATGGTAGCCTCTTTATTCACGGTAGCATCAAGTACCATGTCTAACAATAATGCCTTAACCTTCTGAAGTACACAATTCTTTTTCTGAATAGCCATCTATCTTTCCAGTTCAACTTTGACTTTGCATAGCTCTCCAAATTCAATGAGTGCTTGCCCTTTCAGTTTAGAAATGTCAACATTTGGCAACACAATGGGCTTAGATAGATCTATCTTAGAACTATGCCTTTTCATTTTCTTTTCTTTAGAGGAGGAGGCTTTCACCAGTTGAACTAGTACAATGGCTTGGGAGGCTTGTATACCCTCGATAGGTTGCTCGGTAGAGGGAACACTTTTGTCAGTTCTTGTAGCCTTTGTTGTGTCCTTTGGTACTTCTGTGCTTGGGGTCTCGGTGGCAATAATTTCTGTGCTTGTAGGTGCTTGAGAAGTCTGTTCCCTAGTGGTCTAAGAAGTAGATTCTCCTTTGGTAGACTGTTGACCCCCTTTCCCTTGATCAGTGTCCTTAGGATGCTCGGTTGGGACATGTTGAGTGACCGGAGGATATGACTTGACTTGTTCCAAAACTGATTCACTGGATACCAGTTTGGCATAGGAATTGCCTTCTATCATTTCTTGTCCCTGATCCTCAGAAGCCATGACATCCTCATCTAATTGAATAGTTTCAGCAGGATCTTGCTCGGTGATGTCAACTATTTCAACTTCACTTTGAGGTTCAGCATGAGGTTCATCATTCTTGAGTCAGAATATTTCTTGTCATTTTTCCTTAGTTTCATTCTCGACTTCAAGATAAAGACTGTTCATCATTTTCAATGCTCTCTGCTTTACGTGAAAGTTTGTTTGCGAGGTCTTTAAATGTTCTTTAATGTCATCTACTGACATGTCTGGAAAGAGATGTACCAAAACTCTTTCTCTAAACTGTTTCTTTGAGTCCATAGCATATTGCCACCTGGTGTCAATATGTGAATACAATATTTTAGGAAGGAAATCAGTCACTTCCAATGGACTATTCGGAATTTAAGTAGTGTACATACTACTACTTCTTCTATTTGCCTCTTTCAATCTTCATTTTTGGAATCATATTTCACATATCTAAAAGCTCCAAATCCACCATATTGTTTCAGGTTAGCACATAAATTATCAACGCTATGTGCATCTTCCTTTTGTCTCTTAACAATCTGAAATTTGCTTGCATCTTCAGATTTGGTGTCACTTGACCCTTTGCTCAAAATGAGTCTCCGAGGCATTTTCTTATAAGTCCTTGTGACCTTAGGCATTGCAACATTTTTCTGCTTCTTACTCGGTGACACTGCAGATGATCTAGTATTAGGTCGCTTTGCTGGAGGAGTCGGTGATACTTGTGATGAGTCATGTTTCTTCCTTTTCAAAATTTTTCCTTTTGGCAACTCAGTGCTCAAAGTAACAACAGCTTCATGAACTTCAAATTCTTCCTCAATTGCAAGTAGTTCACTCTTGAGAGGAGTGGAGGAAGAACCATCTCCAAATTTCTCAGTTAACACTTTAATCATTTTAGTTGCTTTCCTTGTAGCCTTAGGTACTACAATGCTCATCTTAACTTTTTCTTTAACCTCTTCATAGGTATTGTGCCTGATTTCTATAGCATGCCTTGGAAGTGCAAGAAAGGCATATATTTGTTGTTATGAAATGTCAAAATCAATCTCATAACCCATAGGTGGCAAATATTGAGTTCTCGGTTCCACCACATTGACATAGCAGTAGTCAGTGTCTACTTCAAAGCATATATCATCCTTGTATTTCTCCACTAACTTGGGTGGAATCCTATACCTGTTGTGCATCTTTTCGTGAAACTTTCTAAATAATCATCCATAATTTCATTGAAGTTATCACCTAGCTATTCGATGAAGTCATTGATTTGATGGGTGATTGGTCGGTGTAGCTCCCAAACTACATTATCGACAGATGGAAAGAATTTTTGAAAATAGAAAAACATGCATACTAAGAGAGATCCAAACTTCAGTGTGTTAGCTGAGTTGTTCTTCAGCTTCCTTATGGTGTTTAGATTTTCAAATAGATTCTTCAACAACACTTCACAAAGATCAATCTTCATTCCCTTCTTCACAATTTTATATGCTAAATCAATAGTTGCACATGGTACACTATTTTCCCTTGCCGATTGAAAGAAACAATAACCTATTACTCTAATGGCAAACTTCAGCTCTGCATCTATGACATTATTCAGTTTTACACCTCCACAATCAGATTCAACTCCGGTTAAAGTGATCAATTCCTTCTGTGAGATCATTTTCTGAGCTCGGGCATGGTCATAAATAGGGTATCCAGTTATCAAGTGAATGATTTCCTTGGTGATTTTGAATGGTTGCTCCTCTAACCACATGAAATCATTATGAACTCTGCTCAGAACAAACTTGACCCATTGGGGTTTGAAGACACAGGGATAGGTTAGGGCTTCGGTCAATCCCTTGACTTTAATGTGTTCAAACTTGTTATCTAGTTTTCCATCGGTACACAATTCATCATATGTGTCCTTGATCTCAACATGACCTAGTTCCTCAACATGACATTTGGTGAAAAATCTAATAACCTCAACCAGCAGAACCCTACCTAGAATGAGTGAAAATGCCATTTTATCATCCGGTTCAGATGCTACTTTGGGAGGTAGGGAATATTTCAATGAGGGCTTCTCAATGGTTTCAACAACAGTGGGTTTCTGAATCTTTGGAGCCATTACAAACTTAGGATATCTATTGACAAAAAAGGCTTAGGGTTTGAAACTTAGCCAACAAATTCTTTCACTTAGTAAATATAAAATAGATAATCACACTACTATTTCCTAGTTAGCTAGCTCCTAGAAATACTTGAGATTGATGTGTAAATACCTTGAAATTTGCTCGGGAGGTGTTTGATTGCCTTTGAATCTCTTAGCTCTACTCTTTGAAAACTTGGTAAGTGTGAAATGACCGTGCAAAGTGCTTTAAGTACACATTTTACCTTGTCAGGTTCCATGCGGTTAGTTCAAAAAACATTAAATGCACTCGGTTCCACTAAACCAATTTTCCTTTCTTTTTGTGCTTTTACCGAGTAGCCAGACTTCCTGTATTTACCGACTAGACAGGCTTCCTGCATTCACCGACTTGACTAGTGCTCCAAAAGACTTGATAGAACTTCAAACTTGTTAATGCATCTTAGCTATGCAGATTTTGAATTAAGTACATGATAAAATAGGATCTGTTAAGATCTAATTTTGAGAGAATGCAGTCCCTTCATACCTTTACTGATTAATTTGAAGTAGATGCACCTAACTCAGTAGGCAAGTTGCTTTCTTCATTTGACACAATTTCCTTCTTTTTCCAAATTATCTGGAATTTTCTTTTTATTTCTTCAATATCTCCTATAGGTTGATCTCTGCAATCTCTAGCTAAGTGTCCAATTTTGTGACAATGAAAACATGCCATACCAGGATTTCTCCATGATCTTCGGTTGTTCATTTCAAACTTTATAAAATAGTTGGCACTTATATGTCCATATCTTCCACAACATTCACACCATATCCTTGTATTGTAATCCCATGGTACTTTAGCATATTATCAGTTAGGATCTATGTGAGTTCGGTAATCTATAGCATTTGCTTAGTGTCCAGACCACATATAGTTCTTCTGTTTAAACCAACACTTCTCGGTACTATGTCCATATCTATTGCAGTTTTTGCAAAACCCCTTGAATTTTGCCTTTTGATAATTACTAACAAACTTTGTTCTACATTGATTAGATGTGTGACCATACTTATTGCAATTGTTACAATAACCATTAGACCTAGTGACATTCGATTGCTTACCTTTTTTGATTTGGCACAAGTTGGCAGTATGTCATTGTTTTCCATAGTAGTTGCAAATAGGCTTCTTTCCTTTGATGTTCTTCTTGTTTCCAGCTTGCTTTGATGATTCTCCTCTCTTGGTGGTGTGGATTTCCTTCTTGGTAGAGTCTTTTCCTTTGTAACCGAGTCCTGCATCTTTGTTGGGTCTTCTTATATTCAGTTGCTTATCCAACATCTTTGATGCTTCATAACTCTTCTTCAGTGTTTCTTTGGATTTCTTCTCTTTTTCAAGTTCATCAGTCAATCTTGATAGTTCAAGTTTCAATGCTTGATTCTCATCATCTTTCAGATTTGCTTCATGATGTGCATAACCCAATTGATTTGATAGATTACTTTGTATTCCAGTCATCCTAGTGATTTCATCATTCTTTTTAGACACTAATACTTCAAGTTGATGTTTTTCTCTTTCTATATCTCTTATCTTATCCTCGGTTGTTCTCAATGCATCTAGATTTTCAGTCATCTATGTGCTGAAATTCTCATGTTCTCTTTTCATTTCTTTTAGATGTTCAATCAGTGATTTGTTCTTTTCTTTCAATTCTCCAATCATCTCTTCAGTCTCTTCAGATATACTGTTCTTAAATGATGTCTCAATTTGTTCCACCAGCTCTTGTGAGTCCTGTAGATCATCAGACAACCTTCTTCTAACTTTCAATGATTTTTGCATTTGTCTTTGCATGTCTACAATCACTTGATTAGCATGATCCAACTCTTCTTGCAAATACACAATTATCTGAGATTGTTTATAGCCTTCCATTGATAAGATATTTTTCTTTAGGCTGTTAGACCCTTTTCCAAGATTAAAGCTCTAATACCAATTGTTAGGCCCAATATGGAAAGCTAATGTACTGAGAGGGGAGGGGTGAATCAGTACTTCAAATCTTTTCTTCAACAATAACTTTACTATTAAGCATAAACCAAAAACTGTTGTAACATAATATAATGCTAAAACAAATAAATAACAATCATACATGATTCACTCCATAACACATATATTTTTGGTTACGCAGAAACTCTTGGTTAGAGAGAAAAACTACAGTGGGGATGGCACCCACAACTTCACTATTGCAATAATAAAGGTTGCTCAGTTAGAGCTACATGTTTAGTTATTTCTGATAGCTTACCCTATTAGGAGTATCAATATCTTTAGATCTACCTTGCTAAAGGATTTTACAACACTTAAAATAAATGTTGCACCTGGTTAAAGGTTTTACAATTTATAGACTTTGTTAGAGTCTTTTACCCTGTTAAAGGTTTCTCTTACTACTCAAAATATTACAAAAAAATCTTTACAAATATTTACAAATTTACATCCGAAATGTTATAGCAGATTCTATGTGCTCAATATAATATTACCTTGCTCATGCATACCTCAGAAATTGATAAATCAACTTGGTAATTCATTATTAATACAATACGAATAAATGATTGTGTTGTTCTTTGTTATTCATTTGTGCAAAGGAGTTATTACTAATGTGATGTTGATTGTGCATGACTAATCTTTCATGTATTATTTCAAGGTGATTGACGACAATGATTGTACATGATTGATCTTGATTGTATATTTTCAAGGTGATTTCTATTATTTCCAATTTTCTGGGCTCTATAAAAATGCACATCCTCTAATTTGTCCTTTACAAATCCACCCTATTCTTTCTTAATGGATTCATCCTCTATGAAGATGGTGGCAATCGTTTGACTTTATTAAAAAATGTTTGGTTTTTCCATCCTATTCTTTTTTTATGGATTTACCTTGCTTGAAGATAAGGGGAGCAAGTCAAGTTGCAATTATGTCTGGTACATTAAACTAGATTACAAGAACATCCAGTTCCAATAGTCTTCCTTTTCTTAGGACTATTGTGAGGCCTCACCTCGACTCAGTCTGACATTTCAGTGATTTTTATATATTGACTATTATGGATACTTTATTTTGATACATTTTGGAATTTAGAACTTACATGATTTCAAGATTTGCATAACATTGCTATATATTGATGATTTATTATATGCTTTATGAGATAGAACACTACATGATTTTTGAATAAGATGAAATTGCAGTGATAAATGTCATTATTGAAATTGCAGGACTTTACAATGATAATAGAATTATGATGTATGTTTAAGTTAAGGTGAATTAGGATGAATCGCTTATGTGAAATTACTTGGATAAAAGATGTATTTAATTTGTTCAGATGTAAATTGTATGCAAGTGATGATGTGTATTATTATTCCTTTGAATTATATTATATGTGGATATTTGAAAGTACTAATGTGTAAATTGAGATGCGTAGGAAGCTATCCATGTGACCATGGAAATTTACGGAGAACCAAACCTAGACTTATGTATGTTCGTAAGCCAGGGGTTGTCTATTTGGAGAGACAACACCCCATTTGTGTTGTATTTTATTCGTAACAGTATATGTTGCATGTGTGTTAAGTGTTATTTAAATTTATTGTGTAAAATCCACAAGAGACGATTTCATGTTTTAAATTGTAAAAGTGTTTTATTTGTGTCACTTGACACGTGTGGATTTAAGTTTAAATATTTTATTTTTGTCTCTTGGTGGGAAAGTGTTCAACTATAGCTTTTTCAATTAATATAATGTGATGTCATAAATACCTTGGGAAAAGAATCTTTGGAGAGGTCAACATATGTTTGACCCGAAAATAAACTTCAGAGGGGTTTAAAATGGGTTAAATGAACACCTAGGGGTAGTTTAATAGGGTTTGCTAAAGCCCATAAGGTATACCTAAGGGTTAGGGGTAATTTTAGGCAAGTTTCTACTCCTAAGTGACCTTTTTGACACTCTAAAATTTGACTTTTCTGAGTTGTGCGAAAATTAAACTTAGAAGTTGGAACCTAGTTGTAAACTTTCCTTTTCGAATGAGAGTTCTCTTTCCCATTCTATCTTACCTTCCTCTTTAGTTTTTAGAAACTTGTGAGAATTGGGAGAATGAGCTTCTTAAGCAAGAATTTGAAAATTTGAGGGTAATCAGCCACTCTCCATTTTTGGAGATGAGAATTTTTGAAAAGAATAGAATAGATTTGAATAGTAAAATTTGGCTAAGGGTAGAAGAAGAAGATCCGTGGATTTGGGCAGCTCTTCCTCAACCATACTAACCTACCTTTGGGCAGATTAAGGCTGGTTACATTCTTCTTAAAATGACTTCTTTTGCATGTGTTTGAAAATATGTTGTTGTAAGAAATCTGTTTCCTTGTATGTTCTATTTTGGGTATTTCATTTGGTATTTGTAGTTTGTTTTGTAAATGTTTTGGGAGTCTTCAAGACCTCTTACTCTTGGGAGAGAGGAGGATCTTGTGGGTGGTAGCAGTGACAACCCTCGAGTGAGAGACTCTTGTTATGAGAGCGATCACAAGGGATTTTTGTGTGACCCTTGCTGCATGGCCTGTTTGTGCAATGGGGGTCATAAGGAGGGATATAAGACTAGAATGTCTTGGGGGGCATAAGGAGTAAGGGGTTGAAATTCTTGATGTATTTGTTGTGCCATGAGGTGGCTACATGTTTTCCATACTTGCAGTTCTCCTCAGGGTATTGGTCCACCACCACCCTTAAAAAGGTCATCACCAAAGTGTGGTGCAGTGTAGCCGGGATGAGAGTGTGTTTGATATCTGTGTGTATTTTGTCCCCTATGTGTTTGCATGTTTGTATCCCATCTAGGGCTTAGTTCTCCGAGCTCGGGGGTGGCTACCAGTTAGTCTAGGCTGGGAGGTGAGCACTCCATGGTCATATTTGTAATTTATTATGCAGGATTGTTGGGAGAAAAGAATAGGACAAGTGGAAGGTTGCGGGAATTATTGTTGCATAAATTTATGAGCAATTGTAATTATTAGTTTTAAAAGGAGAAATATACCCTCATTCATTGAAATGAGAGGCAATTTGTAGATTTGAAATATAGACATGAGATTTGTTATTGTATATAAATAAAGCAACATCTTGTAAATTTTGTAGAATATCTTTAGGATTGTAAAAAGCTAGATATATTCATATTTACTATATGAAAAGAAATAGTTTTGAATTGCATACAATAGTCATTGTAATATGAAGATCAGTTTTATTTAATTCTGTGCTTTTCTTTTTATCTGTGAATTTGTCTTCATTTTAATTGCAGAAAATATGAGTTGTAGTTGTTGTTAGATTTTAATAAAAATATCTAGTCAGTTGCTGTAGAAATTGCAGAAAAGAATAATGTATTCCTAAATTAGTATTCCCTAAGTTCAAAAAAAAAAAAAAGTTTATCCGATGTGTTATGATAAATAGTTTAGCAGGAAATTTATTCCATTCTTACGCATTTAAAATTAAATTAAATAGGAAAGGCATAAATTAGATTTGCATGCATATTGTAGATTAAAAATAAATTTTATATTTCTGTTTTCTGTAAAAGCAATAAAGTACAATATAGTTCTGGAAAATATCCTTCCATTTACTTCAAAAAGTTAGACTTTTATTTTAAATAGTGGCAATATTTAGTTTCAGAAATTGATATCTAAATCAGAATCTTCCATGAATTTGGTTTTATTATAAGAAAAGAAATAATAATATAAGTTATATATAAATATATATAATTATATACATGTAGATTTCATGTATATATTTATATATACATATATATAAAACATATCATAACATTTACCTGCGAAACAAATGTAGATATAAACCTAAATATATATATATATATATATGAATATATACATATGAAAATGTGTGTATATATATATTTATTAAACTTAATGAATTACCTTTGTTTTAAAAAAAAATTTGCATGTAAAATATATTTGAAAAAAAAATTAAAAATATATATATATATATATATTTATTTATATATATATATATATATATATATATATATATATATATATATATATATAAATGAGACTTATTTGGGTAGGGCCGCGCAGGGCACGCAGACCCTGTGCGGGCCGCGACCAACACAGAGGTCGCAGCCTCTGTGTGGGCCGCGAAACACACAGGGCCTGCGGCTCCCTGTGTGGGCCGCGTCCGCACTAGTGGTCCCAGCCACTGTGCGGGCCGCGACCCTCACAGTGGGTCGTCCCGTCGGCGGCGCCGCTCCCATTTCTCCGCCTCCACCAATTTGGCCGCCACTGTTAATAGCGCCGCCGACCTGCATATGAACCCTGCAACATAACAATAAATTAAGATGAAACCCTAGCCCAGTTAGGGCTAGGGTAAATAAATGAAGAATGAGTATTAAAATAAAATAAGGGGGGGACTATTTTATAGATTTTATCAAGGGTTAGGGTTTGCTTGGTAAACCCATTTAGGTTTTAAAATATATTAATATTATATTTATATAATATTAATTATATTTACATATAGGTATGGTGGAATTATTTAATTATAATTTTCAAAGAGAATTGAAATGCTATGAATCCAATTATAATGAATTAACATTAGACTTTAAATTTAAATAAGTTGACTTGTTTAAATATTAGTGAAGTCCATATTTATTTTAAATTTAAATTTATTGAGAAGTCCATGAGCTGATTATTAATGAAATTAATATTTATTTCTAACTTAAATAGGTTTAGGTATTCATGAAATAAATATTAATAAAGTTATTATTTGTTTAAAATTTGAATAGCTTGAATATTTATAATCTGAATATTATGAAGTTGATATTTAATTATAAAATTAATTAGATTGAGCAAAAATGAGCTAGTCTATTCTAATCTGTAGTTAATCTTAGTTTATTTTCTGTTATTTAAATAGTAGGAAATGATTATTTTAAACATAGTTAAAACCAAAACTACGTACAGTGTTTCATGTTAGTGAACTTAACGTTATTTAGTTAGTATTTAAAAAAAAAAAATCATTCTATTTTTGCCCTAAATTTTGGGCATGACAACTATGTTTTGTTATTTTAATCAAGATCACCATTAGTTAGTATTTTGGGGATGTTGTCTATAGAAGAATGGTATCAATTATGTCAATTTGTAATTAATCTCTATAAAGGGACGTATCATGTATCATCTAACATTGTAATTTGTTATTAATACAATTAATGGTTGTGCTACTATTGTTCTTTGTTATTCATTTGTAGTAAAGAGTTATTTTGTTTGTTCATGTAATGGTCATGTGTCTTATTTACAAAATTATTTAGTTCAAACACAATGGATACACACATTGATGCCTTGCACTAATGAATATTGATTTGATATTGATATTCAAATACACATTTTTTCTTAGCAAAATTATTCAATAACACTATTCAACATTTTTCAGCAATTGAGAATAAAAATTCTAATCTAAACTAAACCTAACAACATGAAAAGTAAAACTGATTTTGATACTAAGATTATTTCTAAAGATTGTTTATGCAACCATAAAATCCTACTTACTAATTCATATTTATCCACTCAAAACCATGATTATTTGATCAAATCATTTTACTTTCCCTTGAAAGAGAACAATGAACAAGAAGCACAAACACAAAGAAAACTGCAATGATAGATCCAAATATATTTGATATGAACAATTTGGAGACAACTATATGATATTTGTCATTGATACTTCAAAAATTGATTCACATTTTCTTTTGGAAAACCTTTGTAGTTTGCATATTCTCTCTAAGACCTATACTCAATATCACTCTATTCTACTCACCCAATACAAAATTTTAGAACTTCTCAAAATGGTCTTGGTTTCCTTTCTATATAGCAAGGGAGAAACAAGCTTTAAACTAGGTACACATGTCATTTGTTTATTTTACAATCTTTGAAAATGAGAGAGTATGTCCAAGGCATATTTGTAATCATATAAGACAAAAATCATTTTCACTGCTTGGAGAGAATGTTGCAACCGATGTAGCGTGAGCTTTGAAGAATTTTTTGTATCCTCTAAACTAATTGCAATTTAAACCAACAAGAAGTTAGAAAAACTATAAGTGAAAGAACCAAAGAGGAAAATGACATATAACCATGAAGTGACTGAAATGACCAAAGAATTGACATCTAATGACCATTTGGAATGTAACTCAAGCATATTTCAATTTTAATTTTATAACTGTGAGCACCCATGATCCATAGATCTAGCAAGGTCCTACCTAAAGATAACTGAAAATATGGCTTGAAAATTCATTATTTCTTCTTTGTTCCAACCTTTGAGACAACTAAAACTTGAAAAGGTTAAAAAATATGTCACAATAGTTTAGTTGAAAAACATCTCCTCATTTAATTAATTTATGCTTGACATATTGAAAATGTCATTTTCTTTTACTCTACTCCCCAAAGATACATGTTCAATATGTTTACTATCCATGATGTCTTGGGAAATTATTATCATCTGGATCATACCATTCTCAAATATTGGCATATTTTTGAGATATTTACTCTCAAATTTTAAATACTCTTTTCTCCTTTAGCAATGATGTCATTAAAATTGGACTTAAGATGCCTTGAATGTCTATCTTTCATTCTTGAAATTTCTTGATATTTTTTATTTATATCATACGAGGGAGCCATAACGAAAGTTGTATTCCCGTCAAAGGATGCTAATTCATTCTTCAAAACTTTAGAATACAACCTATAGGATTATATCAAACAATTAATGTGATTCACACTCAATTATAAATGATAGACAATTTGGTGTATATCATTTTCCATTTTTAAATGACATATCAGAACATATAGGGCCTCGGTTTGTATATTCAAATTCCTTATAACACACATCAAGTAAGACATATTTATAGAATTATTATTTAATGCTTCCTTTTATATAATTATACCTATGCCAAGTATCTTCAACAAATAATAAAAGTAATTTTAATATGGTTCCAAGTAATGAACTTGATAAATTAGAGATCAATTTATTCATTGTGGCAATATAGTCTGCAACAATTTGACTAGCTCTTCTCTTTCCTTATTTTTGTTTTGCAAGTGTCTCTCAAGCTTTGACACTTTGACTCTTTCTACTACCGACTCTTGCCAAAATTTAAATACTTCCTTGTTGGATCAAGAGGAGGGGGCAATAGTGCAGTTTTGGTGGTCAGCTAATCCTTTAGTCTCATATTTTGATCCAACAATTTCTCATTTTCTTCTTCTACGAGTACAACTATCCTTTTAGTAAACTAGGCACTATGTGAATTTAATTGTGTATATTTCATAATTTTTGTATCACTGGACCTTCTAATCATTATATATCCAAATAATTTCTAACCCTCCTCCATCATAACTAAATTTTGAGTAGCAGGGTGAAGAGACCAAAAAGCAAGCATGTCACGTTGATCCAAAACTCAATTCCTTTAGAGTTTTAGGATCTAGATCTTTTGGGATCTCAATTTTTTCTCTCCTTCTAAAATGATCAAAAGCTATGGTAGAAGATGTGTTCCATCCTTCCATCAAAAGAATGCCATCATTTCTAACAATTTGTTTGTCTTCCTTTGAAGTTATTGTGGCATACTGTTCCTTA